>NC_091694.1:53047803-53350833 GCF_041296265.1 Equus caballus | reverse complement strand
AAGCTGCTGCCCGGGGCAGAGTTCTCTGAAAGTCGGTCAGTAGATCCTAACGCACAGGTGTAGTGCCTGGTGAGACACAGATTCTCTGCACATCTGTTATGTTTTACATGTACGTGTTACAGGCCTATCTTTTGGTTTTTAAATTCTCTTCTCAATACTTACGTTAAACCCACTCTAAATACATATGTCAAAGTATGTGAAAGATAAAAATCATAAACTGTAGCGGTTATGGGCTGAATCCTGTCCCCCATTGTCCATATGTTGAAGTCCTACCCCCAGTACCTAAAAATGTGACTGTATTTGGAGATACGGTCTTTAAAGTGGTAATTAAGTTAAAACGAGGCCCTTAGATTGGGCGCTAACCCCAATATGACAAGTGTTCTTCTAAGAAGAGGAGATTGGGACACAGACACCCACAGAGAAGACCACATGAAGACATGGAGAGAGGCCTCCAGAAGGAACCAACCATGCTGACACCTGGCTCTCGGACTTCTAGAACTTCCAGAACTGTAAAAACATAAATGTCTATTTCAGCGGTCCAGTCTGTGGTGTTTTGTTACAGCAGCCCCAGCTAATTAATACAATAGCCATCCTCCTTTCTTAGGATAGTCTCCTTAATAACAACTACAAGATTTAGTTCATATAAACTTCAACTCAAGATGTAGTTGGTTTGGAATGACTTTCCTAGGAACCTTGTCAAGAAGGTGAGGAACTTACTAAAAAACTAGTCTCGAGGCTGGCCCCATGGCCAGGTGGTTAGGTTCACGCCCTCTGCTTCAGCGGCCCAGGGTGTCACTTGTTTGGATCCTGGGCATGGACATGGCACCACTCATCAGGCCATGCTGAGGCAGCATCCCACATAGCACAACCAGAGGGACCCACAACTGGAATATACAACTATGTACTGGGGGGCTTTGGGGAGAAGAAGGAAAAGAAAAAAGAATGATTGCAACAGATGTTAGCTCAGGTGCCAATATTTAAAAAAAAATAAAAATAAAGCCTTGTCTCATGTAACAAAGAAGATATTAGGTATCTAAAATGCCGGACATTAAAAAAGATAGTCTGTTTTAAGCCACAGAGCATTTGTATGGATCACTTTGCAGTAAGCTTGCTCTAGATAAAATTTAGTCTTCATTCTCAGCTGTTGCAGGTTAAAGCTGTGTAATGATCCAGAAAGGGAACAGCAGCTTTGGAAGAAACCTTTTATTTGCTCTTCATTGCAGTGTCAAGTTTAAAGGCCCAGGATCAGGATGTTGGAAGCAGGGAGAGAGGCCTCAGAGATGATGTGGACATCTCTTTGCACGTGAGGAGACAATTCCAGAGATTACGAAGTTTCACTTACTTCTGAGTCTAGGTTAGAACTTGGATCCCAGTTTCTCTTCAAGCCTGTGCTTGTGGGGTGTTGATATTGACCATGTGAATCCAACCAAAAAGGGGGGGGTCCTGCGTGCTAGGGGAGCAACCTTTCAATTGTGAATCTTGGGAAATCGAAATCAAGACTGCCTTTCAACATAGTATCACTTGCAGACCTTTACCTGGGGGGGTTACAGTGTTTTCACTGGACTCTTCAATGCAATTAGTATTTTAAGAAATGCTGTTTATTTGAAAATTCTAAGAATCTTGCCTGTGCAGTAGGCGTGGAAGTACTTAATGTGTCCGGCTGTCTATGAGGCAAGATTCACTGGATACCAGTAAAACACCCCTGTGAGTTGGGAGGTTAATGTGAACCCAGTAAAGTGATTTCAAATTGTATATGTATCTGCATAAGATATTTTAAAATACCTTTTATTGTTCCTTATAAGGTTAAAAAATTTTTTCGAATCACCTAGAACCCCTCAAATAACTTTTTTCTTTTCCTACATGTAGTGCAATTTAAATCTCTGTATGTGTATGTGTGAGTTACCTTTAAAAGAGCAGTCACCACACAAGCATTTTTCATCCATTTAGCTTATATTTTTTACTCGTAGTTAGGAGTTATGTTACTCTCTAACAATATGGTGGTTATTCCTATTTATTAATGAGGTGCAGTTAATGACCTCTTTAGCCATGTGTTCCTTCATAATACCTTTAGAACTTAGGAGATAAGTTATTTTCTATTAATTTGAAAAATACATTTTATAGTTTATGGGTTCTTCCATAATTATACCATATCCTCAGTAGAGAAAATTTGGAATATATGGAAAAGTTGGAGGAAGATATTTTAAAATCACAATTGTTCCACTACCAGGAAGCAGTATTTGGTGGATGCATTTCTTTTCAGTCTTCAACATTTAAAAATTTTTTATTATACCATACCAGAAACTCATCCATGTATTTCTTTTAAAAAGTTAGACATGACACATCAAGCTTAGTTGTCTTTTGCACACCACTTTCCCCCTCCCCACGGTGCTGGGTGGGTCTCTTTCCAGAGTATTAAGCATCCACTTAGGCTGTGTTTCCAGCTCAAGTTATGAATACTAAGTTAAAAGTGTTAGTACCATAACTAGCACAGATACTGCTCAGTTTTTATGTGACTTATTTTTGTTACATTTTTGCATATTTGTTACATTATTGAATCTGGTAAATATTGAATTTAGCCCAAAATAGCTCCCCCCTTCTCTGTTGCCAAGGTTTGGTCATGGAGCAGCTAGAGAAAAAATTAGTTTGCAGGGTGAACTTCAGTTGTCCCCTCCCCACCACACACACGCACACACCTCCCATTACTGACGGATGGCGTCGTTTGGAGTGTGAGATTGGATAAACTTCCTTCTCGGAATGGCGATGTGAAGCTGGGGGCCACATAGCAGGCCTCAGATGGCGGGACGCGGGCTTCTCCCCGCAGGTGCTGGGCGTGCAGCTGCGCACGCGGCCTGCGCTCAGCCCTGCTGCTGTTGCTCCTCAGGAATTCACTGCACTGAAACCAGCTTGGTCGAATCCTGATGCTGCTGCCTTTTCTAACCTGAGAATCCTAGTCACTGGTCAGTTTGAGGTGAGAGTTAAACGAAGCCACGTAGAAGAACACCTGCGCACCCTCAATAGGTGGTGGCTGCCGTTATTTTTGGTCCCGATGAGGGTGATGACTTGGGGCTGACTTGGCAGAGATTGTGGAAACAAGTGGGTTTGATTATAAGTGTTTTCCACCCTCCCTCCATCACAAATGCTGATTTCTGGTAGTCTCCCACATTTTCTGCATCCCCACCCCAGTACACATAGCTAGGCCTGGAACTGTTGGCCATCTTGCCTTAATGAACTATTCAAACCTGCTTTCTTATATGGCATTTAAATTTAGAGATAAGCTTCTTGAAAAAACATAAGGTTCAAACCAGAAACTCAGGGCTTTTTGTCTCAACACAAGAACACCAGAGCATGAGTATAAGGTATGAGCAGACACCTTGACAGGGTTCCTTCTCAGGAGGTTGGTGGGCACAGGGGCCGCGTGAAGCTGTTGGTTTTCAAGCGACACAAGTCTGTTGAGGAGGGTCACCCTCACAGTCCTCAAATGGACTGCTTGGGATGGCACGTTGTGTGGAGGGCTGTTGGTCTGTCCGGTCCTGGTCATTTCTGTAAGGATTTCTGGCTTCAGCAGTGAAGCATCCCTCCCCCTTTGACGTAAGGGACCAGTTGCTGGCTCTTCTGCTCTTTTCATGGTTAGTTTAGTTCTGCAGCCACCTCTGCCTATATCTGTTGGCTCACAAGGTGGTGGATATCTTGTCTTTGGTAGGTTCAAGAGCAGATCGTGAGCAAGAGTTTTTCCTTCCCTGGGCCCCAGGTCATCCAGCCGGGAGACCAGCTTTGCTCAGCAGCCTACATGTCCGTGCATTCCATTAATATTTCTTGCATATCTGCTACCTGGCTGGGGATACAGGAGTGAACTGAACATAGTTCCTGCCCTCGTGGAGCTTACCTTCAGTGAAGTAGACGGACTGTAACCAGATAAATATGTTGAATGGCGTCAGATAGTACTAAGTGCTATGAAGAAAAGTAAAAGAAGGTAAGGGTTTGGAGAGTGATGAGGATGGGGATTAGTGTGATTGGTCGTGGAAGGACTCCTTCAGGAGATGACCATTTGAAAGTTGGGAGTGAGCTATGTGAGTATCTGGGGGAACCTTCCAGCACAGGGCCTGTCCCTGGAGTGTGCTTGGGATGCTCAAGAATGGCAAGGAGCCCAGCACGACAGCTCGGTGAGTCAGGAACGGCGGTAGGGAACAAGGCCCGAGAAGGCCTGGAACCACATTCCCTTCGCGGCAGGGGCTCTGGCTCTGTTGTGAGTGTCCTCGCCCTGCAAAGGCGGAGAGCAGAGCCTGATCTGATCCATCCGCCCACAGCGCCCACTGTGATTGTTGCTTGATTCACATAGGAGTCTGAGAGTGCGAATGTCACCGCACCTGGGGGTCAAAAGTCATTCACCCTGTGTGCTATTTCAGGAGAATTCCGTGGATATTTAATTGAAGGAAAACTTGAGTTTTCTTTTTTCTTTTTATTATGGGAATTTTAAAACCTATTCAAAGAGTAGAATATTTTAATGAACTTGATATGCCTATCACCAAGCTTCGATAATTATAACGTAGGGCTGATCTTGTTTCACCTGTACCTCCGGCCACTCCCACCCGCCCCGGGTACTGCATTTGTAAGTATCTCTAAAAGAAACCAACTTTATCTTTTAAATACGTAACCACAATCCCATTATTACAACAAAAAGATTTTTGGTTTTTTGGCTTAATGCCATCAAATATCCAGTCAGTGAAAAATCAAGCTTGTAATTGGGTCTTTTGCTTTCAAGAAGCCACGAGACTGTTCATTGTGGACATGTGTTCTGTCCACATCGCACCTGTGACTCTGTGTCCACGTTTGCACCCAGTTCAAGGAGGATGTGGCGGGTGTAGACAGAGACAGGCCCTGCACGCCTTCCGCCATTCCCACTCACAGATGCTCAGGTGGACCATGTTGGAACGACCAACCCACTGGTCTTGGTTTTTTATTTGTAAAACAGGTGTAACTGTGAGGATGAAATGAGATACTGTGAGAACAGGGGAAACTAATGAATGGTCATAGAATCATGCTTACCTCTGACAGGAGTTAGGTGGTTATTAATTGAAAAGCCCGAGAGAACTTTCCAGAGCCATAGAAATGTACTATGGCTTGATCTGGGTGATGACAATATATCTAAAAATGTATTAAACTATAAACAAGATTTATGCATTTTGTTGTATGTCATGTATAATAAAAAAAATGGAGGAAAAGAAAGCGCTCCTGGGAGAGGCAGGGTGAGGGGAAACTGCGTGATGTGGGAAGGCATAAGACTACACTCAGCAACTGGCTCCGGCTTGGACAGGAGGATGCAAGCTACTACTGACATTCTCACCCGCACTCCGAGGTACGGGAAATAAGGAGCTCCGGTGACCCGCAAGCTGGAGGACAGGGGCTAAAGCTGGCACAACTGTGAGAGGCAGAGAGCTTTGCTCAGAGGCTTTGGGAGGCTTTCTGCGACCCGGGACACTGAGCAGAGAACAAACTGGAGGAGACAGCAGCACAGTGAGCAGCAGCTGGGCGTTATTAGTCAAGCTGTGGGGCCGCTCTGCTGATTCTTGTGCTGATTGCGTCCCTTTTTATGGAGTAAGCGGGGACACTGCCCTTACACTTGAGCCATCTGATGTGTTCTTGGGCGGGTCCACAGTTGACAGCGCATTACCCATTCTTCATTCAAGATGACGCAAAGGCGCGGGGCCAAGCTGAACTTAGATGTGTGAGAGCCGCCGAGTCTCGGGAGCTCATACTCGGAGCCTTGGGCTCTGCATCCGCGGCATCTCTGTGATGACGTGAGGTGGTCTTCCTTCACAGTGTCAGATGTGGCGGAGACCATCTAGCATGTCCTCATGGTGTAGGACAGGAAGGGCCCAAGCGGGGCCTCGTAGCCAGTTTGCTTCAAAGCTGATAGCAGAACTTCCTCTGCAGCCTTGCTGCCCAGCTGTGCTCCCTGGTCTAGCAGTGTCACGTCACCTGGGAGCTTTCTAGACATGCAGTCTCAGGCTCCACTCCAGATCTCCTGACTCAGAAGCCGTATTTCAGCAAGATCCCCAGGTGAGTGTAGGCAGGGTGAAGTTTGAGAAGCGCTGCTCCACAGCGCGTTGACTTTTGCCCTTCGGTACCACAGAGCCTACTAAGTTTTCCATAGTAGGGAAGGAAAAATAAAAATAAGTGATTAATCTTTCCCCACGAGGCAGCTCTTTAATTAATTTTGCTTCCATGAAACACATACTTTGAAAGAGTTTCTCAAGTAAACAAATTCCATTTCTGATAATTTGATCACCCCATTTTAAAAATTTTAATCAAAGACATATTTCCTGTCAGAACTTCTCTTCGGCATAGGATTCCAAGGGTTTCTCCATTGAGTTGATGTAATTCCAGCAAAAATCAAGGCGATACGCTGTTTGGTTACCCAGTGACACCTGGTCAAGGCTAAATGCAGTATTTCCATTTGGCCTTTTGAAATTTGAATTGAAACTGGACTGAGAACCATGTGACCTCCAGTCGGCCCTAGTGCAGCCCGGCTGAGGAGAACGACTGACACAACTAAGTGAACCTGGGCGAGGTGAAGTCTGCCTGTTTCCCGGTCCGCTCAGGCTCTGGTGAGGCTCTTCGTTGCAGAAAACAGTGGGGCCTTGGAGCTCCGCAAGGATCGCCCTCCATTCCTAGCAGGGACAGGCATTTAGTGTCTCGAACAGGCCAGGCCTTTGGGTGGGTTGCTTTTCTTCTGCTGCTTTTCTCTCTGCTGCCTCTGGTGGGTCTCCCCTAACTCCTGGGCCCCTCACCCTGCAAGTGCAGAGGGCACCACCCCGCATCATGCAGAAAGCCCTGGAGCAGGAGGGACCACAGCAGTAGGGCAGCCATTCACTGAGGCATTGATTAAGCCGCCATCTTTGGAATGCCTAAGCACGAGGGACAGATAGACAGAGATCTAGATAGAGATAGAGATCTAGATAGATAGAGAGACTCAATCCCTGGACGGTGCCTCCAGGATGCAAATAACCCCACCAGAGATAAACAAAGAATAGGACAGTTTTAGATCATTCTGCCGCAACCGTTTTGCCAACCAGTACATCTAAAATTATCCCCTCTTTTGAGTGTTTTATGTATCTAATCAGTGTCCAGTTATAAATAAGCAAAAATCAATAAATTTACTATATATCATAACAGCCATGTAAGAAATATAATGAAAAGATTATTAAATTCACAATAATCACACAATTTGTAATAAATAGAATAAATGTAATAATGATTCAGGATCCATAAGAAGAAAATTATAAAATTTTGGAGAACAGTTTTAAAATGTCAGTGAATAAAAAGGCACAGTTCGCTCCTTGATGAGAAGACTCAATGAGGCAAATATGTTCATTTTCTCCTCCTCAAATCGTCGACATGGTTTCAATAATATTCCAATGGCGAGTGATTGCCGAGGCCTGAAGGACCTGTGGAGGGCAGTGGAAATTATCAGCGTGTTGATTGTAGCTGTGGCTGCACAGCTGCATATATTTGTCAAAGCTCATCAAACTATATTCTTAAAAGGGTGAATTTTAATGTATATACCTCAATAAACCTTAGTTTTAAAAGTTTCAGTGGCATTTTTTGGGAGCTCAACAAAAAAAGCTTCTGAAATTAACCTGGAAAAATAAATGTAAAAAATGGTTGTAGGAAAATAAAGGATGGTAGTAGAAATAAAACAAGGTGGGAGGACTTGCCTTACCAGTATTAAAATATATGGGGTCGGCCCTGTGGCCTAGTGGTTAAGTCTGCTTTGGCAGCCCAGGTTCAGTTCCTGGGCACAGACCTATACCACTCATCAGTGGTCATGCTGTGGCAGCATCCCACATACAAAATAGAGGAAGATTGGTACAGATGTTAGCTCAGGGCAACTCTTCCTCAGGAAAAAAAAAAATATTACTAAACCATAATGTAATTTTTACGGGTGCAGTGCTTACACAGCATTTAACAGATCAAATCGGAAGTAAAAGTATGGAAACATCCATGTCATATAAAACTTTACTATATAAAAAAAACACTATAAAACTTTATAACAAAGATCAAATCAGAAATAAAAGTATGGAAACAGATCCATGTTCTAAGAAACCTGCTGCCTGACAAACAAAACTATATTATATTGGTGAAGATTACTAAAAATTAGTATTGGAACAATAATTAACAAAATGGAAAAAAGATTCTTTCTGCATCCTTCATTAAAATAAATTTAGATGGATTGAGAATTTAAGTATAAAAAGTAACAATAAAAGCACCAGCAGGAAGTACATGTGAACAGTTACCCTGTTTGGGATAGGTTTCCCTGCCCACGTGCGTAGGGCCGGTAGCTCACTCACACCCACTGCTGAGGGGCCATCGTGGTCTGTTGTACCACGTGGTCATCGCACCCCCGCAGCCGGGGCTGGCCAGTTCATAGGCTGGACCAATCAGATCCTCTCTCTGGAATATGAGCAGAGGAAGGCAGTGTGATCAGCAGTGGGAGCTGAAGCAAGAAGGTCATGATGAAGAGGAGCCAGGGCCAGGGCCAGGCCAGAGGCGGCCACCGCGAGCCACAAGCAAACTGAGACGATGAGTGCAAATCAGTAAGCAGAGGAAGCCTGTGGGTAGAGAGAGAAGCAGGCAGCCAGGGATAAGCGGGCGCCATAGAAGAGAGATGAGATCCTTGAATGGCCATCTCCAAACTTTTGATTACAATTGATTTTAAAAAATTAAAATTAAAAATTTGACATGCATCCTCCAATATATGTATATTTACTTATTTATATATTATATACGTGTACTGCTGCACAAATATATATGGCAAGTGGTTGCCAGGGATAGCACATGAAAAAAAAGCAGAAATGAAAGGATGAGGTAGCAAATAAATGGTATTATTAGTCCAGGTGATGGATACTTGGGTATTTGTTTTATTCTATAAACTGAACATATATATTTTTGTATGTCTTTGCTCTATTTTCCTATAAAAATGAAAAACATGCATATATGTAGAAAGGCTAATATTTTCTTCCCACACTCCACTGTTGTGGGTGCTGCTGCCTCTGGAGACCAGTGCTTTAGAGCTTCGGTATTCCAGTGTTAGATCTAAGCTGCATCTATTCTTACAGCACCCGCCCTCCCCATCCCACCTCCTTTCTCTGGAGGTTCCGAATGAGCATCTTTTTTGCAACCATAAAAAGCAGACGAAAAGAGTAGAGAAAGCTTTTGTAAACATTAGACTAAAGGCAGGAAGCACAGAGTAAGTCATTGCTAGGCTTGATCAAAAACATAGAGTTGCTATCACTAATATATAAGGAATGTTTACAAATCCGTAAGGAAATAGATGAACACCCCAAGAAAAACCTGGGCAAAGAACATAAACAGGCAGTTCAGAGAAGAAGAATATCAAATAGTTAATAGCCATACCAAAAAAAAGCATGACTAGTGATCGAATAATGCAAGTTCAAAAAGTAGAATTTCTTTCTCTCAGGTTGGCAAAACGCTAAACAGAATGATGTTAGGCATCGAGGATGAGAGATGGAGAAATGGACCCCCACATAGAGCTGGTGGTATCTGAAATGTGGCAGCATGTCTGGACGGCAATTTGTCAATATATAGCAAGCCCACTATTCCATCTTTGTGGATATAGGCATGGAAAGAACCATAGTGCACAAAGATTTGTTCACTTCAACATTTCTGTAATAGTGGTTCATGGAAATGGTAGATAAGGATAAGCAACCTAGATGCCCAATTATAGGGGATCTGTAAGATACCCAACTACAGGGGAGAAATAAACTGTGGTCCATTCATAAATGGAGTACATGGAACCATTAAAATTGAGCAGATAATATTTACTGATATGGAAAGATATCCAATATCTACTTAAGTGAATAAGCTACAAAAGTTTATTCTCATTTTTTGTATAAACACAAAAAGTACACATGAAATTGTTGTTAATGATGATATGTTTATGGATGATTTTTATTTTCATATTTTTGAGGGTCTATTTTCGAAACTGGTCTAAATGAACATACATTAGTTTTGTAGTAAAAAGTCATTATTAGGAAAAATATTCTAGTAGCAGGAAGACAAATAGTTTATCCCTGTGTCAATTTTAATCAAATAATAGTTGCTTCCTGCAACACAGCACTAAGGAGGATTATGAAGCTGTGACCAGGCTCAGGTGGTATGTGCTGTGATCCACTAGTAATGTCTGCATGGACCATGGGAAGAGGTAATAGCTACCTTGATCTAGAATTCTTCAGCAGTGACACAGAAATGCTGGAGTTTCTGTGCCTTGTGCTTTTGATTGCTTTCCACTGGGGAGTGACACGGCTAGACTGAAGCTCCTGGTTCCAGCCTGGGGAAGTCTAGGTGGAAATACTCTTGGTAACTCACTGTCATGGACACTCACCCTGCACTTCATACGTAGAGAAGGACCCAGCCGCCTCCTGTTCCCTGCATATGTGCTTTGAGGATACAGACAATGCTTTCATCCAAGTGGATCTCTCTTGTGCCTGAAATCAGAGAATCAGAAGACAGTAGAACTGAGAAGGATGTAGGAAATCATTTGGTTCAACTCTATTTTCTTACAGAAGGGGAAACGGGGGCCCAAATATTTAAGACATTTTAATTTGCATAGGGGAAAAGTTATTTCCCCCATAATCTTAAAGGACGCGGTCAGAGCCCTGTTGGAGTGGTAGGACAGCTTGATGCACCACACTCAGAGCAGGGAAGCCAAGGTCTTCCCGTGGCCCCCTTACCATCGGCCAACATTCCTGACTGAGTCATGGTTTCTACTCAATTAAGTGGGGATAATTGCACCTGCTCTGCCTACCCCCCGGGATTGCTGTGAGGCTCAAATGAGATAAGGAACGAATGGGGAAAACATTTGCAGTATACACAAGAGATTACTAAAATCTCTGATAGATGAAAGTTCTTAAAATAGAAAAATATTAACATCTCAGGAGAAAAAGGACAAAGGACGCAGAGACTCTTCTCAGAAGATCTGCAAATGACCAGGAGCATTTATGATGAGATTCAACCTCACTCATAATAGAAAAAAAGCAAATTAAAGCTACCTTGTTGACCTATAAAACTGGCAAAAATTAGAGTGATACCCAGAGTTGGCAAAGATGTGGGGAAATAAACCCTTCCACAGTCGGGGGGAGGAGGGTTGTAAATGGATACGATCCTTCAGGAGACGGATGCGGTCATAGGCACCAAAGGCACTAGACTCCGCGGTCCCACTTCTAGAAATGTATCCTTAGGAAATAATTGGGTAAATGCTCAGAGACCAGGACGCTCTTCACTATATTTTTATAAGTGGGATTTATTAAATTAATTATGCTACATAATGGAATTGTGTGGCGCCGTTAAAAATGATGATACAAATCTAAAGTCGCTGATGTGGGAGGATGTCTACAATACATCAAGGAAGAACAAAGTTGGTTACAAACACATTTTTGCATGATATGATTTTATTTTTACGGGGAGCATGTGTTGCCTTAATAAAAAATAGGTAAATATCTCCCCTTTTTATTATGAAAAGACAAACGTGAATAGCATATAAAAATGTTTGGAAGTGATATATTAGTGGTTGTTAGCTCTGAGTGGGGAGATGATGATTTACCTTCATTATCTTCTATTTTCCTATAATTTAAATGTTATATGAATATGAATTTTATAATCAGAAACACCTCGGGAAAGGGAACATCTGCCCACAAGGTCTGGCTGCTAAATCATTTTTGAATTGACTCGTTGCTCACTGTCATTCCCAGTTTTCTGAAGAACCCATAATTTGCTTTTCTAGAAACGGCTACTCTGCTGGAGGGGTGATCCCTGTCCTGGACTCATGTTTTTGGCCGGTGCCTCCATCCCCAGCCCATCCCAGTGCTGGGAAAAGCCGTGGTGCTTCCACAGTTTGGGAAGAGGGATGCAGTAGTGGGGCGAGAGGGACACTGTCCCCCCCTGGCAGAATGCAGTCGAGCACAGGGAATGGCAACTGTGGGCCTCCCATGTTAGGGAGAACGTGGAGTCAGGTGTGTGGGAACCCTCGAGATTACGGACAAATGAGGTGGCAGGAGGGTCACTGCAGGGGAGAGGGTGACAATTTACAGGTCCCCTAGTGCCATTTGCTGCCAGAGGGCAGGGCAGTGCCCCTGACAGTTGTGCCTGGAGTGTAATGGGCAGGTGCGAGTGGGGGTGAGGTGCCAGGAAAAGGAGAGAACGTTGTTTTGGGAGGCGTCTGGGGTGAGACTGTCTCAGAGTTATCTTGGGAGGAAATGCCTCACTAACCCCACCAGGGGAGAATCTAGGCCCCAGGGTGGGCTTGCATCCAGGCTTGAGATAACGAGAAAGCTACCCGGCATGGCCAAGAGAAGAGTATTTTAAGCTCCTGGTTGGAGGGTAGGGAGTGGGATGTGGAAGGAGGGGGGTAAAATGGAGAAAGGTGATGCGTCCCCGCCCTTCCCCTCCCATCTGTAAGAAGCTTCACGCAAACCGTAGAATGCCCAGTGCAGTTGGATTTCTCGCCAAAGCAGGGATTGGAGTTCTGCGTTGGCGCTGATGTGTGGGTAAACAAAGGCAGCACTGAGGTTCCAGGGGTAGGAGGCCTCCAGGCCTCGTCTGGGTAACTTTCTGAGCTCCCTGCATTTCCACTTTGCAGTACGAATCACGAGGGTACATAATTCCTCAATTAATTGCACAATTTGTTCATCACTTGTCTCCTGTTGTCTGGCACAAGCCTGAGCACATCCGTGGGGGCCTCTGTTTCAGGCTGGGGTGGGGGGCCGGCCGTGTGTCAACCAACCTGGAGTCTGGAGGCCACGGTGACTGGACAAGTGGGGTCAGGGCCACTTCTCAGCAGAGACCGCCATGGACAGATGACAAATGTAGACCAGAGGCCCCTTCTCCCATCTGCCAACATGAGACCTACGGTACCCCCTCCCTGAATTTAGAGCAGTACTGCGGAGACGGGGAGGAGAAGAGCAGCAGACAGCTCCTGAATTTCATGTTTATCAAAAGATACTGGAAAAATTCTGGAAGAAACTCACTGACCTTGAAGTGGCAAAATTTAGTCTTCTCTTGAGGAAGTGGAGATTTGAAAACAAAGATAAAATCGATTAAAGAGAAATAATGGTAGTTACATCTTCACGCACTCCTGTGGTCTGGGAAATTGGTACCTGCTTCACAAGGGCGGTCTTGCAGGGGGACAGCACTGGCCAAGGGCTCTCACAAAGTGGGATGTAACTGGCAACCAGACCCCCTCCCACCCACATTACTGTGGTGGGAGAATGAATATCATGACATGTCGCAGCCCAGCTCATCCTTTTTAGGGCGTGCTGGCTTGCTCTCCTGATGAGAATCATAAAACCAGAGAAAGTAGGGACCAGAGGGAACCTAGGAGATCAGAGAGATCCATTTCTCAGATGAGGAAACTGAGGCCTGGTGAAGGGAAAAGATGAGCTGAAGCCTAAGGTCAATGCAGCCCTGGGTGGGGTGGGGCCTGGCTCGCTTTCCCTCCCCTTCCCGCCCCTTGGAGAGCACGAGTGCCTTCTCTGGGCCTGGAGCTCAAGTGTTTGGCAGAAACTGCTTGTGTTTATTCTTTGCAACCTGTACCTCCCTCCACCTTTCTCCCCCATTTTAGACATTTTAGAATACAGACCCAACGTTGGGGACTCCAGTGGAGGACAACCATGCCACCTGCTTTCTTTGGAAGCAAGGCCTCTGGGTTCCAGTTGCTGTTGTATCTCCTGAGGAACAGCATTGGTTAGGGGCAAGGCCACCCCCAGCCCTCCTAGATTTGGAAATGAGGTGTGTAAGAGTGGAGTCACAGAGCGTCGGCGTGGAAGGAAATGAAGGATCAGCTGTCAGAAGTTCCTAACCAGGGTTCTTCCTCAAAATGACATGGAGAGCCTTTGGAAACCCCCGCACTTGAGTCTGACCCCCAAGATTCTGATTCAATGGGATTTGGTGAAGCCTGAACATCCAAACCTTTAATAAACTTCCCAGAGGATCCTAAACCTGGTTAAGAGGCCCAAACCTGGTTAAGAAACCCTCCTCCAATTCAACTACTTTTACTTACAAAAGGACACTTGGATCTGGCCTGTGGCTTCGGCTTCAGTCACTGTTCGAGGCTGCTCCTGAAGGCTTTCCCTCCACAGTCATCCCCCGACACCTGCTCAAGTCTGGGGCCTCTTCTTGCCATTTCGGTCACTGTTTGGGGGAGTAGCTGTATGCTTTCAACTTTATCTTCTCACTTTAGAATTCTATCATTCTAGGCTTTGAGTCTCGCCTCCTCTCCTCTCAGCCCCAGCCAACCCCACGCCCAGCCTCTGGAACTCCGACTGCTTAGTTTCAGCTGTGGACGTCCCTTAGGATCCCGGGGCACTCCAGAGGGGAGCTTTACATGCCATGCCTGAGCCCCACGCCTGGAGATTCAGATGCCGTTGGTCTGGGGCCGTGGCAGGGCTAGGGATGTTTTTTTTGTTTTCATTTTTATCGTTTCCCCTCAACTTTTTATTTGAACATTTTCAAACCTATAGGACACACATTTACCCTTCTCCTAGAGTCATCTATTGTTGTTTTTGCCATATTTGCTTTATCTGTGTGAATATATTATTTTTTTTGGCCAAACCATTTGAAGTTTGTTGTATAAGTTAGGGTGTTTCCCTAAATATCTCAGTATGAAACTCCTAGAAATAAGATCATTCTTCTACATAACTACACTCGCATTTTCACACCTAAGGAAATTAACAATAATTCCATATCATCTGATATCCAGTTTATATTCAAATTTCCTCAGTTTGTCCCCAAAATGCCTTTTCAGATTATTCCTTCTTCCCCCCCTCCCTCCCTTCCTTTCTTTTTTTCAGCCTAGGCTCTAACCAAGGTTCATGTATTGCATTTGGTTCTATCTCTGCGGTCTCTTTTAACCTAAAACAGATTTTTTTTTACATAACGTTGATTCATTTTGAATGATCTGGGCCAGTTTCTTGTAGGATGCCCCGCAGTCTGAATTTGACTGATTATTTCTTCATGGCATCACTTACTTGTTCTCTCTCTACTTTCTGAAAGCATGAAGTTGTGCCCAGAGGCTCGAAAAGATTCAGATTAAACATTTGCAAGCCTGTTGCATAGCAGATACTGTGTGGTCTCTCCTGCACCATCCATGTCAGGATGTCAGGTGTCCATTATTGGGGGCTAAGTTTCATCATCTGCAGTTCTCTCTAACGTCCTTTCACCCAGGGGTTTTAGCATCACTGGTGATCCTTGCCTGGATCTATTATGATATTGTTGGTGGCAAAACGATGACTTTTCTCTCATCCTCACTCTGTCCGGGGTATTAGTGGCATTCTTCTGTAAAGATGAGGGGTTTCCTTCCTCACTGTCCCCACCCCTCTGCCCTGCCCCACCATAGGACTCTGGATTATTCCCTATTCCATGTGTCGATATTTAAACAGCCATTACTCTTTCAGATGCTCAGGTTGATTCATACTAATAGGTCCAATTTAAGTTAACATTCTGGGGGTTTTCTTACCTTCTTTTACTCTATACTTGTGTCTTTTTTTATCTCAGAGTGAAGATCTTCGTTTCTCATAAGATGAATATATTTACTTACTTGTATCATCTAAAAGCATATACATTGTTTCAAATTACAATCCAGTATTACAACTAATAACAAAACTACTTAGAAAAGTTCCCAACTTTCTTGTGGTTCTTTTTATGCTCTGCATACATCTCACTAAGAATGTATAGTCAGTGTACTTTCAAAATTGACAGGAATTAAGTCTTTTCGTTAATTTGTCATTAATTTGATATACATGAGGTTTATTTGCTCTGTTTGTATTCAATTTTAGGAATTGTTTTTTTCTTCCTTTTCTATTTAAGTTTATTTTTGAACATATAAATCATTTTCATAGTTCAAAAGTCAAAACCAGGCACAAAGACATAGCTGTCCCAGTTCCCATCCACCCCCTATAGGTAACCATTTATATTAGCTTCTGGTCTATCTTGCTTGTGTTTCTTTTTGCAAAAATGAGCAAATATGTATAGATATTCTTATATCTCCTTTCTTCCACAAAAGGTAGTACTCTGTATACCTGTTCTGGACCTTTCTTTTTTCACTTACAATATATCCTGGAAATTACTCCATCTCAGTTCATTAGCGCTTGTTCTAATTCTTTTTTATGGCTTCATAGCCATATATCCACATATTCTGCCATGTGGATATAGCATAATTTATTCACTAAGCTTCCTATTGATAAATACTTGGGGTAATTTCAACTTTTATTATTATAGTAGTTCTACAGTAAATAACCTGGTGCTTACAAAGTTTTAGTATTCGTGGACATACATCTGGTGAGTAGATTCCAAGAAGTGGTTTTGCTGGGCCAAAGGGAAATTGAATATTTACTTTTGTTAATTTTTTCTAAATTCCTCTCCATGGCAGTTGAACAATGTTTCACCCACCAGAAAAGCACAAGAGTGTGTGTTTCATCACAGCTTGCCGACAGAAGGTTTCTCACCATTCTAATTGGTGAGAAAGTGTGGTTTTAATATGCATTTCTCTTAAAATAGTGATGAGCGTTTTTTCATCTGTTTAAAGACCATCTGTACATCTTTTTTGCGAGTTGTCTGCTTGTTTGTTTCCCATTTGTTTTTGAGGGTTTTTTTCATCTTTTTTTTTTCAACTTGTAAGAATTATTTCTGTATTAAGGAGATTGGCCCTTTGTGATGTCAATTGCAGATATTTTCTCCCAATTTGCCTTTTGTCTTTTGCTCTAACTTTTTTTGCCATAAAGTTTTTTTAATTGTTATGATGTTGAATTTTTCTTTTTCTTTCTTTTACTGTTCTGAATTTTTGCCATAGCAGGCCTTCCACACTCCCAGATCGTGAAGCAATTCACTCAGCCTTTCTTCTAGTACTTGTTGCATTTCTTTATGTTTGGATCTGGTACAGTTGTCACTTAATCTGGTGTGTGGTATGAGGTATGGCTCCAAATTTATCTTTTTCCACATGGCCCTCCAGCTGTTCCTGCACGACCTATTAGAGAGTTTCTCTTTGCTCCACTGACTTGAGAGGCCACCCTCATCCTAAACCGAATGTCCATATGCGTTTGGGCCTTTTTCTGGCCTTTCCATTACGTTCCTCTGGTCAGTCTGTCTCTTCAAGCACTGGTAGGACACTCTCTTCATTACTTAGAATTTTTTTTCTTTTTTTTTCTGAGGAACATTCACCCTAACCTAGCATCTGTGCCAATGCTCCTCTATTTTGTGTGTGGGTCACTGCCACAGCATGGCCACTGACAAGTGGTGTAGGTCCGTGCCTGGGATCCGAACCCAGGCCACTGAAGCAGAGTGCACTGAACTCAACCACTAGGCCATGGGGTCTGTCCTCAGTACTTAGACTTTAGAGTGTATGTTTTAATATCTGGTGGAATGTCCTGCCTGTGACTTTTGTTTTTTCAGGTTTTTCTTTACTATGCATGCATGAAATTTAGAATTAACTATCCACCTCCAGAGAAAAAAATTGTTGGTATTTTTATCGGAATTGCCTTAAATTTACATACTAACTTGGATAAAATTGGCATCTTTAGGATGTTGATCATCCTATCCAATTGCACGGAAAATCTACTTTTGTGTCTTTCAGTATTCCTTTAAGGTTTTGCATATATCTTGTTAAGTTTATTCTTTGGTAGCTTATCTTTTTTGTTGCTATGGAGTCTTTTCTTCCATATGAGGTCACATCTTCCAATTGGTCATGCATAGTTGTTTTCTTAACAGCTCCTCAGATGATTCTAAGGTATAGCCAAATTTGAAAACCACAACTTTAAATAAAAATTCAGTGTTATCCTTCAACTTAAAGGTTATGGCGTAAATCTTAATCAACTGCCACCCCAAATTGGCCATCCATCTTCCAGATTCCCCAATTCACCCCGTTGGTAACGTCCTGGTGATCTCTGATCTCTCCCTTCCACACCCCATGTGCAGCTTGTGCACTAGTTTCCTTGCTTCCTTCTCTATGGCATTGTCCAGACTCCTGTGTCATTTTCATTCCTTTCCCCAAATCCCCTGGCAAGGTCCTCGGCCATGCCTGTCTCTTTACAACCTCCTTACCCTTGGAATGACAGTCTTCTCCTGTCCTGCTCAAAGCATTCTTCCCTGCTTCCATCATGTTGCTTCATGCGCCCAACCACCAGGGCCCATCAATCATCTGGATCAAATGCAGCCTCGTGACAGCTGCCCCACCTTAGTTATGGGATTCATCTCCTCTTTGCTGGCCGACTGTCTCAAGCCCTCCCTCCCTCATCTCTAGTCCTCCCCTTAGGTTTTGCAGGGTCTGGAGAATCATCTCCTTACCTGGTCACCTTTTAGCACCGACTCTCCCTTTCACTTACAGATTACAGTGTGACATTTTCAAGAAGTTTGCTCTGATTAAGTTCACAAACTTCTGGCTCATGTCATAATTCCGGAACCATCCATTCCCTGAATTCCTCTCGTATAGACAGTGAGGAGGTTCGTAGCACAGCTTTGATGTCAACCTGGGTGTTCATTTACTCTGCTTTGTACTTACCTGTACGTTTGAAACTTTACCTAATATAAAGTTGGGAAATGTGGGTGTTTGCTGACTTGAATTAAAGGAATTAAAGTTATGGGCTCTGTCTGCTGGAATTTCTACCTGGAGCTCTGGGCTTTGGTTCAGGACCCCAACCCATTGTGCCAGTGCCAGGGAATGGTCTTGGCTTGGAATAACTGAGCTCCCTGCTTCCAGTGACATCCAACCCTGCTCATGGCCGGACACAGAGAAGGCACTTGATCCTGGAGGCCTCTGCTCCCCGTGGCTGACTTCATGCTCCAGCAGGGAGGCTCCTGAGGTGCTGCCGTGTGGCCGGGAGCCCCGGGGCACATGCGGAGCAGACATTGAACAGATGCAGAGGAAAACAGCTCGGGAGAAGACAGCGAGCCTCCAGGCAGGGGAGCGCAGCAGCTCTCCATTCATCGTCTCTGGAGCCGGCGAGCATCCTTGAGACACTATACTCAGTTTTTTCCAGTTCATCCAGGAATAAGTGCAGCTCTCTGCCCTGGCTGTGGGATTAGCTCTTGCTCAGTGATGGCTGAAAGAACAAGGACTCCTCCTGTTCTCAAAAAGCCAGCTAATAATACACTGATAAGTCATCTGTCCCGGTTGATCAGAAGAAGAAGTCCACCCCAGGAGAGCATCCTGTTTGCCCTGGATGCTACCTATTTAAGCAACAAGAGGTTCTCTTCTTTAAGATTCCTCTCTTTTTGGATGGAAATCTTTTTTTTTTAAAAGCATATGTCCTGGGACCAGCCTGGTGGTGCAGCAGTTAAGTTCTCACGTTCTGCTTCTCGGTGGCCTGGGGTTCCCCGGTTCGGATCCCAGGTGCAGACATGGTACCACTTGGCAAAAAGCCATGTGGTGGTAGGCATCCCACATATGAAGTAGAGGAAGATGGGCATGGATGTTAGCTCAGGGCCAGTCTTCCTCAGCAGAAAGAGGAGGATTGGCAGCAGTTAGCTCAGGCCTAATCTTCCTCAAAAAAAACAAAAAGTCACTGCAAGCACTCATCCCCCTCCCACAGTGTGCCCTGCATGTGTCACTGCCCAAGATGGAGCCAGGGCCCCTTAAACTCTGTCCCTTGGCCCCACAGGGCTTGTTAACACCTCTGCTCCCACACTTGACACTTACCTGTCCCATGGCTGTCCTGACCAGGCCTCCCAATCACACAAAGACTTGGACTCATGTGTCACTGGGCAGGCGGGACAGAGGCCCCAGGGGACCACTCCTCTCAGGACGAGGGTGGAGACTTTAGCAGTGTCGTTGCTCCCTCCTGGGGTGAGGAGGGTCTCCAAGGAGGGCCTCAGTCCAAACTAGAGGAGAAGGGGTAGCGACAGGCCGCAACCCCATACAGGCTGGGGGCAGGCAGGCAGGTGGGTTGGCAGTCCCTCCTGGCTTTCTAACCTGGTGGCCACTAAACCTGACCTAGCCTTCACAGAACAGATACTTAATAAATGTGTGGCTTTGATCTAAACTCGCCTAAATCTAGAAAACGACTGACTCATCATTTATAACATAAACAGTCGAGGATAAGGGCAGCATCTTCCATTTCTTTTGTTTCATCTTGAAGCGCTCTGTCTAGGGGCCAGCACACAGTGGGTGTTTATTAACGTGCCGTCGTCACAGGGCTGCTGTCCTGCTTCCCCTTGAGTAGCCTCACATCTGGGCTTGGTCTGGGAGGTTGGAAGGGGGCGGGTCTTACTCTCGGCGGAAACGGTTGACTCCCACTTCTATTTAGAATTAACAAGCATAGGATGCCCACCTGGCCACCCTCCTGAAGATTTGGTCTGGAAAAAAACAAAGAAGAAAGTAGGATGGGAATGGGGGAAAGCTTCCACGTATGCCCTTCTTATTCTCGTGAGGCTTTGTTTTTCCAATCCTGATTTAGAAGCAACCACATTTGTTCGACACCCCTCCCCCTCCCTTTCTCTGTAGGCCGCCACCAATCCCCCTAACCCCCCACCCAGGCCAGCAGCTGGTCTTTCCTAATTGGTAATATATCTTAATAACAACAGGGCCTGAAGCAGCTGTTGCTGTGAAGAGTGGCTGGCCGCATGGCTTCCGTCATTAATTTACTTTGTTGGTCCTACTGGTGCTTAAGAAAGGATTAAGTTAATGACACTGATGAAACAGAAAGTTACACAGTGAAAGGAGAAAAAGAAGAGGAGGAGGAGAATTATTATTATCGTTGTTGTTGTTCCTGGCACAAGTTTGACAGTCACACAACCCTATGACACCTCTGTGTTGTGACAAAAGCCTTGCTCAAAATTCCAAGAGGATTTGAACTTTTTCGTCCTTGGTCTCCTTCATTTCCCCATATGATGAGATTTCTAAGCAAATCGCTGAAGGCGCTCTGTCCCCGAGGCCGGGACTCAGACTGCCTTCAAGCGCGGTTGCTGCTGCAGAAGGGAGTTGCGCAGGCCCTCCACACGAGACTGTCCATCGCGTGGAGGGAGCAAGCCAGCCCCCCGTTCAGAGAAAGGCATCTCAAACTCCCAGCTTTCTACAGCTGCGAAATGGCTCTGGATTCTGCCCATTTCTATATATACCCTACCCCTGGCAACGGCAGAAAAACGTGAGGAAGGAGCTGGTCCTCAGCTTGTGGTGTCGGTCATTCTCTTTCCAAATATAGAGAAGGAATGAGCCGCGGGGGTGAGCAGGGCCTATAAAAGCCCGGGGCAGCGGCCCCTCTTCAGCTCCTCTCTGGTGGGCGGAGGTAAGTCACAGCGCCCCTCTCGCTGGCTCCTCTCTCCATCTCTGCAGCTCAGAGCACGCCTCCCAGGTGCGGCCAGGTGCTGTGTGCCGGCCCTGCCTGGCTCTGGTCAGGATTAGTAAGATGTGGGGCAGATCTCCCTAGGCCCAAATGCCCACCCTCCCTCTGCCTCCAGCTCCCCACCGAAGCAGGGGCCCTTCAGGCCCTCCTTCCTCCTCCCCGCTGTCCCCTTGACCTCGTCTTCAAGCACCCTCTTGGACAGGATCTTCTGGACACACTGTGGACCTCGGCCTGTCCACCAGGGCCTGACGGTCTCCCCTTGCCTCACTGATCCGTGCAGAGGGCCAAGGGGACTCGGTGCCATCCTCTGCCCTCACCGTCCCTTCCTGGGCTGTATGCCCTTCAGGTATCCTGTCGTCTCAAGGCCACGATTGCTGTGGCTAGTAGGTGTCAATTAGCCAATCTCAGAGACTTCTCCCTGTTCACAGAAGACAAGGAGACCTGAGCTGGCCTGGAACCACAGCTTTTAGAACAGGGACTCTGTCCTTTTTGCCCCATTCTGAATGGGAGGCATTGCAGACTGAAGAAGGTACCAGAGGAAGCTGGTAGGAGCCAGACTGGGGGGCCCTAGGGGGCTTTTGCACCTTAATGGCTGACCCGTGGGCCAAGCCCCACCTGCCCCTCCAGCTTGCCTCTAGGGTAGCGCTCTTTTTGAGTTATTAGTCCCTTATCCTTATGTAGTTAATTCTTCAAGAGCTGATTCAGAACAGAACCAGCCACACCCAGAGATCCTGAGTTTTCTTTTTGTGTATTTATTGCAGGTCTGATTTTCCACTGCTGCTGTTGTCTTCTGCTGTCCCCCTGTGGGTGTGACTCTCAGGTGAGAATTCTGGCCACGTCCCTTGGCTGCTGGAAGTCTCCAGGTCCGAGGTTACCAGACCCTCCTAGCTCCCCGTGGCCTGAAGGGCAGAGAGTCCATCAGAGCTCAGACAGGACGGGTCAGGCTGGAGAGGAACGGAGAGGAGGTAGCATTCTAGGATGCTACGGGTGCATCCTAAACTGGTGCTGAGGTCAGATGCTGCCTCTGCTCTTAACAAGGGAAGGAAGCGACAGCTGGTTTCCTTGTGTGAAGAGGTAGCCACCTTGATTCAAAACAGTTAAAAAAATTCCGTAGCTATTTGCCACTTAGCACACTTTCTTTAAAGGACGGCGTTTATATTTTATGGTGTTTATTTTTAAATCTTCTCTCAGCAACACCTGGGTTTTATAGAAGAGGAAGGTGAGGTCTTGAGAGTTGTACTCACCTCTAGGTCCCTCCCCCACTCAGAACCTCTGATGCTCACGGAGCTTGGATCACATATGCTCTGTGCCCTTTGCACAGAATAGCCACTCCATAAATATGTGCCCATTTGATTCTCCCAGCACTGAAGTCCTGTGGGTGAGGCCCCTAGGATGGAGGGCTGCTGTAGGGGCAGGGCGGATGCAGGACAGGCCCCGAGGCTGGCTCAGGAGGCAGCTGGGCTCACCGAGGGTTTGCCTTCCAGCTGACACCATGAGTAGCGACTCGGAAATGGAAGTGTTCGGCATAGCCGCTCCCTTCCTCCGGAAGTCAGAAAAGGAGAGGATCGAGGCTCAGAATCAGCCCTTTGATGCCAAAACCTACTGCTTTGTGGTCGACTCAAAGGAAGACTATGCCAAGGCAAAAATTAAGAGTACCCAGGATGGGAAGGTCACGGTGGAAACCGAAGACAACCGGGTAAGCCTCATCCACGCCCTCTGCAGGCCCACTGGCCCTCTGTCTGCCCTTCATGGCTGCCAGTCTGTGCGTCTGCCCCACCTCCTGCCACTTCCCCATGTGGCTCTGGCACCATAATGCCTCCCACAGCGTCACTGTCTTAGCTCTCCCAGGTGTCCTTGGAGAATGCAGAGGGAATACTGACCTCAGGCTGCAGGGTGGGAAAAGCACCTGGTTGTGGCTGCTCAAAGCAATTAGTGTTCAAGTGCTTTTGTCAGTGTTCACATCACTCGAGGTCAGAGGGGACCGGCTCCATGCACCCCGAGGGTGTGGGGTTGGGAGTCCAGCACTAGGAAAATGTCTTTTAGAATACTCTCCTTTGAGAGCCTAGGTTTTCTCCTAATTCAAGCAGTAGCCATCTAACTGAGGAAGCAAGGAAGGTGGGTAAGGGTCCCAGGTGGACCATAAACTCGATGTGAAATGGCAGCCTCCTCACATCATAAAGGCGATGGACAGACAGTGTGGCCCATTGTGGGAGTGCTAGGAGGGATTCTGGACTTCACCACTTTCTGCAACCTAGACCGGAAGAATCTAAAATGTTCCAAGAAAAGTTAAAAAATAAATAAATAAATAAGAGAGAGGAAAAAGAAAATCCGAAAGAGAAGAGTGAAAGAAAGAGCGTCATTGGGCTGGGCTGAAGGAAAAAGGCCTTGAAAGCCGCCCTTCAGTGCCCCCAAGCGTGGATGTTCCCAGAGGGCGGCCCTCTGTGTGCTTCAGATGACAGAGCCGAGAATGAGCTTACGTGGCAGCAGGGAAGACGGAAGCTAGACGTAAGGAATAAAGATCTAGGAGGATGAAGGACATCCCCAGGAGGGCTGCTTGCACGGGTGGTTTAGGTGAAGCTTTGCGCGAAGGCAGGAAGGGCAGGCTTCCCACCCATCTTGCTGAACCAGGAAATGATCTTCAAAGGAGGTCTCAGAGAGCAAGGGGGTGAGGACAGGGCAGGGGAGAGGAAGCCAGCTCAGCCCTCTGTGCCTGGGACCTTGCAGCGGGAGACGCCTGAGTTGCTGGGCTGGGAGCGCCTCCTCGAGGGAAAGGCAAGCACACCTATCAGCGCTGGAACCCGTGGGCCCTGCCTTGTAGCTCCCTTCGCTGGCTTGTAACACTCTGAGCCCAGAGAGGCCGGTGTGGGGAAGCTGGCTTCTCTTCCATAAGCACAGGCAGGGAGGGTGGTGAGGGGAGCATGATGCTGGCTGGGAGGCTGGACAGCTGCTTTTGGAGAGCTCAGAGCATGGACTAATTCTGTGGGCGCCAGCCTGCTGATCCTATGCCACCTTCCTCTTTCTCTCCTGTCCCTGCCTCAGGGACGCCAGTGGACGTGCTGTGTCCCCTGAGGAGAGAGAACAAGCCTATCAGCAGCAGGAGCCGGGTTTGGGTCCAGCCAGCGTTGCTGAGCTGAAGGTTCCTGCTGGCTCCCATCCCTACGTCATCCCCGCGTCTGTCCACAGAGACCCTCTTTTCTCATTTGTATTATCCTCCCTTCACCTCAGGCCCATTGGATGGGAAAAAAAACAAAAAGCCCTGAGTAACAGACACAAATCGCGTTCTATCACCATCACCACAAGCCGCCCCACAACCTTGTCTTCCCTTGCTGTCAAAAGGGCATTTTCTCTAGTGCTTGCTCCTCGGATCTGGGCTCACAAGTCTCTTCATGGGTGATAGATATCTGCAGCGGGCAAAATGCACAGAGAGTACTAGGTAAGCACTGTACCTCTTCCTTCTCAGACCCTGGTGGTTAAACCAGAGGATGTGTATGCGATGAACCCCCCCAAGTTCGACCGGATCGAGGACATGGCCATGCTGACGCACCTGAACGAGCCAGCCGTGCTCTACAACCTTAAGGACCGCTACACCTCCTGGATGATCTATGTCAGTGCTGAGGAGTTTCCCGGGATGTTTGATGGGCTGGGGGTGGAGATGCTTGGGTCAGTGACGGGATTTTACAAGATTAGTGCTCGACTAAGCTGTTGAACAAAAGAGGAGAAATGGGAAAAAAAGAAGAGGAAAAGAGGAAAAGAGGAAGAGAAAGATAGAAGATGAGGAAGGGAGAGATGGACGGGTGGGAAAGAGAGGCTGGAAGGAGGAGGGAGGGAGGGGGAAGAACAGGCAGGAATGGGGGAGAGCAGGAAAGATGGGGCCAACGTTTGGGCCTTGGCATTGTCCCTTATTAGCTGTGGGAGGTCTGGCTACGCCCCTCCTGGAGTCTCAGTTGCCTCATCTATAAAGAGAAATCATCTTTCCTTCTTTACAAGTTTATCATAAAGAAAAGTGAAATAATAACAAAGGGAAAAGGTTTTATGTATATATACACACATACAGAGATACATACATACTTTTTTACTCCCACAGACCTACTCGGGCCTCTTCTGTGTCACCGTCAACCCCTACAAGTGGCTGCCGGTGTATAACCCTGAGGTGGTGGACGGCTACCGAGGCAAAAAGCGCCAGGAGGCCCCGCCCCACATCTTCTCCATCTCTGACAACGCCTATCAGTTCATGCTGACTGGTAGGTTTCCCTCGAGTAGTGGAGCGAGCACCAGACAGGGCTCAGGAGAGCTCCCATGTGGTCCTAGGCCTGCCCCCTCTGGTGTGTGACCTCCAGCACAGAGGAGCAGAGGGTAGAGGTGCTTCAAGAGGCAGAAAGAGGCCAGATCATGTTGGGCCTTGCAGACCCTGGTGAGGGGTTTGCATTAATGCAAGTATTGGTTAAACCATATGAAACTGACATTTTTGTGGGCCAAAATCAAAAGCTGGCTCTTTCATATGATTCCACCTATTATGATGAGAAGCCACTGACTGGTGAGAAGGCCTGGCTGATTCTAAGCAGGGACTTAACCTCCCTGAGTCTCCTTCTCAAGAAGGAGGCTCTTAAAGCTCCCACCTAGGACTAAACAAAGTACTAAAGGGAAGAGGAATTGTGCAAATGAACTCTGACTGTTTGAGAAATGGAGAATTGAAGAGCTCTTTTTTCATATTGCCGTCAACTCTATTTTCTTTCTTTCTTTGGCAGATCGTGAAAACCAGTCCATTCTGATCACGTGAGTATCCAAAGCATAGAGTAGTTTCATAGCCTTGGCTCTTTGTCCCCAGTGCAGAAGGCAAAGGTGCCACTTGCTCTATTCTGTTAATTAGAAAATAGGTAGAACAAAGTCTGTGATGAAAAAAGAGATTTGAGGATGGGCAAGAAGGTATGTGTAAGGTCTCAGAAAACCGGCATCGCCCATTCTTGGGTCAACCCAGCTGTGATGATCCCGTACGCCTCTGCGTCTCTCACATTTGTTTGAAGGCTGTGTGTCTCATGTGGCTCAGAGGATGTCCTGGCCTCTCTGTGACATCTTGGAGAGTCTATGTCTATGAACAGGACTTGTTTCTTTCTCCTACTCTCTTTTGATCTCTCTCAATAGCGGAGAATCCGGGGCAGGAAAGACTGTGAACACCAAAAGGGTCATCCAGTACTTTGCAACAATTGCAGCTACTGGAGACCTCGCCAAGAAGAAGGACTCCAAAATGAAGGTATGGAGGGGAGAAAGGCTTGCTCTGCTTCCACTTCTGACCTTTGTCTTCACTTCAGAGAGGGAAGGCAAAGGGAGGCAAACTCCTGCCTCTTTAAGGGAAGGAGAGCGGGCAGAATTTAAAATCCTGAAGGACAGCCAGTTGTGTGGTTGATCTCACAGCGCCAGATGCTGTGCTCTTCCTGGAAAATGAGGCTCGAAGGCTTAACCAAGAAAGGCGTTGATTTGGGAGCAGCTCAGAGAGCTTTTTCTCTTATGGCAGAATCATATACCAACTTGAGAGAACTGTAGCATAGATCTGCCTTTTGAAACAAAATATGTTAATACAGTTTGAAGTGCATACAGACAACCTAACTGATTGGAGAATGAAGGAATTGAAGCATTAAACGAATTTTAAGTCAAGACACCCAATGATGACCAAATACAACAAAATGGCAAAGTGTTTTGAGTGAGACATGCTAATGATTTGGCTGATCCTCAAATTGGAAAATGAGAGGGGGAGAGACCAGTTTCCCCAGAGACGGGCAGGCAGGAGTGAGGCAGCGAGGGAGAGCTGTCCTTGTGTGGCTTCTTCCTCCCCTCATTTCTTGCCTCAGGGGACTCTGGAAGACCAGATCATCAGTGCCAACCCGTTGCTGGAGGCCTTCGGGAATGCCAAGACTGTGAGGAATGACAACTCCTCCCGCTTTGTGAGTCTGAAGTTGAGTTACGCTGAGATTTTCTCCAGGGAATACGAGATAGGCAAGGTTCCTGTCCTCCCCAAGGTCACAGTCCAGGGGGACAGACACTGAAAGAACGAAACACATCAACAAGACAATTTCAGATAGTGACACCTTCATGTAAAGTTCGATGAAGAGGGCATGTGACAGAGTAGCTGGGGCTCCTCTAGACAGGGTTGGCAGGGAAGGCCTCTCAGGGGGCTGGCCTAGGAACCCTGAGATCTGCAGGATGAGCAGGGACATAGGGAAAAGCAAGTGCACACTCTCTGAGGCAGGGAAGGGCCCGGTGTAGTTGACGGACCTCAGAATGGTCCACGTGGCTGCAGCGAGGTGGGCAAGGAGGTGGGCCTCATGAGGTGAGGGAAGAGGTCAAAGGAGACCTGGTCACGTAGGAACATGTAAGCCGTGAAAAGGGGTGTGGATTTTATTTAGGAAACTACTGTGGGATTTTATAAACAGAGAAGTGATAGCTTTGATGTGCATCTTGAAAAAAATCACTCTATTACTTTGTTGACTGGATGGGGCGGGGCGGTTGGGAGGGAATGTGGAAAAAAGGGGATGGAAAAAAGGGATGCATATCCAACTGGAAAGAGAAGAAGGAAAAGAAGGAGGACATACTGAATTTCAATTTATAGGGGAATAAAGCTCTTATTCGCACTACCCAGGAGACAAGTAGGAACACTTAGAGTCCTGGTACACGCTGGTCTCCCTTTCCCCCACAGGGCAAGTTCATCCGCATCCATTTTGGTACCACTGGGAAACTGGCCTCTGCAGATATTGAAACTTGTAAGTGGATTACTGGGGTCAGATGATGTCTCAGGGGAGTGGGGAGCCATTTGGAAAACAGTCCTGTGTTTGTGTCCATAGATCTGCTGGAAAAATCCAGAGTGACCTTTCAGCTGAAGGCTGAGAGAAGCTACCACATCTTCTACCAGATTCTTTCAAACAAGAAGCCTGAGCTCATAGGTGAGGAAGTCCCCAGTGCGGTTGGCCTTTAGGCATTTTGGGTCTTGGATCTCTGGACCAAGGAGATCTACCCTACACATAGGTGACTCAATAGGCAATGGAGGAATTTATTTTAGAAATGGGATGTGGCTATTTTGACAGTGATGTGCCAATTTGAAAAAACCTAATCCAGTGGACAAGAACAAGATTAGACCACAATGAATTCAGCACGGGTTTATAGAAACCTGCTGAACAACTAAGCATTTAATTGTCCTTGTGCGCCCCCTCGTGTTCTGGCACAGAAACCAAATGCTGTGAGGCTAGTGCACTATCAGATGACAATCCAGCCTGTGGATCCTCACGCCCCACTTTGTTCCACACCTGACAGAGGCCCATGTGCACGCTGTCTTCTTTGCTCTTTGGCTGTGTTTGCTCAGCCTTCTGGGCCCAAGCCTGGAAATAGGCTGCAGCTTTTCAACAAGTTTTGGAAAAGGCTATGATTATACCAAATGACCTGTGCTTCCCTCAACGTGGGCTCACGTCCTGACCCACACTCAGCCAGTTTTCCCTATTAATTTTTCTAACCTACATTGACATGCACCATTCACGTACAAAGCAAGGGAATTTAAATATTCTTTCCCAGGTTCTTAATCTACATCACATGGCCACAGTCTTCCCTGGAGTTTACATTCAGCCACAGCCTGAGGATCACGAGGCTGTTGAAAAGAGATTTCTAACTCTAAATTGGGTTTGGGCTTCAGCAGTACAAGTGGACTGCGTGGATATTCTCTTGGCATCTATGTGACCTCCTCTAACTATTCATGATTTCAGAGCTGCTGCTTATTACAACCAACCCTTATGACTACCCATTCATCAGCCAGGGGGAAATCCTGGTGGCCAGTATCGACGACGCCGAGGAGCTGTTGGCTACAGATGTAAGTAGAGCTGAGACAAAGGGGTGGGGTACTCCATTTCCATCACTGGGGTCAGCTGACTGACTTGCTGTTGTTCTTTCAATGCCAGAGTGCCATCGACATCCTGGGCTTCACCCCAGAGGAGAAATCTGGACTCTACAAGCTCACGGGCGCTGTGATGCACTACGGGAACATGAAGTTCAAGCAGAAGCAGCGAGAGGAGCAGGCGGAACCAGATGGCACGGAAGGTACCAAATCACTACAACAGGCCGTAAACCAGAGTTGGGTGGCCATTCCACAGATTATTTGGTGCCTCGTTTGACAGTGACTCATCCTTCTTCCACCTGGAGTGGTGGACCTCTCTGAGGCTCAGATGCCCCTAGGCACCGTTCCCACCCCCGTTTGCTGAATCACTAGCACGCTCCTGCATCGGATGCAATGAAAGTGACCAGTGCTTTCTGGAACCCAATCCTGCCTTCCCATAGACTCCACCATATTCGGAGTGACTTAGCTTCCATTGGCCAAGTGGAAGCAGTTTAGAGATACGGCGCGTAAAACACACCGAGGTGGACTCAGCCAAACTTTGAAACATCCGGATGATTTCCAAGTGGTTTTCCTACTTTGTCAGGCATCAGGGGTTTCCCTTTGTAATCATCTTTCTTTTCTTGCCTAGTGGCTGACAAGACAGCCTATCTGATGGGCCTGAACTCTTCGGACCTCCTGAAAGCTTTGTGCTTCCCCAGAGTGAAAGTCGGGAATGAGTATGTTACCAAAGGTCAAACTGTGGATCAGGTAAGTGACTGCTTCGAGGCCGGGAAGGGACGCCGGTCCCCGGCGGCCACTGCCCTCAGACTCGTTGGCTGATCTTTCCTCTAACAGGTCCACCATGCTGTGAATGCCCTTTCCAAATCAGTTTATGAAAAGTTGTTCCTGTGGATGGTCACGCGCATCAACCAGCAACTGGATACGAAGTTACCGAGACAACACTTCATTGGTGTTTTGGACATTGCGGGCTTTGAGATCTTTGAGGTTCGCGTCACTTATATTCATGCGTTCATGTGCCTTTGCGTGGGAGGATGGGTTTTCATGATCCTAGAGGGAATATATCAAGGTGGCCAACCTGTCATACCATCACATCTTGTGGGAAAATTAGACAGAGGGTGGTCAGGTAGAAGAGAAGGTGAGGAGGGTTAGTATTATTTTAAGAGAGGGGAAGACTTGTGTCAAGCGGAATTTTAAAGGACATTGTCCAATGGATTCAGAAAAATCAAATGCAAATACTGACTTAGGAAGAGCCGGGCATATAGAAAATTTGATGATAAGCCAATCAATATTTTACATAAAAATCCTGCTGGTTCTGGATAAGAAGCATACAGTCATTCATCAAAGTGTGTTTTTGGTATCAACCAGATACAAGACATGCAGGTGAATACAATATGAGCTCGGAGTCCATAGAGGAAAGTGAGAAGTAGACCAGGCACACTGAAGAGTAACTGCAAAATAAGGCAGACTGTGGTCGGTGCGCAGGAGAGGCCCGGCCCGCGGGAACTCAGGAGAGGGCGAAATACCTTCTAGTTGGCAGTTGAGAGAAGGCTCCAAGCAGGAGACGTGATGTGAGCTAGTCCTTGAGGAATGTGAGCACAGCTGAACGCATAAATGAGTTGGCGAGAGCCTGAGCAATGAGGAGGAAGGGTGATGGGTCTTTGATTTTGAAAGAAGTCCAACTTTTCATGTAAACATTATATTTTGGTGTTAGTATAACAGCCTGGAGCAGCTGTGCATCAACTTCACCAACGAGAAACTGCAACAGTTTTTCAACCACCACATGTTCGTGCTGGAGCAGGAGGAGTACAAGAAGGAGGGCATCGAGTGGACGTTCATCGACTTTGGCATGGACCTGGCTGCCTGCATTGAGCTCATCGAGAAGGTATCCTAGACTATCCGCTCAGCAACCTCTTCTTACATACTCTGCTGCTCATCACTGCAGCACACATTTACCCCACATGTGTTTCATCTTGCCTTAATCCAGCCGATGGGCATCTTCTCCATCCTGGAAGAGGAGTGCATGTTCCCCAAGGCCACAGACACCTCCTTCAAGAACAAGCTGTATGACCAGCACCTGGGCAAGTCCAGCAATTTCCAGAAGCCCAAGGTGGTCAAGGGCAGGGCCGAGGCCCACTTCTCGCTGATCCACTATGCGGGCACCGTGGACTACAGCGTCTCAGGCTGGCTGGAGAAGAACAAGGACCCCCTGAATGAGACGGTGGTCGGGCTGTACCAGAAGTCCTCCAACAGGCTCCTGGCACATCTTTACGCCACCTTTGCGACAGCGGACGGTAACAGACCACACAGAGTGCCTTGTGCTTTCTCCCTCTATTCAATCCACAGGACTGAAAAATCTCTGTAGATCTGCTCACAGCACTCACTATCTTTTATTTCTTTCAGCTGACAGTGGAAAGAAGAAAGTTGCCAAGAAGAAGGGTTCTTCCTTCCAAACTGTCTCTGCCCTTTTCAGGGTAAGAAAAATGTGTTTGTTTCTAATTGATTTGCTTGTCATCTCAAAATGAGCAATGTAGAGATTCTAAACTTGGTTTATTCAAAAACAGTAATATGACCTTTATCTAATTACTGTCACTTAGTGAGGTTGAGTGGCAGTGTGATAATATGTAAGTGAGGTCTAACAAATGTGGGGCCAGAATTTAATTATCATTTTGTGGTAGAACTAGTTGGCTTGGCTGGCCTGGGAGGTGAGTCCTCAGCACAAACTTTCCGACTTGCCACAAAGACACAGGCAGTCGCATCTCAGCCTCCCACTGGAGCCAGCTACATCTCTTGAGTTGATTTCAAAGACCGTTTTGTACTTGATTAGTCTCTGGCTCACTGTGAAGCAAAACACTATCACATCAGCTATTTTCCTACACCTCTTACCATAAGCCTATTAAAACAGTGAAATAATTTCATTATTCTTTACAATTCATAAGTTTAAAATATATACCTTATTTTTCAAGACAATACATCTCTGTCTTTGTAAAAGGCTACAGTAGGCTGTCAAATTCAATTTTTTTCCTTTAGGAAAATCTGAACAAGCTGATGTCAAATTTAAGAACTACTCACCCTCACTTTGTGCGCTGTATAATTCCCAACGAAACAAAAACCCCAGGTAAGACATCAGCTGGTAAGACGGTGGTCAGTTTTTAAGAAAGTCTGTGTGAAGCTGATGTTTCTTGCTTCTCTTCTAAGGGGCTATGGAACATAGCCTTGTCCTGCACCAGCTGCGGTGTAACGGTGTCCTGGAAGGCATCCGCATCTGCAGGAAGGGATTCCCAAATAGGATTCTCTACGGGGATTTTAAACAAAGGTGTGTAACAAAAATGTTCTATATGCTTCTTGATAAGATGTGGAAATGTGGAAATGATGAGAGGGAGAAATACTAGTATGAAAAGACTTGTTCTAACAGAACAGTTATGGACTTCCATGGAAAATGATTAACCTACCGCTCAGCCAAGGTAGACATAATTCTTTCTTCCACAGTTTCTCAGAAGCTTATATGATCTACAGCATGGCGGGAAAAGACCTGGCCTAAGAGTTGGGAGGCCTAGATTCCAGGCCACTCTTTAGCAGGGTGACTTGACTATGGGCAAGTTTCTTTCCCTCTCTGGACCTATTAGAAGAGAGGCCTCAATTAGTTGGTCTCCAAGGTTTACATCTTTGCTAATAGTCTATAATTGTTTCTGTGTCTACAATGGTAGATATCGAGTGCTGAATGCTAGCGCAATCCCCGAGGGACAATTCATTGACAGCAAGAAAGCTTGCGAAAAGCTGTTGGCATCCATCGATATTGACCACACTCAGTACAAATTTGGACATACCAAGGTAAAGCATCAGTTCTGACAACTGCTGGCGTGTGGTCGCTTTTAGACTTCTCCAGCACACTGACTCACATCATCCTTCTTCCCTCTAAGGTGTTCTTCAAGGCTGGCTTGCTGGGAACCCTAGAAGAAATGCGGGATGACCGCCTGGCCAAACTGATCACCCGGACACAAGCTGTGTGCAGAGGGTTTCTCATGCGCGTGGAATTCCAGAAGATGGTGCAGAGAAGGTTGAGTGGGGTCTTTGTTCAAACATGAGCTCTTTGGGGGGAAGTGGGGAGTCTTTCTTAGAAATAACCCATGTTTTGTTCTAAGGGAGTCCATCTTCTGCATCCAATATAACATTCGCTCATTCATGAACGTCAAGCACTGGCCCTGGATGAAACTCTTCTTCAAGATCAAGCCCCTGCTCAAGAGTGCGGAGACTGAGAAGGAGATGGCCACCATGAAGGAGGAGTTTCAGAAAACCAAAGACGAACTCGCCAAGTCAGAGGCAAAAAGGAAGGAACTGGAGGAAAAATTGGTGACTCTAGTTCAAGAGAAGAATGACCTGCAACTCCAAGTACAAGCTGTATGTGTTTAGGAATTGTTTTTTTACTTTCCTTCTTAATTATTTAGGAAAAGTAGGTTTTTGCTTTTTAATTGGGGTATTTCATAAAGGACTTCATATATAACAAAATACCGGAAAGTCAGAATCCTTATCTCATTAAAGGGAATCATGATTCTTTGTTTAAAGGAAAGTGAAAACTTGTTGGATGCGGAGGAAAGATGCGATCAGTTGATAAAAGCCAAATTCCAGCTGGAGGCCAAAATCAAGGAGGTGACTGAGAGAGCTGAGGATGAGGAAGAGATCAACGCTGAGCTGACGGCCAAGAAGAGGAAACTGGAGGACGAATGTTCAGAGCTCAAGAAGGACATTGATGACCTTGAGCTGACACTGGCCAAGGTTGAAAAGGAGAAACATGCCACAGAGAACAAGGTACTTTCTTTGTGTGTCTTTATACCTTGATGGAGTCGTTGCAAACCCAACTTTACTTCTTCTTACAATTGCTTGTGACTTCTCCTCAGGTTAAAAACCTTACTGAGGAACTCGCCGGATTGGATGAAACAATTGCAAAGTTAACCAGGGAAAAGAAGGCCCTCCAAGAGGCCCACCAGCAGACCCTAGATGACCTCCAAGCTGAAGAAGACAAAGTCAATTCTTTGAGCAAAATCAAGAGCAAACTGGAACAGCAAGTTGATGATGTAAGTAAATACTGCTATTTACTTTATTTTGCTTTATTGGGAGTCCTAGAACTTCAGGGTTGGAAGAGCCCTCAAGAGTCTTCTGATGCAAAAAGCATTTGTTCTCAAAAGGAAATGGTGCCTTTTTCAGCTGGAGAGCTCCCTGGAGCAAGAAAAGAAGCTCCGTGTAGAGCTGGAAAGGAACAAAAGGAAGCTTGAGGGAGACCTGAAGCTTGCCCAGGAGTCCATATTAGACCTGGAGAATGACAAGCAACAGCTGGATGAAAGGCTCAAGAAGTACGCCCTGGAACCACTGATTTCCGGCCACGCTGCTGGGTATTTTGTCTTTACATATTCTGCGTTTCCCTTCACAGGAAGGATTTTGAACACAGTCAACTGCAAAGCAAAGTGGAAGATGAGCAGACTCTGGGCCTCCAGTTTCAGAAGAAAATCAAAGAGCTACAGGTAGGAGGCATTTCAGATTTTTCTTTCACTTGTGGGTCACTCACAGTGGGCTGGGTGCTGCCTGCTGTAAGTCATTTAGAGCAAGTGGGCAGGACCGTGGTCTGCCTGCCTCAGTGGTTTCCTTTTTTGCCAGGCTGACAGCACTGATGAACAATTTTTCCGTAATTTTAAATAACGTACACAATTAAAGTATTTTGAGTCAACATTTAGTTGATTAAATAATATCCTGGGTTGGTCACTGCTGGAGAAATGACCATGTTGGAACAGGAAAAATTCATATTAAAGGAAATTAGCAACATTCACATTTGTCTGGGAGAAGTCCAAGAATTGGTTTGTCTACTGGGAATGGAAACTAGTCTATTCTTGACATTCAGAGTCACTTGGGGACTGATCGCCCATGGGTGAACGGCTGCTTTCTACAGGCTCGCATTGAAGAGCTGGAAGAAGAGATTGAGGCAGAGAGGGCGACCCGCGCCAAGACAGAGAAGCAGCGCAGTGACTATGCCCGCGAGCTGGAGGAGCTGAGCGAGAGGCTGGAGGAGGCGGGAGGCGTCACCTCCACGCAGATAGAACTGAACAAGAAGCGGGAGGCCGAGTTCCTGAAACTGCGCAGGGACCTGGAGGAGGCCACGCTGCAGCATGAAGCCACGGTGGCCGCTCTGCGGAAGAAGCACGCGGACAGCACAGCTGAGCTCGGGGAGCAGATAGACAACCTGCAGAGGGTCAAGCAGAAGCTGGAGAAAGAGAAGAGCGAGTTCAAGCTGGAGATCGACGACCTCTCCAGCAACGTGGAGAGTGTGTCGAAATCTAAGGTACTTGGGCAGGACGGGGCCCGATGCTTTTGATAAGAGACCTTTGGGGTCACCCAACTCTGAATACTGACTTCACGTTCTCCCCCTTCTCAATCCTTTAGGCAAATCTGGAAAAAATATGCCGCACTCTGGAGGATCAGTTAAGTGAGGCCAGGGGCAAGAACGAGGAAATTCAGAGGAGCATGAGTGAGCTGACCACACAGAAGTCTCGTCTGCAGACCGAGGCTGGTGAGCGATGCGCAGTGGCAAGGGGCACCACCTCAGGGACACCTCAAAGGGGGCACCTGGCCAAAACTCAAGGGCGGTAATTGTGTGGGGGAGAATTTCTAGAAAAGCATATTTTCAGAAGAGAAGCAAGTGAAATAACCCAAAAAGGCCATTCAGAATATCCTAAAGGAGGAGAACTTTGAGAGTTCAGTCAAAACAAGAGAGAGACAAGTAGACCAGAATAAGAAAGGACTCAAAATATCAGCTGGTTCAAACTCCTTAGAAATTATTATAACCTTGCATCAAAATGCATCGAGATGGCAGCAACAGGACTAGAAAATAAGTCCCATGGCCTTCCTGCTTCTTACTACAGATTAATTCAGATTATCTGCAAGCAAGTGTTTTAGACAATAAATAAAGAAACATGGTCAATTTTTATAGGTTCTTGGGGTATAATAAAAACATGGGGGACCATGATTTGGAGCTTTCATCTAGAATGTGGGTCCACCTCTACTGGTCCTCCGGGCCATCATCAGGAGTGAGTCAATCGTCTGCTAGCAGCCACAACCAAGACAACGAAGAAAAGAAGTTCAGTTGCCACTTGGACAAAAATCTTGGGAATTCATCTCTGGAGGCATAAGGCCTCTCCCCTCCACCTTTTGCTCCTCTTAACTCTATGTACACATTTAAACCAGAACTTACCATATTCACCCTAGAGTCAAACTTCAATTACTAGATACAAAGTCCTAAGGAAGGCGCTATTTCTCTTAAGGACAAATCAACAAACAGCTGGAAACACCAGCCACTGGAAGGTCTGATGGGAGTTTTCAGGCAGTAAATGTTTAAAATTACAATTGTTCTCAATGGGTTTTATTGACAAAAGTCACTCCAAGCTTCTAGTAGTTTAAAACAATCTCTTATCAGGCTGTGCTTTCAGGTTCTTTTTCACAGACACATCCCTTTTCCCCCAAGAAAAGACCACATCTTCCAATTTGCTCTCCCTCAGATCTTAGCACAATGCCTTATGCACAGTAGGAACTTGGTAAATGAATGAATGAATGAATAAAATGAAAATATTTCCTTCTGGACACAGGCGAGCTGAGTCGTCAACTGGAAGAAAAGGAAAGCATCGTATCCCAACTTTCCAGGAGCAAGCAAGCATTTACCCAACAAATAGAAGAGCTCAAAAGGCAGTTGGAGGAAGAGAGCAAGGTACGTCATGTCATCAGGGAGCCCTTCCTTGACCTAATTTTCAAATACCACCTGCAGAAAAAAAGGCAACTATATTTGGTAGGAGATGATGGCAGGAACGTACTAGGATTGTATCATGCACGTGGGACTAAAATATTAGTCCACTGGGGGCACTCCTTTTTCTTCACTTGTGCAGGCCAAGAGTGCCCTGGCCCACGCCCTGCAGTCTTCCCGCCATGACTGTGACCTCCTGCGGGAACAGTACGAGGAGGAGCAGGAAGGCAAGGCCGAGCTGCAGAGGGCGCTGTCCAAGGCCAACAGCGAGGTTGCCCAGTGGAGGACCAAGTACGAGACGGACGCCATCCAGCGCACGGAGGAGCTGGAGGAGGCCAAGTATGCAACTCTATTGACCTTTAGCAGAACTCTTAAATGATCATATGATAGAGGGACTGACTTTAGAATCACTCAGGAATGAATTTGTTTTGTTTCTAGATGTTTCCCCACCTCATCTGTCTTTCAGTGCAGTGCTGTGCCATGAGAGGGACCTGGCATTAGCACATCTCATTAAGACAAACAACTTTGATCTTGGTTAGAGACAAGGCAGGTTATTGATCACTGAGTTTTAGCAGCCAAATTGATCACTGAGTTTTAGTAGTTTCTCCTGAGCTTAGCAAAGCAAACAGGGATTTGAATCACGTAGATTAGTGATTCCAACTTGATGAACAGTGATGTTCAGGAGGATTGAAACTTAAATAGCATCTGCTTCTCTTTCACATTCTTTAAGGAAAAAACTTGCTCAGCGCCTTCAAGATTCTGAGGAACAGGTTGAGGCAGTGAATGCTAAATGTGCCTCCTTGGAGAAGACCAAGCAGAGGCTGCAAGGGGAGGTCGAGGATCTGATGGTTGATGTTGAAAGAGCCAACTCCCTGGCTGCTGCTCTGGACAAGAAACAGAGGAACTTTGACAAGGTGTGGGGTCAGCTCCGTGCAGGCTGAACACCCCAATGTGGGGAACCCCTAGTTGTCACGGAAGGAAGAGATTGGTCCCAGTCTTGACTCTGCCCCACTAGCAGTGTGACCTTGGGAAAGTCCCTGAGCTTCGCTGGGCTACAGTTTCCTCATCCGTACAACAAAATGGGAATGGGGTGGGGATGGAGTCCCTTTCAAATATTGTCAGTGGAGACAAACCAATTTCTACAATGTTGTTGAGCCCCAAACATTTTTATTCCTCCATACTGCTGGTCTGTCTGGGGGGCTGACATGTGCGACACTAACTCGGGTTCTATTGAGTGGCTTTTCTGGGAGCGCCCCTTTCAGTATGACAGAGAAGGTTGGTTTGAACCAAAGTTTTAATGAAACATTTAGAAGTGCAGGGCCATTTCATATTAGGAAAAGGGCAATTATGCCTAGCTAATTTCTTCTCAAAGGATCCATTTCCTTCCTGGAGATGGCAGTTGTTATTGATCGATTATTGATCTTGAGTAAATTTATGGACCGAAATCTTGGTTAGTCCAATAATCAGGAACAAAGAGCCAGACGAGAAACACTGCCTGGTAGAGCCCCAATTCTAAGAGTATTTATTAATACTTATTAACATTATATTTAGTTATAAGCTTGGAGAAGAAGAGCTAATAAAGGGAGATACCTTCATCCTGGTGTTCCAGGTGCTCGCCGAATGGAAGACAAAGTGTGAGGAGAGCCAGGCAGAGCTGGAGTCGTCTCTGAAGGAATCCCGCTCCTTGAGCACCGAGCTCTTCAAACTGAAAAATGCCTACGAAGAGGCCTTAGATCAACTTGAAACCGTGAAACGAGAAAATAAGAATTTAGAGCGTAAGCAGTTTGAAAGTCTGAAATCTCCCTTCACACTACTGCCAGAGTGTGTGCTGGGGCGGGCGAGACTGCAGGACTCAAATCTCTACGCGCGGGTCCTTTAATGCACCCACAGATGGTGTTCATCATCTGAGGGGTTATTTTGAGTCTCTCTCCTAAGATATCTTATCTCTAGGAAACAGCTTCCTTAGAATTATAATAAACTAGTTAAAAAGCCTGTAGCTTACCATGCCCGGAAACCTGTGCAGAGGTGCTCAAATGCAATCAAAGCTTATTTCTTTGCAGAGGAGATAGCCGATCTCACAGAACAAATTGCTGAAAATGGTAAAACCATCCATGAACTGGAGAAATCAAGAAAGCAGATCGAGCTGGAAAAGGCTGACATCCAGCTGGCTCTTGAGGAAGCAGAGGTGAGCAGCATGCTGGGGAGGCAGCAGCAGGAGAAGATGCAGTGATGTGGCCCCCTGGCTTGGGAGGCGAGCTGGCTCCACTCTGCAAAGTCACAGTCCTAGTGCCTGCTCCTTTCCTGTCAAATAGCACGAAATAATACCTGTGAATGATCTCAAATTTATTGGAGAAAATCACTGCCTTAAAATAAGTCTAAAAATAAGATTTTACAAAATCTTAGATGAATTTAAAATATCTATAAGGTGCTCTTAAGAAATATGATGATTTAAATGTTATTATTGCTTGATAGTATGACTCCAAACAAATAGCAATGAAACAGATTCTATTTCTGCACTGAAGAAAAATTGAGGATTTTTTTAAATGATGGTTTGAATATTGTAGAGTCAGAGTTACCAATATTCCGTGGAAGCTTTTTTACCCCAAAGGGTAGTGTAGCAGGCTCCATCTCCTCACCGGTACTATTTCTGTTTTGTTTTTGTTCTTTAAAGGCTGCCCTTGAGCATGAAGAGGCCAAGATCCTCAGAATCCAGCTTGAACTGACACAAGTGAAATCAGAAATCGATAGAAAGATGGTGGAGAAAGATGAAGAGATCGAGCAGCTGAAGAGGAACTACCAGAGGACAGTGGAAACGATGCAGAGCGCCCTGGACGCAGAAGTGCGGAGCAGGAACGAGGCCATCAGGATCAAGAAGAAGATGGAGGGGGATCTGAATGAAATCGAGATCCAGCTGAGCCACGCCAACCGCCAGGCTGCAGAGACCCTCAAGCACCTCCGGAGTGTCCAGGGACAGCTGAAGGTTTGAGAGGGCTCCCCGGTGGGGAACCTCTCCCGTCCTCCAACCCTCAAAGGTGTAGCTAGGCTCTTGGTCCTAGCGCCTCAACTTCAACTAGACTTTCCCTTTATTCTCTGGCTAGGACACCCAGCTGCACCTGGATGACGCTCTCCGGGGCCAGGAGGACCTGAAGGAGCAGCTGGCCATCGTGGAGCGCAGAGCCAACCTGCTGCAGGCCGAGGTGGAGGAGCTGCGGGCATCTCTGGAGCAGACCGAGAGAGCCCGGAAACTGGCCGAGCAGGAGCTCCTGGATTCCAACGAGAGGGTGCAGCTGCTGCACACCCAGGTGAGGGAAGTGGAGGCCGAGGGGAGAGATGCCAGTCCAGACAGGCCTGGGTAACACCGCTCCTCTTGCCCCAGAACACCAGCCTCATCCACACCAAGAAGAAGCTAGAGACAGACGTCACGCAGCTCCAGAGCGAGGTAGAAGATGCCAGCAGGGATGCAAGGAATGCTGAAGAGAAAGCAAAGAAGGCCATCACGGACGTAAGGCCCTTCCTTCCTGCTCCCGTGTGGCCGCCGAGATTGTAGTTCACTAAACCCTGAGATAGGTCCCACTGGACTCCGGGCCTCCCCTGGGGCACTGGTGGTGCGCATTCTGCTCCAAAACCGCTCCCCACCTCCCTCGAACTCAGCCTGTTCCCTCCTGCACATTTAAAAGGTGGCTATGAGAAATAATGGAGCATAGAAAAAAAGACTGGATGGGATTATATTCTGATTCTTGGGCCCACAGAGAGGTGTGCTCTTCTTTCCCTCAACATCTGACTTATTCTAAATATGAAAATGCGACCCTCAGATGTCAATATTCCCCCAGATTTCACCTCACATGAAGCCATTTCCCTCCCACGGGCATCTAACCTTCCTGGTCGCAGAGGCCTTCTCCCACCCATGGCTCCCACAGCGCCATCTGCTGCCCCATTGGCAACATTACCTTGCAACTATATGCTGTCCGTTGTGTTTTGCACACCCCAATTCTCCAGAGGCCTTCCCTTAATCTCACTCTCCCCAACACTGGGACGTAGGTGTCGACTCAGTCTTATCTAAGTCTAAGGCTCCTTTGAAAATACATATTGGTAATAATGGTGACAATGAAAGAAAGAATTTCCTTGGGGTGTGAAGGTCCCAAGGAGGCCAGTTTAGGAAAGGGAAGAAACCATTTCCCACCCAGTCCTGGGAGGGTTCCTTTCTTTTATGTCCCTGCTCTTCTCATACTCCCCTGTGAGAGGGTGGGCTCAGTCATCACCTTACCCATGGTCCTCTTTCTCCAGCACGGCTCTGCTCCTCTGGGTGCCAGATTTGGGCAGCTCCAAGGCACTGGACCTTTGCTGCATCGTAGTGGGTATGATCTGCTTTTCAGGCGGCCATGATGGCTGAGGAGCTGAAGAAGGAGCAGGACACCAGCGCCCACCTGGAGCGGATGAAGAAGAACCTGGAGCAGACGGTGAAGGACCTGCAGCAGCGTCTGGATGAGGCCGAGCAGCTGGCCCTGAAGGGTGGGAAGAAGCAGATCCAGAAACTGGAGACCCGGGTATATGTGGGATGAACCCCAGCACCAGCAGAGCTTGCCAGCTTCTCCCGTTCATGCTACAGCCCCAGACTAATTTCCCAACCATTTCCCCCAGATCCGAGAGCTGGAGTTTGAGCTGGAAGGGGAGCAGAAGAAGAACACTGAGTCTGTCAAGGGCCTGAGGAAATATGAGCGGCGGGTCAAGGAGTTAACTTACCAGGTGAGCGGGAAGAAAGCCCGATGGGCACGTCCTCTGTACAGTGCTGCGGCCACCCTGGGGCACTGTCCAGCGCTCAGGAAGAACCCTCTTGGACCAGAAAACTGGCCGGACCTCATGCAACTCTCCCCCTCCTCTGGTCCCATTCTCACCTTCTCCCTTGCAGAGTGAAGAGGACAGGAAGAACGTGCTGAGACTACAGGACCTGGTGGACAAACTGCAAGTGAAGGTCAAGTCCTACAAGAGGCAGGCCGAGGAGGCTGTAAGTCAGACACGTGTGTGGTTTTAGAACAGCAGCCGACCTGCTCTTCCCAGTGAGCTCTAGGAGAGGGGCACGCAGGCCTTACCTGCCTGGGCTCTTTGGTTTTAGGATGAACAAGCCAACGCTCATCTCACCAAATTCCGAAAAGCTCAACATGAGCTGGAGGAGGCAGAAGAACGTGCCGATATTGCAGAATCTCAAGTCAATAAGCTTCGCGCTAAGACCCGAGACTTCACCTCCAGCAGGGTAGGTGGTTCCCACTGGTGCGAGATGGAGAGCAGCAGGTGTGTGGCGAGTTGTGGCTCCTACGGCGACCTGGGAAGAACCCACAGGGAGGCAGAAAGTGTTGAGCTGGAAGGAACGTTAGCCAACCCTTTACTTTAGAACTGGTCAGTTTCAGGCTCAGAAAGAGAGCTTAAGGTCATTTGCTGAGAAGAGCCCTGCTAGAACCCCGGTCTGTAAGGCGCCATCAAACAAACACCATCTTGAATAGGAAGGAGGGTTTCCCACTGCGGTCTTTCAAGTGCCCTCTGCTGGCGCTAGTCTTCAGTTACTCGACCTGGAGGGGGAAACCTGGAGGGGGACGCCTGTAGGAAGCTCCAGCTATGGGGCTGGTTCTCTCAGGGCCAGTTTCTCAAGCTATGGGGTGACTTCCTCCATGTGTGCAACCCTGTGTTCTCCTGAGGTCCAAAGCATATCTGTGTCCTACTGGATATTTCCCCGAGGCTCGCTGGGAGAGGGAGCAGGAGGAAATGTGTCTGTGCCGTCTGCCGTAACTGAAAATGCCCACTCTCTCTCCAGATGGTGGTCCATGAGAGCGAAGAGTGAGCGATGCTCTTGAGCAGGACAGAAGATATGCACAATGTATATTTTCATGGTTCCTGACCATTATACTTAATTTCCATGTGACCGCTTTTCACATGCAATAAACTTGGTTTTCAACTTGGGGGCTGTTTCACTGTATTTGTTCTCTCTTCCCCATGCAGAAATGGTTTGTAGTTTGGTGATTTTTTTTTTTAGATTTTATTTTTTATTTTTCCTTCTTTTCCCCAAAGACCCCCAGTACATAGTCGTGTATTTTAGTTGTGGGTCCTCCAGTTGTGACATGTGGGATGCCACCTCAGCATGGCTTGATGAGCACTGCCATGCCCGTGTCCAGGATCTGAACTAGCGAAACCCCAGGGCCGCTGGAGCAGAGCGTGCAAACTTAACCACTCCACCACGGGGCCGGCCCCAGTTGTTTGGTGATTTTTAATGCCTGAGGTTGAAATCCCGGTAAGCAGATGGCTTGATGAGTATCATTGGTGTGTGTATGTGGGGACAGTAAGTGATTGCTTTTGGTTTAAATCTGAGGTTAGATCAGAAAGAAAAAATACTCCTAGGTTAACCACTGCTTTGGCAGGGGATTGGGGAGGGGAGTTGGTCAGAAGAGTCGTCCCTCATTATGATATGAGGAAAACACAATGTTTTGGCTGGGGAAACCCATCTCAAGTTGCACAGGGTCATAGGCGAGGGCCAGACCCCCTCCTCCACACTGGATTAGGGAACTACTCTGGAATCCAGTAAACGTGTGCTGGGCAGCACTCCACCCAAGCTCTCTGCTAACTATTAGCAATACACAAATGAATAAACAGCATCTCGTCCCTCCAAGAGTTCAGTCTAAATCTACCACTGAGTAAATTTGGCTCAGTCTGCAGTATTTCAAAGACACACAACAGAAAATCTCACCCCTTACCCAGGGTAACGCTGTCTTTACATTAAGAGAGAAAATACGCAGGAAGTCAGAATATCTGGCCGACCTGCCACTGGAAGCAGCATCTTCCAACCTGGAATCATTGGTTTGTTGTCACAATTAAACTTATCAGAAGTCGTTGTCAAGTTCCCTTCTTCATGTGGTTCTAGAAGATTAGGAGGTGACCCAGGTTGACAGTGGGAATTAAAGACCCAGGGGAGCTCCCTTCAGCACCAACATGGAGTTTAGCATCTCCTGGGATGTGTCATCACGTAGAGAAGAGACCACAATCCATGTCAGATTTGGCCTATCAGTGATTTCAGATAATCGTGTCTCAAAGACCACATCTCTTTGACTTGCTTTCAGTACTTCATGTCAACACTGTGGCTAAAATGTGCATGTCCTTCGGGGGTGGCTGTCACTGAGAGGAAGTCATGCAGTGAGAACAAGTCTGACTGAGGCCCAGGTCTGAGCCTGGAGCAAGGCCCCGGTCCTCCAGAGCCTCTCAGAATTTACGGAAGTTATAGATTGCCTTCCATGGAGAGTGCGCAAAAGAGAAAACCAAGCGGAGTTTCTGATATATTCTAACTGATAAATAAAGAAGGACTGAAAGAACTGAATATCACCATTTTGATATGAATTGTGAACCCCAAGTGAATCACAACTACTAGTTTCACATAAATATAGATAACCAGACATTACGTGCCTCCTGATAGAAGGACACACCACTGCCTAGCAAGAATTCCCGCCCACAATCTAACTTGGGTCTGATAAGCCTCTGAACGTGACCACCAACTTACAGGAAATGCAAGGGACAGAGACCCAAGATACAACCAACAAACTCCAGGAGGCAGGGAATGCAACAGAAAAAAATCTAGTTTTTTCAATAAATTGTAAGGAAAAAGATATAACCAAAATGGAAGGGGGAACCATAGATTAAAGGAGACTTGACAGACCTAACCATCAATTGCACCGAATAGACCTTGTTGGGACACACACACACACACACATGCATGCACACACACGCACATACCCCAGCTGGTGAAATCTGAATATTGACTGGATATCTGATGGTGGTTTTTCCGGAGTTATTGTTCATTTTCAAGATATAATGCGATATTGTGATTATATTTTCTAAAATAGTCCTTTTCTTTTAAAAATACATACTAAAATACAGATAAGAAAGGAAGAGAGAAAGAGACAAGGAAGGAAGGAAGGAAAGTAGGAAAGAAGGAAGGGAAGGCCATCTTTAAAAGTAAACTTGTTTTATAAAATTTCAGACAAAGAATTGATCAAAGAGGGCCCTGATGCATTTTATGCAGAACTGGGCCACAAGCTTGAAAACCTCTGAGGCTGTAGGACCTGATGTGTCCACTTATCAGCAAAGTGCGATATTCCACACAAAGGAGAGGGCGAGGAGTTGGGTTCTGGAAGCTGTCCATCACCATCTATTAGGCTCTGATTTTGTGTAGGGTATAAATGGAGAAATTAATTTTCTGTGAGTTAATATTATGACCAACTTTGCCAGTGTTAATTTGTTCCATAAAGTAAAGGATGCCCAGGGCTATAGACAATATAAGCCCTGTTATTATGAAGAGAAAAATGAAGGCACGAGTCTCATTCCAAATAAGGACCTGCTGAGCCTCACAGAGGAAGAGGGGAAGCCTGGTCTGGCAGTGGAGAGGAACAGGATGACATCAGGAGCTGTGTACCCAGCTCTTACTTCAGGCTCTCAGCACGCACACCTCATGTCATCCTACTAACGACTCAGCGATGACGAGATGGGCTTATTGCTGCTGCTTTACAGACGAGGAGAAAGCTGAAACCCAGGGTAACTTGCTCCAGGTCAAACCAGCAGAGCTGGGATTCTCTCTAGCTCCCAGGACTCCTTTATGCTACAAAGCACTGCCTCCTGGGAGCTGGTGAAACAGGCATGAGACATGCCCCAGGAGGCGGTGTGTGTGCTAGAACTGGGCTGATAGACCCCAAAGCCGACTTTGCTTTTTCACCTTGACTGTTGACTATTTCTGTTAACTTCCCCCAGGGGTTCCGCTGTAACCCCTCTCTGGCCCCCCAGCTCAGCCCACCCTGTCATCAGACAGGCCATTTGACCATTCAACAGGAACTGAGTGATCTTTAGCTCATTTGCCATCTCTACTGGTTCTTTTGCACATGAGCCCCCAAACAAGAGGGCAAAAAAGGGGGAAGGTTCCCTCCTCTTCCGGCTAACTTCTTTGGGTGAAGTTAATTAAGGGCCTTCAAATTAAGGGCCATTGCAAATTACTTTTCCTTTTTCTAAATAGCCTCATTTTTCTCTTTTGTAATTTTTTTCTGGTATTTGGGCATAGAATTTATTGATTTTTTTTCCCCTGTAATTCTTATACTCTCCAGAAACCTCTGACTTTCTGGATTCTTTGCTGAGCCTTAGCAGTAGATTTCTATTTTTTACTATCCTTTATAATGTTTTAATCACACAAGCAATACATGCTCAAGCACAGGATTAAAAAAAGTATCTGTCAACTATAAAGGGACCATCAGCGAGGATGGCAGACTCCTTCTTTATTTGGAACAGATGAGATCTTGATTTATGATTGGCAGATGGCCCCTTCTTAAGGACATGTAGGGGACACAGCTTCTAATAAGAGTAACATGTCCTTATGGGGGGCAAACTGGCTGCAGTTTGCAGCCTGCCACTAGCCAGTGAGGGCAGCCCTTCCTTTCTCCACGCCTGGATCACCGCGACAGCTGAGAGCTTTAATAAAGTGAAGAGTGCCTAGGAATGCGGGTGAGGAAGCCACCCAGAACACAGAGGTCTATTTCTACCCCGAGCAATAATCCCACTGCTAAAAACGGCTGAGGCTGAGAGGCTCGAGGCTGCCTGCTGGAGCCGAGCCGCGATCCGGTTACCCTGAGCAATGCCGAGACATTCTGGAGGCTCTTGTGCTCCCGGCTGCGGCAGGCCACCAGGAGTCAGGGGCCCAGGATGGCACGGAGTATTTTTATCTAAGATGTTTCATGCTTTCCAGGCAGTGAGGAGCAAGGAGCCCCAACGCCTGTGCATCTGTGGGCCTGTTCTGTGTTCTCTCAAATGAGACGTGGCCCTCTTCCAGAGCCCTGAGGAGATCTCGGGGAGCAGGTGACAGATACCCTTAGGCCACCTTCATCAGCTTGCTGAGAGAAGGGGGACATTAGATAAAGAAAAAGGACCATTGTCATCGACACAGTGTTACCCAGTGACCTCAGGATGCAAAAATAAATGAGACAGAACCTTGAACTTCAAGGGCAATAAAGGAAAGACAAGCACTCCAATAATAATGATGACAAACAAAACATGCAGGTAATGGGAAACTGAGGAAGTGACAATGTCACATGCTTTTATAGTCAGAGACCAAAATGAGCACAGTGCCCTGTACACAGCAGGTGCTCAATGCACGTGTTGAACTGAATTCCTGGTAGGAGAAGTAAAGTGGTGGGGGAATCCGTGAGCCCCTGGGGAAGATAAGTTCTTTCTTTCCTGACTTTCTGCCTCCACAGATCAGTGATAAAGAGACAGTAATAACCCAGAAGCAGTGCTTTAAAAATTTGTGAGCAATCCTAACCATGAACTTGATTTTCTTGGCTTTTTGAAACAACGGGTGTGGGCACAGCTGTCTGCAATTCCTGGTGGCTCAGTGAAGAGAGAATCCAGTATGAGAGAGGAGGCCCTTGGGGTGAGGTCCTGCCGTGTGAAGCCAGGGGACGGTCAGCTCATGCACCCCAGCACCAGAGCCTCCATCTCCCCAGGCTTTGCTGCTAGAAGTGTCAAGTCCTTGTTTCTTTATACATTTATTGATTTGTCTATCATTTACCAACTGCCTACCACGGGCCCAGGAACAGGGAATGGGTGAAGTGGAACTCCCCAAGAAAGCTAGACCAGAAAAAGGGAGAGAGACTCCTGTCTTGAGGTCCCAAGGCTCAGAGTGGGGAGGGCAGCAGGTGGGTGGAGGGACACACATCTCCAAATACGGCTCAGCCTCAGCTCCGGGCCAGATCAGCATCGAAGCAGCTGCGCCTATTTTGGGCCCGGGGTCTCTGCCCCGTGGCAGCGGGTGTCGAGACCTGAAGAGCAAGGCATAATACCTGGTGCTTATTTTGAGGGCATCTTGGCATCATTCCCAGGGGCAAAAGCCAGTATTTCAAACAATGGTCCATGGCCAGAAACATAAAATTTCCTCCTTTTTCATTTCCACTGGGGGCCCACCAGCCTGTGGCTGTCTGAGCCTTTCTCTTCTCCACCCTACAGGCTTGCTGGGGTGACTTGCAGGTTTGGTGAAGGGGGCAGGTTTGGGACGTGTGCCCCTCTCTGGGCTGTAGAGGGTGGGGTACACGTCCCACTCACTATTCACATCCCGCACCGGGGGAAGCCCATGGAGCAGAGTCAAGTCGGGGAGGCAGAGAGAAGTCACCCCTTTCTTGTCACCCACCCGAAGGCTTAGTGTCCAGGTGGTGCCTGACTGTGACAATGAAGGAACGGCAACAGGAGCCAGTTAGCAGAGCTGCGTGCTGCCAGACGCAGTTTTCTGCCATCCTATAATGTCCGCCACCCGGGATCCTTTCTACCACCATCACAAGATTCAGCAAAGGCCGTAGCCTTCAGACATGATGATCCCTTGTTGGAAAGCAGATTAAAAGGACACGAGTTTTTACCTTAGAAGTGACTTACTTTCAGTCCCACAGTAAATCCAGACCCCAGGGTCTTACATATAATGTAATGAGTGATGGAGAAATACACCTGATTAATTTTGATGTGGCTATAATTAATCTCCCACAGCCAAGGGCATGCAGCCCCATGTGGGTCATTCTCACCTTTGGAGAGGCTCCACGGGACGTGGCAAAACAAGGGCCATTCCTTTTGGGAAGATCAGTGCTTCAGCCAAGACCTCAGCAGGTCCCGTTGCAATTGGAGGGAGCCTGACATGTGCCTCCCACCGCCTGTTTCTTGCACACTCCCGCCTCCCCCCCACCGTGTCCCCTTAGGGAGGGTCAGAGTGGCAGCACCAGCTGGGCTGCCCCCAAGCCTGGAATCAGTCCTGTCGGCAATGAGGGGCCCCCAAACTTCTGAACCCCAAAGACCTCCATGAGCTGGGATGCGGACTCCTGACTCTGCTCCCCGGACGCTTCCGCTGTTCAGTGTTGAGTGCGTCGGTGGTTAACGCTCACTCAACCTGGGTTCCCGCCCACCCTTCTTCCCTTCCACCCTGTCTTGCCTTGTAATCCCAAGCAATCTATCACCTTTGTTTCACTGTCTGAAATATGGGGTTGAAGACAAACACGGGCTTTTTTTTGTGGCTCTAGCCATCTCTGTAAGGAAATATTAATAGCAGTTTCATGTTTTAAATCATCCTGAGTTCCTGAGATAAAAAGACAGTTTGAGTAGTAATCATTACTCTACAGCAAAAGGAAGAAGCAATTTTGACAGGTCCCTTCCTGCCGTTCATGGTTCCATTTAAAGGCTGGTGATACGAAGGTGTGGTGATCTGAGCTACACACAGTTCACTAGCCATTTGGCCAAGAGGATGTCTAGGGTTCGAGGCAACCAACATCGCAGCCGAGTCCATTCAAATTAGCTGACATAGCTCAGTCCTCTTAGCTAGGCCTATTTGAAACACAACTCTGACCTAGCACTGCTCTGTGCAGACACCATCAACGGCCCCTCTGCCTGTCAGGGGAGCACCCGCGCTCACACGCCCACACGTGGCTCTCCTCTGCTCCTCCTGCCCGGCCTCCTCCACTAGCTGAAACCCTAACCCATCGCCAGCTCTCGGGCCTCCACATCCACTGGTGGTCATGCCCTGATCCTCTGTACCCATTTCAGGGGGCACGTTTTCATTCCCGCTACTTTCTAAGGAGGAGATGTGACTTACCATCTTACTCATCTTTGTATCACGGTTCCTACCCCCATACGTTGTATTTTCAAATTAGTCGTTGGAAGAACACTGAACCAGGAATGAGAACATCTGGGCTCCAGTCTTAACTTTGCTTCTAGATCCTTTTGTGGTTTCAGGTCCTTACCTGAAAAATGAGGTCTGCGCTATCCGAAGGGGCTTCCTAAACTTAGCAGGGCACCAGAACTGTACCGTGTACTTTTTAAAAATACAGAATTTAGGGCTCCACGCCAGAGAGTCAGATTCAGTGGGTGGGAGTTGGGGCCTGGGACTCTGCATTCACAGCCTCCCTGGCAAGTCCAGTGCTCTCCCCAAAGGCAAACTCTTAGAGCAGCTACTTAACAGGCAGGTTCCTGGGCTCTGTGGCAGATCTACTAAGTGGGGATTTTCATGGCAGGGTCCTGCTAACATGTGCGGTTAACAAGCACTCCTGGTGGTTTTGATCATTAAGTCCGTCTGGGAAACAGAGGCCTAGCTCCCTGCTACACAGAGTGGTCCAAGGACCAGCAGTGTCATTGTCACCTGGGAGCTTGTTAGAAATGCAGAGTGTCAGGCCTCTCCGCAGAGGACTGAATCAGAGTCTACATTCTAACAAGATCCCCAGGCAACTGGCAGGCACGAGAGTTTGAGAGTGTGGCTCTCGATCAGGCTTCTCAAACTTTAACATGCCTCAAACTCCTTGGGAGGGCCTGTTAAAACACACATCACTGGGCCTCCCCTCCTCCATTTTCTGATTCTCAGGCCTGAAAGGGGCTGAGACTTCACATTCCTAACAAGTTCCCAGGTGATGCTGATGCCGCTGGTCCACGGACCCCACTTTGAGAACCACTGCCCTACGTGAGTTCTCAGAATTCTTCTAGTTCTAAGAGCCCTTTTTTGTCGTTTAAATTCTCTGAGTGAAACCTCTGAGTTTTTTTCTTGTTAATCTACTTGGGCACTCGCAGACTCCTTTTCACTCACCTTGCATGTCTAAGGTTCTATGAATTGATTATCACTGTAACTATTTAAGTGCTAAACTGTTTGGCACAGACTGTATTTGTTATAAAACTTTGAAGAATAAGCCACATCACTGACTCTGGGGCAGTCATCCGTACGGAGAAATTCTTTCCTCCACTCCCCACTGGACTTGGGGACATGCCGGGCGGGACTGCACTGAAGTTGCATGGAGCTCCTGGCAGGGGTATGTTTTGTTTCTCCCAGAGCTAGTTTCCTCACTCAAGTCCCTGAACTAGAGACTTGGGCACAAGATGGCGGAGAGTACAGGAGCCACACAGATGGTCTAGGCCGACCTCCTTATTTCCCAGATGAGGACGTACAGGATAAGTGACTGCTTCGAGGTCACCCCCCCCGACCCCCCCGTCCTCCCCCCCACCCCACCCCTGCCCCCAGCCCTGGCAGTGCGAAGACTCTAACGGGAATTTCCTGCCCTGGGGGTACCCAGCCACAGGAATAAGAGTCACAGAGACACTCCCTCACACTCCCCACGTCCCGGCCCATCTATTCACACAGTCCTTGGCTGCCCCGCCTCAACTGTGTCCCATGAGACTGACAAAGCCTCTCACCTGGCCAGCTCCAGGCATCCCTGTTGCTCTGCCCGGTGCCACCTTTCACTCCTTGGCGCTGGAGTCTCCCGCTAGGTGGCACCACTGCTCTGTTAGCCAAGACAGTCCCCAGTCAGGGACTAAAGTGATAAGTTCTCTATGTGCCAAAGCTGATGGTGGCTCTGGGGAAGTACTTGTGGAAAGTGGGAGGAGACCCCCCCCCGCCCCGGCCCTTTGCCCTCGCTTTGGGAGAGCAGCCCAGAGCAGTGCCCCGTCACATGGAGCTGAGGCAAAGGAAACCCACTAATACTAATCCTGTCTTAATTGCAAATATTGATGTTTTGTTCATCATGGATTCTTTTGCATTAATTTTTTTTTTCTTAAAGATTGGCACCTGAGTTAACAACTGTTGCCAATCTTTTTTTTTTTTCTGCTTTATCTCCCCAACCCCACCCCCGTACATAGTTGTATATCTTAGTTACAGGTTCTTCTAGTTGTGGGATGTGGGACGCTGCCTCAACGTGGCCTGACGAGCGGTGCCATGTCCGCGCCCAGGATCCGAACCCTGGGCCGCCGCAGCGGAGCGCGCGAACTTAACCACTCGGCCACGGAGCTGGCCCTTTTGCATTAATTTTGATTGAAAAAAATATTGCCTTGAAATGTTACTAATCTTATTAATTACCAAGTTTTTTGTTGTCCTCTTAAATTCTGCACTCATTCGCCTCACCCAAGTCCCAGCCTGTGTCAGGGCAGCACGGTTTGTACCAATCGCTGTTTCTGCTCTTACGACTGGCCCCTTCTCTCTGTGAGATCCCCACGCCGGGCAGGGCAGATGGGAGGGCAGCCCACCCTGGGGATGGAGGCTGTGGGCTCCTTGGTCACTGTCGCCGACAGGAGCCCAGTCCCTCTCAGGGTAAGCTCTGCCTCAGGAGGCCCCTCATTCTCCCCATGCATCCACCTCTGCCAGCCCACGCCCCCAGGTCCCCAAAGAGTCCTGAATCCCAACTGCCACTGCCTGGCCACAAGCCGAAGACCTTGCTATTGGAGGGGGTGTGTCTCCAGCCCCCAGCCCAGGGCATCACCTTGCCTTCTAGAACAGTCCCCTGCCCTTAGCATGGCTTGATTTAATTCGTTTCCTGAAGGAATCGAAGGCCCACCATCCCTTCGTGCATACTGTTTGGGCTTATTTCTTCTCTCCCTCTTGTTTTGGGAGGGACCTTCTTACTTCTCTCCCTGAACGAGCTTGTATTCTTCACAGCTTCCGGTGACATCTCTTTAGATGCTCCTAGTTTCTTCCTGTGGGCCCAGCTCCCTCTGCAGAGTTCAGTGAAAGAAAAGAAAGGGAAACAAGCCGCCCACGGAACCAAGAGAAACGGCAGTCAAAGCACCCAGTCCCTCCCGCCAGAACCACCCGGGAGCTCTGAAAATCCCACGGCCCGGCCCACACGCAAGACCAGTTAAGCAGAATCTCTGGGGGTGCAGCCCTTCCACTCTCCCCGGGCATCCTCGGTCTGTAAACCCCCTCAGGTGAAAAGTTCCCAGGCAATGGCGGGAACCCAGGTCCAGACAGGCTGGGGCCCAGCTGAGCCAAGGCTGACACCTATAGGCGAAAGCCGGTACTGCTACTGGGGACAGAAGGACGTCAGAGGCTCTAGGGACTCAGAACCTGTCTTCTCCCCACGAATGATTCTCCTGTTGTTTAAATTTCCCAGTGACGTCCAGTCTAAGCCCTTCCAAGGATGTTTCACCTCCACGTCAGCATTTTCACTGGTGGGGCAGCCCCTACTGGCTGGCAAAATGCTTTGCATGCAGCTGAATCCTGCTGGAGAAATCCGCTCCCCTGGCCCTATGTCTGCACACGGGAGACACACACAGGAGAAACCCACTCTCCCCGCTCTCCAGGATCATAAAGCAGCCACCGGATCCTTGTGCAACCACGCCTTTCATGGTGGAAGAGCCCAGGTCCTGCTCCCTGCCCCTCCTTCCACCTTGAGCTCTCTGGATATGCTTGACTGGCCATATCCCTTCATCGCATGTGACGCCCAGAATTTAGGCTAAATTTTAAAGTATATACAGAAGTAATATATGTTCATCATGAAAATATATTTGCCAGACATAAAACAAAATAGCAGTGCCCCTGTCCCCTCCATTCCCCTCTCATTCCCGCTGTCTGGGGTACCATTGGTAACAGGTTGGTGGCACCCAGAACTGAATGTCATATTCTTGCAGCAAGAGTGAAACGTCCTCCAAAATTGTCCCATTTGCAACAATATGGATGGACCTGGAGAGTGTGGTGTTAAGTGAAATACGCCAGAGACAGAAAGACATGGACAAAGAGAATAGATTAGTGGTTACCAGAGGGGAAGGGGGTTGGGGGTGGGCAAAAGGGACAACAGGGTACATATGTATGGTGATGGATAAAAGTTAGACTACTAGGGGTGAGCACGATGAAGTGTATTGAGGAATTGATAGACAATAATGTACGCCTGAAATTACACAATGTTATAAACTATTATGACCTCAATAAAATTACTTTTTTAAAAAAAGAGTGAGGGGCGGGCCCGGTGGTGCAGTGGTTAAGTTTGTACGTTCCGCTTCTGCCCAGGGTTCACCGGTTTGGATCCCAGGTGAGGACATGGCACCGCTTGGCACGCCATGCTGTGGTAGGCGTCCCACAAATAAAGTAGAGGAAGATGGGCACAGATGTTAGCTCAGGGCCAGGTTTCCTTAGCAAAAAGAGGAGGACTGGCAGTAGTTAGCTCAGGGCTAATCTTCCTCAAAAAAAAAAAAAGTGAAACGTCCTCTCTGAGCCTCAGTTTCTTCATCAGCAACATGCAAATAATTATAGCACCTTTCCTAGAGATTAACAGTGGGACACAAACAGAGGGCCACGCAAACTGCCTGTCACATATTAAGTGTTTACTGAGTGGTGGTTCTTAAAGGCTGACTGAATGGGTGCAACCAGACAGGGGCAGGAAGGACATTATTCTTCCTGCCTATTATGCGCACATCACAGCAGCATTGGCTTCATGTAGATTACTGAAATTAGTCCCAAAGCCCAAATGCTGACGGCATCTGCTGAGAAGTTGTAAATAAAAGAGGCTCCCCAAGGAATCCTTCGGGCCAATGTGCATTGGATGGGTTTACACCAGGGGGCAGTGCTGGGTCACTTATGGAGGGATTGCTTCCTGCTCAGCCAAATGCAGGCCCAGGCAGCATAGCTGCTGTGGAGGCTGTGGAGGCTGCCGCCATTCTGATTACCTCGGGTTGAGCCTGGGGGTATCCTGTCTGCTAGTCTGCCCAGGTCTGAGCTCAGCAGAGTCCCCTGGTGTCAGGTCCTCCAGGGCTGGAGGCACCCACTCTTCTCTGGTGCCCATCTGCAATTTACGGCCACTTCAATGTCTTCAAGCTCAGATTCTGTTCTCACTTTCCACAAGACTCATGTGTACATTGTGCTTCTCTCCACTCGCTCACCTGCGCCCGCGGCAGATCAATCCTAAATTACAGCGTTTCCCACAGAGCCTAGCCTCAGGATCTTTCTCAGCATCCCATGCCGGACAGTCGCTACCAACTGCTCAGCCTCGACACTGGAGCTTCAGTCACTGAACAGATCCTCACTGAATGTCTGCTATGTGCCAGGCGCTCTTCTCCTTGCCATCCTTTCCCTGCCCGAGTCAGGCCCGATGAAGGATTGGCTTCCCTGAAACAGAATGAATTGTCTTGGATCTCCACGCGCACAAGGATGCAGAGCTGCTCTCAGCAAGGATGCCCCAAACTTCTGGGCTTATTCTGACAACGAGAATAAGAGGAGAAGACCGGAAATCTCAAATTCCCATGACACACTCCTGGTCAGACCTGCCATGCTCCTCTAGCCAAATTCAGAATGGCGACAACTCCCTTCCTGCCAACCTGACTCAAAGCTCAAACAACCCCTGTAAGAGTCTGACCCAGATCCAAGGTAGGGCCCCAAGTTAGACTCTTCCCCTCCCCCCAACCCTACCAAAAGGTAAAGAAAATACTTCCAGAGATTCTTCACTTTCCAGGACAGTTCAGATGTCACATACCCTCTCTCGCTGCCAAACATGCACATGCTCTTGGACTTGGCAGACCCGTTGGCTTAAGGGGCTGCCCTGCCCCACCCTGCCTGGAGGTTTGCATTTAAAAATGTTTTGATTATGCGTGCTTTTCAAGAGAAATAAGGGAAAGCGTTCTTTTACAATTCTGCAATTTTAGAGAAAGGGAAGTCAAAAAAGTTCTTGACATGAGAGGTACAGACTATTTTAAGAAAGAGGAGAGGATACAAGAAAGGATACTAGGAATCAGAGGGTTTAATACTGCTTAACCCAGAGAGATCATAAAACCCTTGTGGGGGATTTATCTCTAAGATGGAATCTAGCTGACTGAATGATACGAGATGCTCAGGAGAGCAATAAAAGAAGGGAGGATTTCGGCCTGTTTAATCACTCCTGGAGAAGGAGAGAAACACACCAAAGAGGGTCACAGTTGAGTTACATCATGAGCCAGGGTCAAGAGAAGACATGGGACCTCAGGCCTGATCTAGTTTATGTACTAATGGTCCAACTTTGCACAAATGGGAGAACTAGAAAACAAAGGATGGTTAAACAGGAGTTAAAGGTCATAAGACAGGGTATTCAAGAAGTTGCCCTATGGCCTGAGCAACAGAGCTCTGACAAGGTCACGTACGTCTCAATGGGCCATGGAATCTAGAGACAACAGACTCCCTCAATGTTTCTTGAGGTCACTGTGAGCATGCTGTCAATAGCAATAAGCCTAAATTATCAAGAAAAAGTAAAATATTATTGACTCTACCCTTTTTAAGAGGATAGGAACAAAAGATCACATATTATGTGATCCCATTTATGTGAAATGTCCAGAATAGGCAAATCCATAGAGACAGAAATAGATTACAGTGGGAGTGACTGCTTAATGGGATGGAGTTTCTTTTTGGGGCATTGAAATGTTCTAATATTAGATTGTGGGTGATGTTTTCACATCTCTGTGATATACTAAATAGCAGTGAACTTCTAGTAGGTGAATGTTATGGTACATGAAAATCATCTCAGTAAAGCTGTAACAAAAAAAAGAAGAAGGTAGGAAGGTATGTAATACAACTTATAAATATTCCATTAGAAATTATTCCAAACTTCAGCAATATAAAGGGATTATATTCAGTTACCTGGGGAATTCGCAGTGTGGAGAATTTCGTTCTCAGACAGTGCTGGAAAAATGAAGTGTTTCTATATAACCAACAGAATTCAGTAAAGAGATTAGAGAGAGAAAGTACAAAATATACCCTTAATTCAAGAGAATTATAGACTCATAGAGAAGGGACTCAGAAGATCACATGATCATTCAGACACAATCTCTTTTTTTTAATGGATGAAGAAACAATCTAAAATAGCACAGAAAGTTTTAAAATAGAAAATAATGTCTCTTTCCTACCCCAGTTCATCAGTCCCTTCCACTAAGGTAGTCACTGTTTCTAGTTTCTTGTATACCATTCCATAAATGTTCTATTTGTGTGCAAGTACTTACACACATATGTGTGCACACACACACTTCCCCTATGGTCCAATTAGACTAAAAGTAGAGGAGGAAAAATGTAAACTAAACTTAAGGAAGAGCTTCCTTAATATAAGAGCCCGTCCTCAGAGTTCCCCTAACATTTTTCTATAGTAGGAGCACTTCCTTTTATTTAAGCACACTAAAAAACAGGAGGCAGCAAGTGGTGGAGCCTAACAAATGTATGCCTGAAATCAGGGATGGGCAACCTCGTGGCACATGAGTGACTCTGAGTGATACTCACATAGCCCATTGAGTCAAGGGCACACAAAGATCTAGCAACACACCCACAGCTCAGTTTGGTCCCGCAGCATCGCATTCTGTACTTTTCTTTAGACAAACAGCAGCACCTGTGCAACACAAATACATCTCAGTCCCTCTGATCCCAGTTTATGTGGAAGCTCAAAACTGTCCTGTTGGGGGTGGGAGACGGAGGTGCGTGCGGGAAGATTATGGCTGACACACATGGATTGAAGCATTGGCGTGAGGCACGGGGAAGGTGGCTAATTCCGTGTATTGAGGTTAAGTGGAGATGGTGTATCAGGAAAATCACAGGTAGCATGATTATTGGGAACATTGGCAGGGAAAAGGCAACATAATCACAGGGCTCCATATAAAGCTGGGCTTCTAATCAACTATAAGATGAAATGTTGGTCTATCAGGTAATATGGCTCTTAGCACGGTAACAAGGCTCTTGCCTTGAAATATGGTACCAAAATAGAAGGAATACAGTCCACACTGCAAAGTCCCCTTGAAGATTCTTCACCCTCCAAAGTATTTTTAGCTGTGGTAACCGTAGATGGTGGACAAAGATCTACAGCCCTCAAAATAAGACGGCTCCTGAAACATAAGGTCAGCAGATGCCATCTCCGTAAAGCAAGCCTGCAAGAAGGAGGGGATTAGCTGTCTCCAGGGCAGCTTTCCAGAAGTAACGCATCTTGTGGAGTGATTTGGAATGACCTATGAGGAGATTAAAGTGCCTGTCCTGAGAATGCCATTAGCAAGCTGCCTAACTCAACGCAAAATAACCCCACACTTAGGAAGCTGTGTGTTGTGGCAACGAGGGTAACCGGCAGGGTGGTGGTCTGCACGCGTATCTGAAAAAGGAGAGTTGGAAAATGAAACTCTGTCGGTGTGTCGCCAGGAGGTCCATCAGGCACGCTGGTTCCGAATGATTGATCCTGTTCCTTTACGTGAAAATAGCCTTTAGGCAATGGAGGCCAGGCTGTCAGATCATCAGAACTTGATAGGAATAGCACATTAGAAGACACAACTTTTGTTCTGTGCTCACTTAGTAACTCCCTTACCTCATTCACCAGCAAGAGACTGCACTGGGACAAAGACTGCTTCCACTTCTTGGACCCAGAAGAGCTCCCTTTAGAAACAAATAAAGCGGAATTCAGGTGTAAAAGTCAGTCTCTTGTGAGTTTGGTTACTAATTTCTGACCAGGTGATTGACCTTAGATGCCCTGATAAGTCACGCTCCTGAACTTCAGTCTAGCATTCTTTCATCCACCATTTCTTGAGCACCTCCTCCACACCAGCACTGTGGTAGGAACCAGTAAAACCCAGAGAAAGGACAGAGTCCCTGCCCTCAGGGAGCTTCCAGACCAGCGTTGACCCAAGCCTGCACAGTGGTTAAATATCACACTTGTTATGGCTGGCCTGAGGGGACAGCGAGCATCCTCCACACTTACTGAATCCGTACTGACCTCACATTTATAGTCTACCCACAGGATCAGAAAATCCATTCATCTGAGACCTGGGAGGAACCACAGACATCATCATATCTAGTGGTTCTCGATTTTGCCTGCATACAATCACCTGGAGAAGCTTTTAAAAAATACTGATCCCGGCTCCAACCCCCAGAGATGTTCATCGAGTTGGTCTGGAGCAGACGCCAGGCCTCAGGATTTTTAAAGTTCGTCCAGGTGAGTCAGAGGTGAAGGCAGGGCTTAGAGTCACTGATCTAGTCTAGTGCTGTATTTCCCAGGGGGTGAACCGAGACTCAGGGAACTGAGGGGACGGGCCCGAAGTAACACTCATGTCAGTGTGATGCCCGTGTAGGTTCAGAGACTTACAGCACATTAAGCCAGGCTACGCTTTGGCCAGGTAGCGTCTCCCACATCTAGTCATCTGCACGTGATCCTCGTTGTATTTGCCGTGGACACATGCACATTTCAGACTTAATATTTTTTCTTTAAAACCGATGATTTTTTTGAATTTAAATGCTATGTTAGCCTTATCCTCAGCAATAAAATTTATGAAATATATTTAAAAATTAATAACTCTTAAGATGAGACAGATTGAACAGTAGGCCACCTTAGTTCATGTTGCATATCACGCCCAGTACACGTAGCCCACTTTGGGACGCACAGCATGGAGGTGTTGGTGGCACTGGCAAGGCTTGGGAAGGTCTGGCACAGGTGTCCTACACCTCTGCAGCAGGTGCTCACATGTGGGGCTGAAGAGAGTTCAGGTGACCACAGGTACCAGGCAGCAGCTGGTCCTCAGGGAGCCTGTCAGTCCGTGGTAGCACTGAGAGTGGGAGGGTGATTTATGACAGGGTTGGAGGGTGGAAGGAGGGGCAACGACAGCAGGATTTATTTTACCTCTTCTGGAAAGGCCACAGGTCACTCCATACCAACAGACTATTAAAATGAAGCTGCCGATCCATCACCTGGAATCTGCTGATGCAAACGCACTGAAATTGATCTAGGAGGAGGGAAAAAACACCATTACAAGATGCTCATCAAGCAACACCACGGAGACATCCTTCCGTCTGGGTTCATAAAGATGCAGGACTTTTAATCTATCATTCTATTTACCAAGACATTTTCTTTCTTGAATAAGCTCATTGATCCTGATATCTTGTTTAACAGGTTCTAAACTGATATGCAATATTCGGAGAGCAAGAAGGGAAAAAATTACTTGTTCACCAGTCCTCCCTTCAGTTCCACTTCAGGATGCGTTAGTTCTTTCAGTTCTGACCAACAAGTTCTTCATAATCAGGGCTTTGACTAAGAAGTTTCCTGGTTTTTAAATCTGGGAGAAAAGTGGCAAAAGGAAGAATTCATCCTCACATGAAATGAGATGAGCCAGAACCCTTATTAAAACCAACCTACCCGGAGAAAACCTAAGACTTTGTACGTTTCTCTCTCACTCTTGAGTTTTACAAGGAGTTTCAATGACACAGTGGGTCCACTGCTAAGACGGTCCCTGGGGTGGGCTCTGATTCACGTGCACAAGGAGACGCAGACAAGGATATTCAATGCAGCAGTTTTTACAACAGGGGAAAATCAGAAATGCCTTGAATGCCAATCAATAAGAGAATAGATAAATAAATTGTAGTGGAGTTACACAATGGAATGATATACAGCAATGAAAATGAGTGAACCAGAGCTACATGTATCAACTTAGATAAATCTCAAAGAAAAGTTGATGAAAAACAGCAAAAAGTAATTATGTATACAGCACCATACTATTTTGGTATAGTTTTAAAATATAAAATAGTAGTGCATATTGTTTATGGATACACACAGAAAACAAAGGTATAAAACATTGGACAGGAAAACGCACACTGCCTTCAGAGAAACAGCTGCCGTTGGGATGGCAGCAGGAGATAAATAACTGTAGTGTTTTATTATTATTATTATTTATTGCAATTATGTTTAAGGATCTGAAGCAAATATGGAAAAATAACACTTATTAAACCCAGATGGTGGGTCATGAATATCTTTTAAATTATTTTCCAGATTTTTCTGTCAACCTGAAACTTTCGTAGCTGAAAAAAAGTTTTTTAAGCTATTGAAGCTCTGAATTAAATGCACATGTATGAATTCATCTGGTGGAGACATTCACCTATGACAGAAAGTCCTGGTGACTACTAAGGGGCAAATGCAAAGCTCAACTTTTGTCAGGTGGACTGACACATGTAAAATCGGCAGAAAGGATTTGCTAAAGACAAGAAAATAATATTCAATTAACAAAATTTTATACAAGTAAAAAAAGTGAGCTAAAAATGTTTCACTTAGTGACGCAGCTTTGCTTTTTAAAAACAAATGGCAAAAATATTTTTAATTTTTTTTCCTGAATTTACTTTAAAAATGACAAAATTAACATACACTCATTTTAACAAGTCTAGCTATATAGAGACAGTTAAAAAAGTTGACAGGCTCCCATCTCTTGTTCCAATTCCACCTCCATCGCACAAGCTGACCAAGGTTTATAATTTTATATGTACCCCTTCAACTCTTTCTCTATTACATTTTAAAAAATTGCTTTGTGCATTTTTTAAACAATTCAATTTTCATAATTGAAAATAATTTATTTTTATCACTGCCAACACAATCCATATTCGTTTTAGAAAAATACAGGAAATGCAAATGAGCAAAAACAAGGTAAAACAAAAACGTTTAAGTGGGCATGCATTTTAATTCACTGTTTGAAAAAGCTTAATACATATTTAATTCCTGAATCAAAGCTTTAGAAGAAACTCCACTTGGCAGCTCACAAATGGCTGGCTTTGTTTACAATAGTCGCCTGTCGTGAGAGGACCTGCATGACCAGCCAGAATGGTTTCCACTTCAGGCAGGGTGTAATTTGGGCTGGTAAATCAGCAGTCATACCCTGGGGCTCAAGGTGGGGTGCCACCCTTGTCCCCCAAAGTATAGCAGCCGGTATGGTCAGGGACACGACGCTCCTCTCCTTTCCACCAGGCTGCTTGACAGCTGTGGCTCAAAGTGTCCTGCTTCACTCCTTCTTTGCTCCCCCCACCTCTTGTCACTGTCCTTCTTTCTCCTCTGTCCTTCTCTCTACCACCTCCCTTACTCTACTCCTTTCCTTTCTCCAACTGGCAAAGTGTCCATGTCACTCACTTCTTGGGTAACTGGAGCCCTTCAGCTGTTTGGGTCCCTGTTTGGAAGGACATCTCAGCACTTTCTGGGGCTCCTGGGGCGGCCAACTGCCCACAAGGCTTCATGTGTCAAAGCAGGAGGCTGACGCAGATCTCCTTACAAGAACTTTGCGCGAGCAATGGAAGTTACCTTAGGTGCTGAAAAAAAATCTCTCCAGAACTGCCCCAGGCCCTTTCTGAGACCTCTATTTCAAATTAAAACTTTCCCCTTTCACAGTTTGGGGACCCATCGTGTACCCCTGGAGGATGTGTGGGGGAAGAAGCTACAAGGAAAATACTCACAGGCAGAGTTACCTCTCCGGGAAGAGGAAGGCCCGAGACAGGTGCAGGTCGGCAGAAGCAGACTCAGGAAACAGGAGAAGAGCAGGGACATTTTAGGCAAGAACGATCACTCCGTCCACCTGTGAAGAGCTTCAGATTGGGGGTGGGACGTGCCTGGGTGAGCGGAGGGTTCAATCTCTTGTCTCTTCCCTTCCTTCCTGCACACCTTTCTTTCTTTATTTTGTGCTTCTACTCAATCTTAAATGCTCTTCTCCAAAACAGGTTGTTTGGAAATAGGTGAGCATTACCAGTCTTGCCCCAAATTATTTGGATAGGCTTTCGCAGGACAACTGCTGGTGTAAAAATCAACAACTCTCATAGAAGGCACAACGCCAAGAGGGAACCCTAACCTAAGCTATGGACTCGGGGTGATGATGACGTGTCAATGTAGGTCCATCAACTCTAACAAACGTACTGCTCTGGTGGACACTGTTGATAGTGAGGCAGGCTGTGTCTGGGGCGGGTAGGAATTATATGAGAACTCTCTGTACTTTCTGCTCAATTTTGCTGTGAATGTAAAACTGGTCTAAAAAAGTTGTCTATTTTTTAAAATTTTTTTAAAGGCTACAACCACTGCCAGGAGGTAGAAACACTCCCTGTACCTCCTCATACAATGTAAACGTTAAACACAGAAAGACAGAAAGGGAAAGAAACAAGGACTTCAAAGACAGTCCCCAGGGTTTAATATCAGCAGGCACCTAGTAATCATGTGGGGACAAGGCGCCTGGGACGGGGGACACTTTCCCTTGCTTGGCGCCAGAAACCCTTGGCATTATCAATTTACACAGGGAGAAGCAAGAACGTCTTCATAATCCAAGGCTTGGGCTCCTCCTCCTTCATCCCTGTGGGGAAGGAAATCTGAGGACATTGCAAATCTGGCCAAGAAATGGGGCCAAAGCTGTAAATCCCAACAGGGTTGTTCTCAGAAACCAAGCCATGGGATCATCTGGCCTCAATTGATCTACCTGACCCTGGGCTTCTCTAGCAACCCCGACCAAGGAAATGTTATCAATCATATGTTATTCACCAGGTATTATTAATCATCTATTCTTATGAACTCAACATTTGTTGAGTACTGACTGTGTGCCAGCCGACATTTGTTGAGTGCGTCGCATACCTTCTCTTACTTGTTCCTTATGTCCCTACTTAAGAAGGTGCTACTCTTATCCCGTTTTTACAGATAATGAAACTGAGGTTTAGGGAGAATAAATAATTTTCTAAAGCCACAATTATAGTAAGTTTCAGAGCCAAGAAAAAAACTCAAATCTATCACACACCAAAACCCACACTTTTACCTCCTAAATCCTGTGCTCCGGGTCTCAGTAACACTACAGGAGTAAGGGTGAGCAGAAGAGCGCTTGGGTTTTTCTAGTGGTTCCATCCATTTCTTAGTGTCCAGAACTGGACTAAGAAGGCCTTTTGTCTTTCACGTCTACAAAGCCCTCCAGATTTTTCTGTGCTCACTCTCCCTGCCACACCCCACACAATAGCCACCCTGGACAACTTGCTTTTCTCCAGACTCATCAAGCTTTCCTATATCTCCATGTGGCATATGTTGCTTATGTGGTTCCACCTGCCGGGAATGACTTTTCTCTATTTTCCGTCTGACAAAGCCCCCTTTCGAGAATAAATTCCAGTGTGGTCCCCTCCTCGGCGAAAACTTTCCTAGTCTTGCAAGAATTACTTTTCCTCTCCCCGCTGTGCTTTCACCACATTGTGTTAGACCCTCAATTCTAACCCCTAGCATATCGATCTTTGCTATTTCTGCTCAAGTCTGTCCTTCCGCCTGGACTCTGTAAGACAGGAGTTCATCTCTCCCCTTATCTTACTCATTTTTGTAGAGAGTAGGTACCGGAACTATTGACCTAAATGCACATCAGGTGCCCTTTATAGAGAGGAAGGATAGTACTACTGTACAAATGGATAGTGGGTGCTCAAAATATCCATTGTATGAGTTGTATGCATAAAGCAAGTTCCATTGGGCAATATCAGTAAGACTTTGGAGATCATTCTGCATTTGTGGACTCTAAGGTTCACAATGATTGGCTCAGAGTTATACTACCCAAATCACCAAAGAAACAATGGCAAAAGCTAAATCAGAACGAGTGTCTGCACTGAGCAAAGCCTCAATCTTAGCTTGTAACCTCCTAGTTGTGAATTTTGTTTTTATGAAAAGTGGTCCAAGATGGAAAGTATGTCCTGAAAACTGGATTTATTTGTGACACATAAGGGTCTAATGGGAAGATTTTTATTCAGAAGGATTCAAAGAGACTTTCCTCATCTACTGACTTCTAAGAGTCAAACATTCCGTCCCAGGACCTCTCAAGTAAGAGGGGAAATTGCTTCTTCCGGAAATAAGCAGAAACCAACTAGAAATAAGTTTTATTATAACTGTGTGGCAAATAATAGTCTTTCATGATGTGCCCCTATGCCCCTAAGAGGCCTTTCCAGTTCATTCTAAACTGGGTTCTACATCAATCAGAGACCAGAGAGCATGCTTACCCCAGGGCACATTGGTTGCTTGGCCTAGACGCCATCTGGACTACGGGTCCTGGGAGGTTAGAGGCCTCTGATGTGAGAGGCTGGACAATGCTTTGGAGATGTGACTTGTGCAGCAGGGAATACTTAGGGAATTCAGCTGCTGAACTTGCCCCCAATTCAACTGGCAAAAGGATGTGTCCAATGACTAGGTCTGTGTCTACGCTCAAACTGTCTCGCAGACATTGCCCTCTCAGAGAGTAATTGTGAGATGGTAAAAAGGGGCTAAGCCAGGAGGCGTAGACTCCGCCATTTCATCCTCTGTCTCCTCCTCCCGCCTCACCAGTTATATGTTATTGTCACACATACAATATTAAACTCTGGTCACTACACCAGGACATTGTTGGGCTTGATATTTCTGGCTGACTGGTGAAAACAGCTAGGTTGTGTGCTGAGAAATACTCAGCCCGGGTTATCTGTTGCTGTGCAAACGCAGAGCTTAGCTACGAGTCTAGCTTGGCTCATGATTCACGAGAGAGGTTGTTAGCATCTGGATGTTCTCTGCACATGAATTCGGGGGGGGGGGGGTGCCATCAGCAGTGGTAACAGCAGCAGAGTAGGTCTGGAAATAAGCATGGGCTGGGAATTCTTTCAAGGAAATATCACTCCTAAAGCACCTACTTTCTACTGTTTAGAAACCATTTGGCCCCTTAGTGGGTGTGTCTTGGTTTCACTGAAGAAGAGCATCAGAGATCTTCATCCCTTCCCTATTTCAATGGGTGGCCACTACATGCACTATTTTATAATCCTGAATAGTAACCCTGGAAAGAAGTATGCCACTGGAAGGGTCAATTATGCTTAGCATTTCAAAGGTGTTTAGAGTAGTTTATGCTTCTTACAGTTCCACCAAAAGCTGAAGCAGGCCTATAGGTTCAGCTATTGTTGTTGGAGAGTGGGAGGTTTTACAAAGCTTTTCATTATACTCTTTATTAGACTTGATTCTCTTGAAAACTGATCTTGCACCATAATTGCTTCTATGAATGGACAGTCTCCCCAATACTGAAAACCACTCCTCCACTGGGGATTGCTGTGAGTGACTGTACATGGGCTTCTCCACGAGAGAATGCGAGAGCAGGGCCAGACGGGAGCCCTGGGATTACGACCACAATACACTCAGCAGCAGGGAAGGTGAAAGAGCGCCCCGCTAACAGGATGGAATGCTTTATCCACGTTCCAACAGCTTAAAAGAGGTGCCAGCTTTGGAATCCTACAGTGGTGAGGGCAGAGACTGGTCCCACTGCATTCCCGTGGTGGCCTGGGGAAAATTTAATATACAATGACTTCTGGCTTCCCAGCTGCTAAGCCTTACTGTAGGAATTGCCTGAATTTATTGAGCAGCTTCCAAAAGTTCCGAACATTTCACATGTGAGATCTCACTCATGTGGACAATGTTCCTCCAAAGAGGAAGTAAGTGCCCTGTTCTTGCTTCATTGAGTGAATGGTAACAGGGATTTGAAGGGAGCTGGCTCAGCACAGACCAACATGTAGGAAATGAAGGAGTTCCTTGTCCATTCTGGCTCTGCCGCAAAACTGCTATCAGACCAGAGGTAAGTCATTCAGTCACTCAAGGAGCATCCATTCATTCATCAATTTGAGTGTCTAGTACATGCCAACCACTGTACTAGTCATGGAAAGTGAGATAGGCACGGAATCTGCCTTGTGGAGATGACAGTCTAGCAGTGGATTGCCTTATTATGTGCTAGATGCTGCAGGGGAAATACAATCATCTTTTAAAAATCCTTTTTTTAAAGGAAACCTATGATCACCCACATTCAAGCTCTTTCCTGCCTCAGGGCCTTTGCATTTGCTATTCCTTCTGCTTAATGTTCTTTTTCTGATTTTTGTATCATGGGCACTTTCTATCACACAGATTTCAACTCAAATGCTTTCTCCGTATCTTCCTTGAGCATCTTATCTAATGTTATCCCTCCCTCCTCCCCAGTCCCTTTATCACATGACCTTGCTTCATTTTCTTCACTCTTTGAAATTATTGCACTTATCCATGCACTTGTTGATTCTGTTTCACACACTTGAATATAAGCTCTATAGGGACAGCATCTTGTCTGTATCCCCAGAACCTAAAGAGCACCTGGGATGTAGTGAGCACCAACCCACATTTGTTGAGGACAGTCCAATAACACTCCACAGAGAAGCACTTAGGGGAAGAAGAGATGACGGTTTGTAAACACTCAAAGGAGGAGTATGGTCAACTGGGTGGATCGGCAATGCTATGTGGAAGATTTAGATTGGGACCTGGATCTTGCCGAACAAAGAAAAGATGAACATGGCTGGGCCATATGGGGGCTCAGGAGGGCACGAGTGAAGGACTCAGAAGCAGGGAGGGGTTTTCAGAGCGGCTGGACCCCCATTCATGGAAGCAAGCAGCAAGCCTGAACGACGGGTTGGACTAGGCCACGGAGAGGCTTTGCGCCAGCTGTGGAGAACACTCTCCAAGAGGAGAAGGGTCACAAGAGTAGTCCGTTGCATCCCTGCTGAATAAAGCCTGAAGTTTGTTGTTGTTGTTTTAAAGGAACGACCATCCACATGTCTTAGAAAATGTCCTCCAGTGTTTAGACCTCTCGTTTCCTGTCTAGAATGTAAGTAGATCAATGGGAAGCTAGAGAGAGGATAAATAAACCCATTCATGGCCAACTTCTTCAGGGCTCTCCCAAAGCTGCCACGGTGTGAAGAGCCATGGGGACCCGTTGTAGGCACAGAGAGAAGGTCACAATGCTTCCCCAGGGACCCGTGTGGGAGGCATCCTGGCAAAGGTACACACAGCACGTTAGGTTCAGACCTGGGACAAAAGGACCATGAATCTGTTGGTAGCTCAGGCACCTAACAAGGAGTGGGTACCAAGGAGCTTCACTTTTATGAGGACTGACTTTGCCATTTAACACAGTTTAAAGTAGATTGAAAAGGACAAATACAAACCTTTAGTCTGCAACCATTGTGGAACAGCAGAAGAAAAACCGATTAAAATTTTAGGAGTGAAAAGATAAACCCTTTCTTGCCTCTTTCTTCTTTAAAAACGTAAAGGCAAAAAAACTCTATTTTTACAGCCAAGGGGGAAACATTGAAAAAGGGTCTGTGTGCGTGTGAGGGGGAATGACACTGCAGAACTTAAAAAAGAACTTGATGATGTCGAACAGCAAATGTCTAACACTTGAAGCTTCCTTGACACAGATCAGCTTCTGTTTGCGGCACAGCAAACCATGTGCTGTATTCACTCACTCCTCAAGGATCATGCGCTCCTTTCCAAGTATTAAGATGTCAGCGAAAATCTACCTTCTGGGGAAATATAATCTGCTGGAGAAGAGCTGCTGACGCTCATAAAAATAGCTGTGAGACTTCACGACTCTGCTGGGACATGTACGACGAAGAAGGGGTCATGGAGCCCAGAGGAGAAAAGCAAAGTGGGACCCTCAAACCTCAGGCCGGCCAGAAACTCTCAGCCAGGGTCCAGAAGCCCTGGGGGTCTGTGGGAGGGCTTCCGGGTATCGAGAAACTCCCTGAAACTGAACAGAAACTTTGATGCTTTTGTGGAATTTTGGGGAGGGGGGAAACTTTCATCAAATTCTCAGAAGTCATGACCAAAACATGATTAAGAACCATCAGATTAGTATATTATTTCCATAGCTATCTTTTTCACTCACAAGATTAATTTTCATTGCTCAAGAAACACTTGAATGCATGAATCTTATAAGAAATTTAAAAATTATAGACGTCTGAAGTCTCTTTCACGCTTCCACTTCAGATCTGTTTCCCTTACTTTTGTCCCCTACAGACATAATAATTGTTCTACCTTTCTATGCATTTTCCTACTTAAGCACTCAGAAAATTTAGAGCATTTGGGTGTGTTTGTCTTAACTTAAACAGTATCATATTTTATACATGTTTTGGCAACTTGCCTTTGCATTCCACTATGCAGTATCCCACACATGTACATATAGAGTGATCTCATCCTTTTCACCAGCTGCATAGTACTCTGTGGTAAGGCTGTGCTCCATGGACCCAGCCATTCCCTACTGATGAAGATTTCATTTGTTTCCACTTTTCCCCCACGGCCAACAACAGCACTGTGAACATCTTTGTGTGTGTCTGTTTAGGCACTGGTACCAGTGTTTCTCTAGCAAAGAGGCCAAGAGGGTGAATTGTTTGGCCATGAGATGCACATAGTTTTAATTTTAAATTCAACTGCCCAGCCCCCCTCTAAAGATGTTGTACTGGTTTACCCCTCCACTAGTTGTCTATGAGAGTATCTGTTTCCTGGCTCCTACTGATCAATCTTAAATTTTTACCAATGTGAAAGATAAAACATCTATCTCCCTGTGGTTTTCATTTGTCTTTCCCTAATAGTGAGACTGAACATCTTTTCATACACTTATTGACTATTTGTATTTCCTTTTCATTGAATTCCCTGTTTCAAGGGCAGTGGTTCTCACACTTGATTACACATCAGAATCATCCGGAGGGTTTAAAACACGATTGCTGGGCTCTACCCCCTGAGTTTCTGATTCAGTGAGTCTGGGGTGGGGCCGTGAATGTGCTTTTCTAACATGTTCCCCGGTGATGTTAATGCTGCTGGTCTGGGGACCAGACTTTAAAACCACTAAACTAGAGAAACCACCTGATCCTTGGACCTCTCTATTGTTCATTCTTAGGGGTTCTCAACCTTGATTGCACATTAGAATCATCGGGAGAGCTTTTTAAAAGTACTGACGCCTCAGTCCCACCCCAGACTACTTAGGTCAGAATGCCCTCCCCACCTGTATTCTTTAAAGATCGCCAGGCAAGTATGATGTTCAGCTGGGACTGAGAACCATTGCTGGCTGACACTAGCGCTCTGAAGGAGGGCGAAGGCTTTCATTCTATTTCCCCTCTTAGATGGTACAAGGCTTTGCCAGGGGCCATCGCAAAACGCTCTGGCTCTGTGGATTATCCAGAGGCACAACCCTGTGAATTTACCACAGAAAGAATACTTGCACTCATATTTGTTCAAAATGTTTATTGTTTGTTCTGTTTGGGGCAATCCAATGTGGCGGACATTCAGACCTGAGTTCTTATCTCAATTCTGCAGTTTACCAGCAGCATAATGCTTAGATTAGTAACTAAGCTTCTGTTTGTGCATCTGTGAAATGGGCTTCATTATAGCTATCTGACAGGCTTATGTAAATAAAATGAGGTATATTACGTATCACAGACAGTGCCCAGCCCAGCAGAAACTCAACAAAACTACACTCAGGTCCCTTTCCACTTTGGGACTTGTTTGAGATAAAAATCAGGTTTCTTGGAGCCAGCCCAGTGTCATAGCAGTTAAGTTGGCACATTCTGCTCTGTTTCAGTGGCCTGGGGTTTGACGGTTCAGATCCCAGGTGCAGGATCTACATACCACTCATCAAGCCATGCTGTGGCAGGCGTCCCACATATAAAGTAGAGGAAGATGGGCATGGATGTTAGCTCAGATCAGTCTTCCTCAGCAAACAAAAAGGAGGATTGGTGGCAGATGTTAGCTCAGGGCTAATCTTCCTCAAAAAAACCCACAAAATCAGGCTTCTAGATTCCCTCCTCACAGATGGAACAATCCTACTTTCACCTATCTTGGAGAACAATTGGAAGTCTTTCCCAGACCTCTAAACAAATCCCACACTGCTGTCAATACTTAATCATCCAGGTGCTTCACTTTTACATAACCAGATAGGAATTTACTTAGAAAGAAAGATTTCAATGAAAATATTTTGTGGGGTTGGTCTCATGGTGTAGTGGTTCAGTTCGACACACCCTGCTTCTGCTTTGGTGGCCCAGATTTGCAGCTTCAGATCACAGCTTCAGATCCTGGGCATGGACCAACCACTCTTCAGCCATGCTGTGGCAGTGACTCACATACAAAAAATAGAGGAAGATTAGCACAGATGTTGGTTCAGGGTGATGCCTCCTCAGCAAAAAAAAAAAAAGAAAAGAAAAGAAAAGAAAGAAAAAAGAAATCTTTTGAGTACTGAATGACAAAGGACAATCAGCCAGTGTCACTGAGTGTCTATTACATGCAGGGCCCTAAAGGAGTTCACACATAAGTAAAACTCCAATCCCATCCTCAAGAACTTGTCATGGTTTTGGGGAAACTTGAAACTTAAAGAAAGCCAACGAAATCAAGTGGCCAGTGACAAGTGACAGGAAACTCTAAAGGAGTTCCAACAGGAACCGAGAAGGAGCTCTTTGAGTGGGGTAGTCAGGAAAGTCTTCAAAGACTTGGAAGGAAAAGCAGAGTATTGCTGGGGAGAGGGGAGAGAAGCGTTTCTGATGAGAAACGTGGAGTATACAACGGCAAAGTCCTGAATATTCTGCAGGAGCAACGAGCAGAGCAGATGGATGCACTGGTCGGCCGTGAAGGGGCTGGGGAGAAGCAGAACTGAGAAGGCGGAGCCTGGGCACAGCTCGCGGAGGGCCTTGAAGACCAGCGAGGGAGTTTGGGCGTCACTTGTTAGACTGGATTTTTAGTAGGAATTGCTTTGCTATCCTGAAACTGAAGAGAAACATGATGAAACTGGATTTTTTTTTTCATTTTATTATTTGTTTTCTTTTTAAATTGAAATATAATTTTTAATGGGTATAATTGCATGGCACAAAGCACAAAAGATATTGTAGTACAAGCCTCCCCCACCCAGGTCCCCCGGCCGCCCAGCTTTGCTCCCCGGAGTGATCAGTGCCCCAGTTCTTTGTATACACATCAAGTGGGCGCCCACAGATGCACAGCTGATTCTTGTCGTTCTCAGCGGTTATTACTGTAGAGTCGCCGCTGTGAACACTCGATGAGTGAACACGGAGTGTCTGCTCATGGGGGAAATACAGGTTTCGATTCCTGTGAGTCTCTGGTCTCAACATTTTCATCAATTGATCAATACACAACCTTGTTTCATGTGTGTTTCTGTTTAAAAACACCTTATTTAATTTACAGTTGATTCATTAACATGGAACTCACAGCCAACAGCACTATAATTGATGCCTGAAAGAAGCTCATCCAACACATATTTTCTCCATGAGGCACATCACAGCCTTCTCGTGCTTTGGAATGCTAAACAATCTTATCATTATGCTTGGGGGACATTTTATCCAGCAAAACACCAACAAAAAGTACAAAAATGCAAAAAGCTGTGGCACCAAATGGACTGGGAAAAGACGCCTGTTTACAGTCACAGAGCTAAAACAAGGAGGCAGAGCGCCGCCTCGTTCGCCCTCAGCTGAGAACGCGCAAGTTTGACTCAAATTTTCCACGCCCCTGAGCATGTCCACGAACAACCACAAAAGTTCACGAGTACTGATTTGGGGATTACAAATAAATTTTAGCAACCAGGCAAATTAGCAAATACGGAATCATCAAATAATGAGGATCAGCTGTACTCAGCAGCCATTGGAGAGAACATTTCACTATTTTCATGCAAACGATGAAAGCCATGATTAAGAAAGATGTATGATATCTGCAGTGAGGGCGCAGAGATGTGAGTAAGAGCAGTCCCCACCCACGAGGCACAGAGTTCTGGGAATGAGGACAATGACATCAGTGCTCACAGTTGGATCCCCAGGAGGCTCAGCTCTACGACCGGGATGGGAAGATGGGGCAGTGGTGGTCACAGTCTCCCTCCGCACAAGTAGCTTGGGAAGGATTGGGAGGGGGGCTCTCAAAGGGAGAGCAGCAGAACACATTAAAACCAAGATGGGTCTCGGGCAGATGGCAGGCAAGGAGCGGAAGCAGCAGGAAGGAAAAGGAAGTATGGTGTGGCTGTGGACCTGGAAGAGTTGGAGGGGTCTGTGGTAGAGCAAAGGGACTAGAGCGGGGATCTTAGTGATCCAACTCATGTCTAAGAAGAAAACTTGAAGTTTGGACATTCTCACTCAAAAAACATTCACAGCCTAGGCCGCTGAGAAAACCACAGAAGAAACGGTCTCTGAGCTCGTGCTTAAGCAAACTCCAGCGGCCACGGCAGCCGTTTTAAGAAGGGCAAATTTCCCAGAGGCCATTTTATGGGTTCGTTGCTCTTATCGGTCATCTCTGTACCTCTGTGGGACAGAGGATGCTTGGATTGGAAGTAGAATCTTAGAGTCAGGGAGATTTTAGAATAACGATTGGATTTGATTCTACCCCAACACTGTCCTCTTCCTGCAGCATCCGTGACAGGAGGGCTTTGCTTAAAAACGGCTGGGAAGAAGGAGTCAGCTTTCTGACTCTATCTCCCTGCATAGCCTGAATGTTTGTGTCCCCTCCACAATTCTCATGTTGAAACCTAATCCCCAATGTGATGGTATCTGGAGGCAGGCCTTTGGGAGGTGAGTAGGTCATGAGAGTGGAGCCCTCATGAATGGGATTAGTGCCCTTATAAAAGGAAGACCCCAGAGAGCTCCTTCACCCCTTCCACCATGTGAGGACACAATAAGGAGAATTCTGTCTTGAGCCAGGAAGCGAGTTCTCACCAGACACTGAATCTGCCAACGGCTTGATCTTGGACTTCCCAGCCTCCAGAACTATGAGAAATAAATTTCCATTGTCTCTGGTGTTTTCTTGTAGCAACCTGAGCTGACTAAGACACTGTAAGAGTCACCAGGAGTCCAGGGCTATGGTCAAGGAGGATGACCAAGGGTTGCCATGTTCATAAAGCTCTGAAAGAGTCACCATTTTGCTCTGGAGAACTGGTTGCTCTGCGTCTCCAAACAATGCTCTGGCCTGGCTCATGACTGGGTCTCCCGGGATCTCCCATTTCCAAAGGCAGTAGAGGCTCTCACAGATCTTCTGCGAGGAACTGATGGACAAACTATGGCTGCATATCAAGGGTAGAAGAGAACATGCATGGGTGCTAATGTTGTCACACACCAAGGTATTAGCTAAGTGAACTTGTCCTCAAAATTCAACCTTCCAGATATTTCCAGCTACTATGCAGAAGCCTCATCATCTGACACATTGTGGCTATGATCTCAGCAGAACCCCCAAGGAACAGACAACACCTTTTTTGTGAACATTTACCTTGGCATAGAAGAGTGGTTCTCAACTAGGGGGCAATTTCGCCCCTTGGGGGACATTTGGCAATGTCTGGGGACATTTTTGGTTGTCACATCTCAGGAGAGGGGCGGTACTACTGGCATCTAGTGAGGAAAGGTTCTGGACGCTGCTGAACATCCTACAACACACAAGGCTGCCCCCACAACAAAGACTTCCCATGTCAGTGGCGTGGAGGTGAGAAACCTTTGAATAGGGGGTCAAACTTGCTTTGTTTACCCTGCTGGACCATCTTGTTCAAAATGGATGTAAAATATATTGAAATGTATTTCAATTGTTACTTGAAGTCAATTCGCTGACAGTCTAGCAAACTTGTGATTTAGATGTAGCTCAGGGTTTGACATATGATTGACAACCTAAGATCCAGACGTAGGGATTCATTTCCAAGATTCATACTTCCTGTTACACTGTACAGCATTTCATTTCTGAGGTTTGCACAGCTGACTCAATAGATTTCCTTATTTTATGCCTGTGTCCTCAAAACTGTCCTTTAACAATGACACTGTATGAAGTTGACTTGAGCTCATTTGAGGTAATCTGCAATTTCGTAGGCAGGCGAGTGACCACCCCCGACCCCTCTCTGGCCCCAGCTCTGTAGCGGAGAGAGCAGACTGGCTCCTACCCTTAGGCATTTATCTCAGCACAGCTTCGAGTGGCTAAGTAGAAGGGTGATAAAGATATAGAGACTACTCACTTTAAGGGATACATTAATTGTGTGTATATAAGAAACAGTATGTTAGGAGATAAAACCATTCTAGAAAATCCTATTCTTATTTCTTGATGAGACTCTAGAATTTGAAAAATGATTTTCTGTGCCCTAAATGTGAGTCGGATGAACATCTAACTATGCCTTCTGGACATCGGACTAGGAAGCACACTTTACATGCATGTGAACCACCTGGGGATCTCGTTAAATGCAGATTCTGATTCAGCGGGCTGAGGTGGGGCCAAAGATTCTGCATTTCCAACAAGCTCCCAGGTGATGCTGATTCTGCTGGCCCGTGGACCACCTTTAGTAGTACCAGGATGTAGAAGATTCTAAGTAGCACCTTGTTACAATCGGTCACTATTTAAAAGCCACGGGGTCATAATATCTAGTATTTAGAAATCACTTCTATTTCCTCACTTCCTTCCTTGTGTAATGAGACAGAAACCTTTGGGTCTTTGCACCTTTGAGGGTCTAGAAAAAGCAAATGTTTCTATCCATTGAAAAGTAATAGAGAATGGTTATAGAATAATCATCAGAAATCTATTTTGACTTGAAAGATGGTCCTTGTTTAAAATGAAGTTCAAATATTTACTTTTTAAGATATAATAGCATTTTACGGCTGGATCAGTAGAACCAGGTGCCAATCCTGCCGCCGGGTGGGTCACCTTGGAGAGGTGGGAAGCCTCTGTAGGCCCCAGTGTGAAGTGTTTGAGGTCCCTATCCACTCTGAAAGACCACAACTTTAAGGTGAGGAAAACTTTTATCATTGTTATGTAAACCATATATATATATATCTATCTTGTATTGCTCTTTGTATGTATGATGTATTTCATAATACTAACAATTATTTAAAAAGTTAAATGGTGTCATTCTTGGTAAGTTAGAGATTGATGTTCTGTTTTTATGTTAACATCTAAAATTATATTAATCTAAACTTCTAAAATTATTATAAATAATAATCTATAAATAGGGTCAGCCACAATTTCCTATAGAACAAGGATGTTGATATTTGCTAAACATGTAGTTCGTGGCATGAATCCGTCAAAAGGCTTTTAAATACCTGCATAAATATATATATTAAAAATAAGGCAATTTAGCAAATTATGTGCTTATAAATGCTGAATACAAATCATAATCTGAAAGAGATTTGGAATGAAAGCTTTCACAGTAGAACTGAAAGGAATCCCAGCCTTTCCAGTTGTGGCTTCTGAGGAGTCCCAAGGTAACCAAAGATCACATAGGTCAGTCTGACACACAGAATTTTGGAAACTTTTCTTACAATATGACATCTGCTGCCATCCTGGGAAGAAGAGATGGATAGCTCAAGTACACATTAGAGGAGTAAACTTTGACAGAGGTTTTTACAGGGTATGACCTAGTTCATTATTGCAACAGGCCATTCCCAATTACCTCTTCTCCCATCGCCATAACAAATCACTAGCTATAACAAATACTAGGGGTATTAGAACAGAAAGGGACGGCGAGCTTGCAAATGCAACCTTTACTCCCCAGTTTGGAAGTGCTTGTCTTTGCATTTCTATATGGTGACTCGCTTCTTCTTGAATTCTTGGTACCTTGTTACATGTGGCTCCTGCCTCTGAGCAGAGGAAAAGTCATCAGATGGATCTGGTTGCCCTAGGTCTCACCACTCCAGGGTGCTGTACTGAGCAAACAGCACAATTCAACGAAGGTTAAGATCACAACCCTCTCTCCAGTCACAACAGGAACCTATTATTAGAGGGAGCCCTCAGTGTTGGCATGATGAAAACGCTACCCAGGAGACTAGAGGGAACGGGAACACCAGCAAAGGTGAGCTTGATCACAGACCTCCACCCCTTTAAACTAGGAACCCAAAATAGGTCGTTGCATTTCCTCTGGAGAATTCCTCATTTGATGCTTCTTGCAACACATAGGTTTTGGTCAGGGGGTAGGTAGGGAAGGACCACTTTGTTCATCATTATATCATCACACTTGAGGTACTCATACTCAAATAGATATTTTTGGCAATTACCCAGTCCTGACCATATGCAGAATGCCTTAGTACAGCTGCTTTTAATTAAAACTAAGGATAGTGGGGGGTAGAAGAATAAGATAAATGTTGACAACATGGTAATTGTAAGAAGTTGGGTAGAGAATAAAGGAATCACAAACCACTGCAAAGTGACTTCTCCTTCCCCATCATTGTCAGATTAAAAACATTCGCATTTCTCTTTGAGTTTCTTGTCAAAAAGAAATTAATTTACCCAATTGATTTGAAAACTTATGTCCACACAAAAACTTGCATATGAATGTTTATAAAGGCTGTATGAAATCACCAAAAACTGAAGCAGCCAAGATGTCTTTCAATAAGTGAATAAATAAACAAATTGGGGTGCATCCATACAATGGAATAGTATTCAGAAATAAAAACAAATGAATTATCAAGCCACAGAAAGACATGGAGGAACCTTAAATGCATATTGCCAAGTGAAAAAATCAGTCTGGAAAAACTACATACTCTTTTGGTCCAATTATATGATATTTCATAAAAGGCAAAACTACAGAGGCAGTAAAAAGTTGGATGGTTGCCAGGGGCTCAGGGAAAAGGTGAAGCCTGAATAGATGAAGCACCGGGAATTTTTAGGCCAATGAAACTATTCTTTATGATACTCTCCTGGTTTGGCATTATGCATTTGTCAAAACCCGTAGAACTTACAGCACAAAGAATGAATCTTAATGCAAATTTTAAAAATAGTTTAGTAGGTCAGGAGATCCCAGCGGGAATGCAGGCTATGACAAGAGAATAGGACTATATTACAAATGTATGAAACAATCTCATTGAATGGGGTGGGGATGACAGGTGGTAACCTAAGTAACTCTGGAAATGAATGGAGTCTGTAAGACTAAAAGCAAAAGGACGTGCACGCAGGCACTGTCCTCTAGTTGATAGAGTTGTTTCCCACAGGGGTACAGGGTAATAATTCTGCTACTGCTCTACATGTGGACTGAAAATGAACATGAAGTAAGTGGATAACCAATGTTGGCAGCCAGGTTTCTCCCTCTTGGACTGGAAGCTTACAGAGGAGCAAAGGAAGGAGGCCAGAATGAGCCATGTGGTAATAGATTAAAGTTCATCACGATGAACTCATGTCTAGCCTAACATATAGACGGTTACATATAGATATGTATATATACACAGGTTAGTATACACACATATATTTCCGTGCTCTGTCAGCTATAAAGCCCTAAAGAAATGATACCCCTGTAGCAACAAGTACCCTGAAAGCCCAGATATTGGTTTCTAACACCATTCTCCAATAAACGGAACTAGAGCTAATTGGAGAAATAGCTGAAGAAGGATTGAGGAGGAAAATACAGAAGATGAGCCTGGAATAGTACTAGAAAGTAAGGAAGTGATCCAAAAAAACAAACAAAAAACCCACACACACAATAACAGGAGAATGTCAAAGGGACACAGGAGCCAACTAAAAGAGCTCCAATGGCCAAATTTGGAACAATCTGAACAACGAAATAAATAAAGTAGAATTGGATTATAACCCAAAGTATAGAATAAATATCCATGAATCCATACTGATATAAATAAATGATTGATTAAATTAATAAAAGGAGAGAAGAGGCCAGTTTCCCATGCAGAAGAATTCCATGTGTTTACGTCAATATTGTGCTCTTGAGGAGGGGAGCATAACTCCACACTCCTTGCGCGTGCGCTGCCCAGGGTAACTTCCTTCCAAAGAGCGCAAGATGGAAAGGGAGACAAAAGAGTAACTGGAGTGGAGAACCTGACAAATACCACCTCAGCCAGGTGATCAAAGTCAGTGTTAACACAAAAAGGCATTGTACCTCTGTCGTCTTAATCCCCAAACCAATAAGCCCAGTCTAATCAAGACAAAAACATCAGACAGTAGAGGAGCATCCTCTAAAATACCAGAGCAGTCCTCCTCAAAACCGCCAAGGTCATCAAAAGCAAGGGAAGTCTAAGAAAGTGTCACAGTCAAGGGGAGTCTGAGGAGATGCGACAACTCAGTGAAATGTGGTATCCTGGATGGGATCCTGGAGAAGATGAATATTAGGTAAAAACTAAGGAAATCTGAATATACACCATGGACTGTAGGTAATAATAATGTGTCAGTATTGCTTTACTAACTGTAACAAATGTACCACACTAATATAAGATGTTAATAAAGGGGAAAACAGCCAGGGGTCTATGGGAACTCTGTACATTCTGGACTTTCCTTTTCTGTAAACCTAAAGCTTTTAAAAAATGAAGCCTACTAAAAAAATTGTGTTAGATTTGAAAGCCATAAAAAGTATAAAAAAAAAAAGAAAGAAAGAAAGGAATTGTTGCTATGGGATAAACTAACTGACAAATGGGCCCTTTGGCTCCATTTATATGAGGAAGTCCAAATTTCCAATACATTTCTTCACATTCTTCCTTCAGCCTATTAAGAAGGCGTAGAGATGGAAGCAGGACCTAACTAATGGTAAGCAGAGAAGTGGCTCATCCCCTCCTGTCCCATCCCTCTAAATGAGAAGCCTGGACAGCATCAATATCAGGGTCCCGAAAGTCTATAGCTGCTCATCAGAAGCTATACTTGTCTAAGTTTCTCAGTCGGACTATACAAGAGTCACAGGCATTTCAGTGGCTGTGACAGGCTGCCAAGACTTGGCTTGTCTACGGCAAGGAGGGAGCTCAGGGAGTGTGCTTGTTAATCCACCACCCAGCATCTCAGCAAGTTTTATGATGATGTCGAGTTTCCATATTTTCAGCAGTTCTTTTGAGAAAAATCCTTAAATGCTCTCATGAACATGCAGAGGAAAATGAGCAGCTGTTTTATTTTCTGTAACGTGTATCTTTAACCAATAGGTGTGGTTATATTTATTAGGCCTGTGATTTCTTCGATAAAGGACTTGGGAGTGTGATGCTATAAATTTCAAATTCCTGTAAGAGTCTATTCCCAGGGGTTTTATTGAAATGGACAGAATGGAAAATAAAAACAAATGAGGCAAAGAAATAAAATAGCAAAGGGGAATGAAATCATGCTTTCCAACCTACCAAAATACCAGTTACAATGAGGTTAATGTTAGAATCCTTAAGTCTCTTACATTATTTATTCAGGAAAAGAACATTTTTTAATTACTCTCTTTTCATTAAGTATGTAACTTCAAATCCTTGATAGGAAAAAATATAACTCCATCATGCTCATTGCAAACACATTCTTTTGAAATATTTATCTCATTTAAAAAGTGAACTTTGCTGAGCTAAAGAGTTTGTGAAAAAACTAACAAGGAATCAAGTTGAACATTTTCAAATGGAACAGCTGGCAATTTCTTTCCTATTCAGTTTTCCAGCATGTTCCACGCTGCCTGCAGCCACGAGCATCCTTTGTGGAATGCTCTGAACAGGAACAGGGTTCACGGTGGCCCTTCAGAGGCTCTTTCCCCACCTCGACCTCTCAACCCCGGGTGATGCTATGGGGATTTGGCATTAAAACTTATCACTACTAAACAAAACCGCTCACCGTTCAAGGGCAGGGTGTGTAAAATACTCATACTTCCCACAATTGCAATGGGAAAGACCAAGGATCTGATTATGAAACGCCCTGGGAAATACAGAGTGCTCTCTGGGCATTGATACTAAAAAGCAACTTTAAACTCATTTCTAAAACTCTTTCATCATTCCTGTATTCACTTAAAAAGTTTATTAGCACCTATTATGTTCCAGGGACTGTTTTAAGTGCTGGAGGGAAAAAAAAACAAAAATCTTCTCATGGAGGTGAGAACACGGGGAGATGAACACACAGAAATTGATCTCATGCCTTTTAATATTGATGAGTATTTCACTGAATGGGTATTCATGATGTAGTCATTCAGTCTCCCCCCTGAGAGTATATGGGTTTTTTCCACCTTTTTTCTATTACAAACATTTCTCCAGTGAATCTTGTGTGTATATATTGATGCATCCGTGAGACTAAGTGTACAAGTTAAATTTTGAGAAGCAGAGCTGCTTGGCCAAAGGATTTGTGCATTTCATGTCTTGATAGATGCTCCCAAATTGCCCTCTTAAAGATGTTGCCTCAGTTTGTACCACCACCAAGACAAGTTGAGACTCCTCACCACAGGCATATTTAAAAGGCAGAAGAATGAGCCACAGACGATGAGAGCTGAACCAGACCAGAAAAACCATCTAATCCAACCCCTGCAGCAAAGGAAAATCCGATTTCTGGGGGAGCAGCCACTCTGTTTACTTCAGGGTTGCTATGTGACAAACGTGTCCCCAGCTCAAATGTACAAGTTCCAGATGAGATGGTTTATCTTTCATCACGAATCATCTTTCACCAGGTTGCCCACGAGCCTCCCCCGGGCAGCACACTACTTAGTGCTTCTGTGCTCAGGACGTGCCTGGGCGCTGGAAAGCCCCAGAAGAAATAAGGAGAGATTTCTTTCATTATTAGCAGATACATTTCATTTCTTGAACGAGGTATTTCTCCTGCAAACGAACCTATCTCATTCTCTTAGGAAGGTTGCAGTGGGGACATTTCAGCCAGGCTATTTTAAGTCCTTGGCTAACATCCTTGCATTTTGATGAATTGATTAATAAAGAAAAAAATCTCTGCTCAAGACATGTTTACTTCTATTAAGGTGGTTGTCTAATATAATTATTACTAGTTGTTAGCAAAATACACAATACCAATATTTTTACATACTACTTCTGGAACACTTGACAAATGAAAATATTCCTTTAAGCTCATCAAAAAAATGGACTCACTTTGCTTTGGAGCAGGACCATGCCTTCAGTTCTCTGATTTAGACTTAAGTGGATGAGATAGAGTCCCTCAATTTTTCTTAGCAGAGTAAATGTTTATTCACAAGTCTGGAAATCAAGCTCTTGCCTTTCCCGAGGCTTAGTAAACTGACAGATGCTCTGTATCCAATTACTTTTCTAGATGTGCTAGCTTTCCATGGGAGTGCTTTCAGGCCATAATTCTATAGGCAGATAGAATGCTGGTGGGTTTGCTGGAAACCAGTTTCACTGCTCCCTTCCCCTTTTCTATCTGCCCCGCCACCTTTGGCCTTGGTTCCCCTTCCATCCCTACATACTACAGTCTCACAAGGTCTTCTTCTCTCATAGTCCAGGGACCACCTCTCATCTTACTTCACGCTCTCTCATTTCTTCCTGTCTGCCTCCTCCTCCCCCTTGCATTCTCCAAGCCCCACATTCTCACCACCAGTGTCCTCACTCCTAAAATCTCCCCTGGTCCTCGATTCCCACTGGCCTCCTCTCTCTAACTTCTCCAGTCTGAGCTTTAACTCCTCCCTCTGGATTTTCCTTGGTCTCCAATCACCAGTCACCCTCACACTCTTCCACAAACAGAAATACTGTTGCAATGTTCTTGATCTCTACATGTCAGTAACCCACAATTCTGAGCTTCCAAATCACTGCTCCTCTTTCCCAGAGTGCTAATACAAGCCCACCGTGCCTGAAGGCACAAACTGTCCCCCTTGAAATGCTGTAGTTCCAATCCACTTTGACAGAGAGTGGCAGAGTGTCAAGGACCATCCACCACATTTCACTTACCTTGAGTGGAAATTTAAATGAAGGCAAAAAGTGATAAACCTATAAGTGTTGAATTTCAAACACACTGGGAAGGAAAAAGAAAAAGGTAGATTTAAACTATCTTGGAAAGAAAAAAACCATTTTTTGAGAATGAAAGAGCAAGATCTCCCCAATAGTCAGTTCCTTTCTTATATTCGAATTCTTTTCTTATCCAAAGTTAAAGGTTTAGAAGGTCACAACTACTGGCACAGGTATTTCTTGAGAAGTAGAAATTGTACCCATGGTTACCATATTGCAATGAGATAGTCACCGAAGTAACTTAAGTAAACATATCACATATTACAAATAGTGCAGCCGCTATGGAAAACAGCATGGAGGTTCCTCAAAAAATTAAAACTAGAACTAGCATATGATCCAGCCATCCCACTTCTGTGTATTTATCCAAAAGAATTGAAATCAGGATCTCGAAGAGGTATTTGCACTCCCATGTTCATTGCAGCGTTATTCGCAATAGCCAAGATGTGGAAACAACCTAAATGTCCATTGATGGATGAATAAACAAAGAAAATGGGGTATATACACATACAGTGGAATATTATTCAGCCTTAAAAACGTGACAACATGGATGAGCCTTGAAGACATTATATTAAGCGAACTAAGCCAGTCACAAAAGGACAAATACTACATGTCTCCACTTGTACAAAGAATCTAAAATAGTCAAACTCTGAGACGCAGAGCGTGAGATGGTGGCCGCCGGGGCTGGGAGGAGGGGGAAATGGGGAGCTGTTATTCAACAGACATAAAGCGTCAGTTTGGGAAGATGAATAAGTTCTGGAGGTCTGCTGTACAATATCATGCCTGAGGTTAACAATACTGTACTGTACATTAAAAAATTTGTTAAGATGGTAGATCTTGTGTTAAATGTTCTTACAACAATTAAAAAATAAAAGTTGACATTCACTAGATCTCTTTGGCTACTGTTGATACTCAGCCAAACAAATGTCAAGGTTTGCTAACGTTCTGACAAAGAGTGACAAGAGTGATAACGAGTGACAAGACGAGGGTGTGCACTTATGAATCAATGTCCATTTACAAACGTGTGGCTGGGCCCCGGGAGCCAGTGCACGGGTGGAGGGAAGGGAAGAGGAAAGCGCCAAATCACCCAGGAGCAGGCAAGTCGATGGCACCCACTGTCTCAGCCCTCAGTCCCAGCAGAGGCCAGGCAGGGTTAAGGGAGCCAGGGACACTAAGGGAGTGTCCCCTCCACCTCGGCTTGGCCATCTGGTCCCCTGGTTTGAGAAACGACTTCAGCAAAAGGAACCCCCATGACTTTCAGCCTCCTATCTTTTCACTCCCAGCCCTGCTCATTCCCATTCCAATGCTCGCCTGCTTCTACCTTACCCCAGAAGAAAATGACTATAAAACCGTAGCTATCCACCCCTGTTTTACAACACAGGTACCACATCCATGCTCACACGCTCCACCCTCCGTTTACATAAGCATACCTGTGTGGATTGGACTGAAGATAGATAGCCAGATAGATAGATACATAGATAGGTAGATAGATATCAGAACCACATAGATACAGAACCAAAAAAAGGGAAAGAAGGGCCGGCCCGGTGGCGCAGCGGTTAAGTTTGCACGTTCCGCTTCTCGGCGGCCCGGGGTTCGCTGGTTCGGATCCCGGGTGCGGACATGGCACTGCTTGGCAGCCATGCTGTGGTAGGCGTCCCACGTATAAACTAGAGGAAGATGGGCACGGATGTTAGCTCAGAGCCAGGCTTCTTCAGCAAAAAGAGGAGGACTGGCAGTAGTTAGCTGAGGGCTAATCTTCCTCCAAAAAAAAAAAAAAAAGGGAAAGAAGTACAAAATGAATACATCAGTGCTCTATAAAATATAAAACCAGATACTATTGACTAGATACTATTAACGTTGTTAGTAGTATAAAATGAGGTAAAAAGAAAACCAGTCCTTTTCTGCAATAATAATCACCTTTCCAAAGTAAAACATTTATGTATATTTTATATATTTTAATATATTTTATATAAATATAAATATTTTCAAATATTTTATTAAATTTTTATATTTTTAAATTTATATTTTCATAAAATTTTATAAAAATATAGAAAATACCTATATATTTATGTGTGTATATATATATATATATAAAGCTATGAACAGATTCATATTGCTCTCAGAACGTGTTTAGAAAGCAGCATCCTGAATCGAATGACTCAGGTACAGTGTCCACTTTTTTGCTACCCAATATTTTGCTGCCCTGCTCATTCATGGATGCTTAATAGAGACACACATCCTCTACTTCTTACCAATTTACCATTTCATTTGACAGATTCTGCTGATGTACTAAAAGATGAAAATTATTGCTGTGAGCAACTCAGATTTTTACTTAAAGATGTGGTTCTTAGGAGCAAAATGTTTCTGTAATCAGCTTTCCAGCAGTGAAATACGCACATAACCGTGTCGACAGTTTGCTCTAAAATTGCCGTCAGATTATTTCAAAGGCAGACGACATTTCTTCGGTAACCTCAGGCCTAAACTGGATTAAGTTTAAACATGATCAGAGCACCATGTAGAAGGGGCAGCTGGAGCGCTGGTGACGTTTTGGTTTTGACCTGGAAGCTGACCACCTAGTGTATTCAGTTTGTAAAAAGTCACCAAGCTATAATCTTATGACATGTTTGCTTTTTTGTATTTATATTATACTTCAATAAATATTTTTTAAAAATAGACATGCTGTCTTCATATAAAGATACAGGAGACCTGGACACCTCCACGGATATGATTTACCAATGGTCTATCTGTTTAAACTACTATAATGGTTGCTGCTTGAAACAAGAAAGGGTGAGTTCAGGGACCCAATCTTATGCCCTAGAGGTGCATTTTTATTTATGGGGGCATGTATGAGCACGGTCAACAACAATATCTTTTTTTTCCAGCTATATCGAGATACAATTGGCATATAACATTGTGTAAGTTTACGGTGTACGTGTTGATTTGATACACTATGTATTGCAAAATGATTACCACCCTAGATTTGCTAACACCTCCATCCAGTCACATAATTAGCATTTCTTTCCGTGGTGAGAACATACAAGATCTACTCTCCTAGCAGCTTGCAAGTATATTATACGGTCTTGTTAACTATAACCACCGGGCTGTATATTAGCTCCCCAGAACTTACTCGTCTTAAAACTGGAAGTTGGTACCCTTTGAACAATATCCTTTTAACAATGATTAAACAGACAGGTTTTGCTCTCAGGTAACTTGGAGGTAGGGCTGTGGCTAGACCTTGCAGAAAAAACTGCTCTGCGATCACAGCAGTCCCCAAGAGATTGGGCTCAGTGGTCACCAGCTGTGCCCGTCCGTCTAAAAGGCAGTTCGAGTTTGGGAATGTCAGAGCCAGTTGCCACAGCCGGTTTACAAAGCCACACACCCACCCTCTCTGTCTAAATCCCTTCTCTTCCCCTCCTCCCCCAGGACATCTGCACTGGCCCTCCAGACCCCATTTCACCACTGCTTCCTCCCTCTGCCTTCAGACAAGCACATACCCCCTATTGAAGAACAAGCTTACCTGGACTCGGTTGGCCTTTCGCTGCTTTCTTCCCTTCTCCTCATGGTTACTTGCTTCTGCATCAGCCAGTCCCTTTTGCCACTTCCCAACATTCGATTTCTGTTTGGCATCTAGACAGTTCCAGGGAAGGTCTGTCCTCCTGCTGCCTCAGGGGTGGGTGGGACACATGGCCTAAGCCATCATGTTCAATTCTTTATCATTGTTGTTGTTTGTGTACACCTAAAAGAATTTTGAAAAACGATGTGTCTCCTTGCACATTTTTAGGTTGACATCCCAAATCTTTCACTGTCAGTTTTAGATGGTTGTAAAAGAAGCAATCTTGTGTATGTGACTTTTGATATTTTAAAATAAAACTGTAAGTTGTAAACCAACGTGACCTCAATAAAAAAAACCTAAATAAGTAAAACCGTTAATTCACTCATTCACATGTATACAACAGAATCTAAATACCATGGCAATTGGTTTCCAACATCTAAAACACATCAATAAGCTCTTCTGTAACAGGCCAAATTTTCCATTGTTCTTTTTTATTCCTTAAAAAATTGTATTTCTATTCTATTTTCTTCCCAGAATTTGATCATAACGTAATGTTCTTTTTTGCTTTTATTAAGCAAGCCATTATTCCTCTGTGTGATAAAAATATGTCCATTATTTGAGGTTAAAAAATTTTTTATTTCTTGTGACCATAGGTTCTATATGTTAACTTTTTCTGCATTGAGTTATTATTGCAATTATTGCTAGTAAAAATTTGAACAAAAAAGGTAAATATATGAGAGATTTTGATAAATAATGACCAAATATAAATAGTAAAATTGTATTGGAAAAGCATTTTTAATGAGATGGATGGGGCTGCTTTTATATTTTAATTAGTTCATAAATCCACAGATAAATATTACTAGTTTTGAGAATAAACAGTTTCCAGGATTAATTCCATTGTGGTTTTTTCTTTTTATAGATGTAACTATTGAAACCTCATTCATAGAGATAAATGGAAGCAAGAGAAAAGTTAAGTAAAAATTAATATTTTATTATTATATGCACAAGTTATATGCCTAACATCACACGGTGGTCTATAAAAAACTATTTTTAATGATCAGTTGGGAAGTCAGTTTGGGGTTTTCTTTAATTTTGTTGGAAACAAAGATTTGGAAACCACACGTCTTGCTAATGGACTTGTTTCCCAGTTAACATCATTCACTCTCTGAATTTTGGGGGAACATATCAAAAAAACTTTACCCAGATGTCAAATAACTAATAATTACAATTGTTGTTCTTTCACTAAGAGGCACTTTGTTTAATCTGATATACCCAGAAAAGATGTGAAAAATAGAAGCATTGCTAATTTCAATAAACCATTACATATATATATATTTTTGGGGGGGGCGGGGTGAGGAAGATTGGCCCTGAGCCAACATCTGTGCCAATCTTCCTCTATTTTGTATGTGGGATGCTGCCACAGCATGGCTTGATGAGTGGTGCTATGTCCGCACCCAGGATCCGAAACCACAAACCCTGAGCTGCCGAAGCAGAGCACATGAACTTAACCACTTGGCCGCAGGGCCAGCCTCATCAATATATATTTTAAATAAAATGTCCATGGCATGCTTTAGATGTATTTCATAGAGAGCTTGGAGCAGCAGATTTCGCTCACTGAATTTATAGAGAATGTCTGTCATCTAACCTGGTTAGCAAATCCAGGTCTCACTGTCAAACCTGGAGCCAAATAGACTCACTTTCTGTCAGAAAAGCCTCTCTCCATTTTTCAGCTCAAACATAAATGTTACTCGTGGCAATCATCTCACCTCTGAACTCTAGACTGATAGAGGTGGCAGCTAGGAAGAAGGAGCTGGCCTCCCGCTTCAGAAAACATTGACCGTGAAAACCCTGTGAAGAGCACTGGCTGACAGAGTGCTGGCAGGTGAGAGGATGGTGCAGACGACAGGCAGGGTCGCTCCGCTGTGCACTGGCGCCGGGAGTCAGAACGGCACTAACAACCAGAGGAGGCAACGGGAGATCAGTCCCCGCCACCTTCAGTCCATATCTCTTCCCCTTTGCTTTGTTCACATGAAATTCTCCCTCTACAGTGACGACTTCTTTGAGCACAGTTAGGGGCAAGGAGCTGTGAGAGCTTTAAATGGAAATTGTCCCAGCACTCCACTCCATATTATATCTGAATTCAGAACATCCCACGTGGTCCACTACTTGCTTTCTAAGTCATGCTTCACTCTTAACAGACATCTATAGAAGACAGGAAAAGTCTTAAAGCCTTGATTAAAGGAGGCTTGTTCACTAGCAACCTTTCCAAACTGTCCTTTCTGAGTGTGCCCAGAGACTGCTATGTCCGAGGTCAGTGCACTATCGGAATAGTCAGTATGGTCAGGGTAAGGGAAGTCCTCTTCGTTGGCAGAGCAACAGAAGGGCAATTGTGAACGGGGAATGGTGCCTCCCTGCAGACGGGTTCTCAGAGAGATCAGTATAGGTAAGAGTGCATACAGAAAGTGAATATGTGGAAACTGATTCCCTTAAAACTATCCAAGCCTGTGTACCCTTAGCTGACCCTCAAGGATATGCATAGCTAGTTTGAAGACAGCCAGCCTAGGCAAAGCCAATCACCCCATCCCCATCCCCTGGCTACAGGGATGAAAATGTGACTTAAGCCTGTCCAAGAGAGAAATGCTTTCTGTTTCCTCTGGACTTGAGTGGGGAAGCATGTGGACCTGCGAGCTGCTGGCAGCCATCTTGGAACCATGAGGAGAACCAACCTTAGATACCGCAAACTACTCACATGGAAAGCAGAGAGACCAAAAGAATCTGAGTCCTTGATAATATCTCTGAGCTTCTGAGTCAAGTCTTGCCTCATAGTAGTCTTCCCTCTGGCTTTTCCAAGTATATTAGCTGACACATTTATTATTTCCACTTCTTTGAGTTGGAAGTTCTGTTTCTTTTAACAAAAGCATACAAACTGACACACTTTAAGAAACTTCTTATACAAATAGTCCATACCCACCAGTTCTATTCCCTTATCATTTCCTCCCTGAAATCAGCTTCAGCTAAGGAGTAGAGACATGAACCCATTGCCCCTCTGTGTGTCCATGGTCCTTTTTATAATGGGGTTTGTACCATTTTGTCATATATTGTTTAGGTCCACTATCCCTTATCTGCAATTCTGAAATCCAAAATGCTTTGAAAAGACAGAGCTTTATACATACACACACGCGCGCGCGCGCACACACACACACACATATTTGTGCTTTGGCTATAAATTTGTCTTAAACTAATGTGGAGGTATTTATCTCTATTTTTCCCACTTAGTGTGACTATTACTGTGCAAAAATTATTTCACTGCAGAAATAGTAAGGTGCCTGATTCTGAGGTGCTGTCGCAGACCCTGCAGAGATGTCCGGTAATCCAAGTCCACAACTCCAAATCGGAAACCTCTGGGGCCAGCTCTGTTTGGAGCTCAGTGTTCTTTATTATTTCAGAAAAGCTTTACAGTGTACATAACATATATTACCCTGCTGCGAGTATTATGTCATATTCAGCGGTTCTGCAGGAATGCCAGGAGACACCACCTCCAAAGCAGGAAGGCCATTCAAGGCTCCAGCATAACAGCGGGGACCCACTGACTTCAACACAGGACAGATACCTTGGTGGTCAAGGACAATTCCTTCACCGACATGGTATTAATCTCCCTTGTCTCTGAAAGAGAAATTAATGTTTGTATGGTGAATGCATGACATTATTCATTTGTCAAAACCCCAAGAAGTGTATGACACAAAAAGCAACCCTAGGGGCCAGCTCAGTGGTGTAGTGGTTAAGTTTGTGCACCCTGCTTCAGCAGCCAGGGTTCACGGGTTCAGATCCCAGGCATGGGCCGACACACTGCTCATCAAGCCATGCTGTGGCGGTATATCCTCCATATAAAGTGGAGGAAGATTGGCACACATGTCAGCTCAGCAATAACCTCCCTCAAGCAAAAGAGGAAGATTGGCAACAGATGTTAGCTCAGGGCCAATCCTCCTCACCAAAAAAGGTGAACCATAACATAAACTCTGAACTTCAGTTAATATTAGTATCATGTGTTAATATTGTTCATCAACTGTAACAAATGTACCACACTAATGCAAACAGGGGAAAGTGTGGGGTGAGGTGGGGAGGGGTCATAAAGGGACTCTGAACTTTCTGTTCCAATTTTCCGTCAACATAAAACTGCTCTAAAATTAAAGCCTATTCATAATTTTTTTATTTTAAAAAGAAATTAATGTCCATTTTGGGGAGATAGGCCTACTTTTAACAAATCATTTAGTAAAGGAACGGGCAGGCCCACAATGAAAGGGAACTTTTTTGGGGAGAGGTGGGAGGGGGATCCGTGTCCCCTTTCATCCATGAAGCTGGAATCCCCCGTCCAAAGCCTGAGCATTGATGAGCATCACTTCCTATTTACCTGGAGTTCTGGGTGTTGTTCAAGCTCACGGAACTCACTCTGGGGACAGTGTATGGGGAACAGACAAAGACATATGGAGTCAGGGCTCTGCTAGTGGGACAGGTGGGGTTTCCCCAGGGAAAGGAGTGGAAGCTTTTCTGGGAGAGAGAGAAGGTGAAGGAGCTTGGGAAGAAAAGGCCCAGGCCCCAGGGCAGGAAAGCCACCGTAGGAGTGGGGGAAAGGGGAGGCCTCCTTGGGAACGTCTGTGTCTCAGGTGTTCCCTTGAGAGTCCACAGATAGCCCAGTGGTTCCGGGTGAAGGCTCTGAAGCCACACTCGCTGGGCTTACATTTCACCTCTGCCACTCAGTGGACAGGGGACTTTGGGGAGGTCATTAAACCTCTCTGGGTCTGGGTTTCCTCTTTCATAAATTTGAGATCATAATAACACCTACCCCAGAGGGTGTTGTAAAGATTAAACCAAATCCCGCATGTGGCGCTCTCAGTTCCGTGGTGAGCATAGAGCAAGTATTCAACAAAGGTTACCTCTTACTAGCTTTTTACCCTCTTACATTATAGCATTCTTCTCTAACTCTTCAATAAAGACATTTCATAGATCATAGTCAGTGTGTTGGTTTTGAGGAGATTAGGGGAACAGGGTGGCAAAGGGTTGAGTGAAGGAGGAGCTATTTCCACCCCATCTCCTCCACAGAGAGGGGCTGGTGACCTTTTACGGGGTTTATACCTCCAAGTTTTGGGTGGAGATGGTGGCCTGTGGCAAAGCTAGCAGAAAGACTCAGGATGCTAGAGGTACATTCTGGAGAGGATATAAGCAAAGAGAGGCAATAAAATAAATCCTAAAGTCCAGAGAATGCTGTCTTCCTAAAAAGGGAGCTGGGGAACGCGGTGAAGCCCCGGATATGCCAGCATAAGGAACCACTTCAAAACGTGCTTGTTGAACTGAGACAGACTAGTGGGCAGCGGGCTGGACGAGGTATCCTCAGACACCATCCAGTCTGTCTGTGCTCCCTCTTTGCAAGTGTTCCACTCTTTTCAAGCTGTTTCAATTCATCTCATCTCCCCAGCCCTGCCCACACAATCAGAAATCTCATTAGCCTCTAAATCCAACTTCTGCCCTTCACCCCACTCTGCACTCTACTTCCGGATTTGCTTCACCCCACTCTGCACTCTACTTCCAGATTCACTTCTCCAACACACTGCCTTCCCCATCTTCTTTTTTCCTTCAAGATCTTCAGTGGCTGCTGTTGTTGACTGAGTCAAGGGCACAAGTTCCCCTGGGCACTTAAGCTTGTAGTGAATTCAGCCGGTTCCCCTTTACCTATGCAAGCTTTTATGTAAAAGGGGCCCCAATCCTTTTTCCTTCCGTATGCTCTGCACCATTTACCATTGACTGGTTTGAAACACGTCCTCTTAAATTTTCTTTACCATTGGCACAGTCACTCAATTCTCATGTATTAATTTGTCCTTAGCCCCTCTCAATTGTTCCACCCTTTTTAAAACTTTTTTGTTCTAATCTAACATTACTCCCATGATCATTGTACTTACCTAATTAGAGCTATCTGAGCTTTTAAACATCATTTTCCAAAGGGGAACTCTTGATGAATTACACTCCCTTTGAATATCTGATCTTTACAAGAAGCTCTAAATTTGGGTTCCACACACTTAAGAGTTTGTATTACCAGATCAATCAGTAGGAAGAATGAGTTGTCCCACTGTTTTCAAGAGAAGATCGGGGAGAGAAAGGATCATTTTCTTGACATATAAAAGGACCATTCAGTCATGAACAATTTAACTAAAAGAAAAGAATTAACTTGGACTTAAAAATATGTCATTTTCTCTCATTTCTAGAAGACAGACAAAAAAAGACTAGTTGCCTGAGATCAAAACTCAGAATGCCATTTTTCTTGATGTTGGTCTATTTTATCTTTCATCTTTGTTATCTACATGTTTTTTGTTGTTTGTTTTTGTCAGAGCCCATGCCCATAGATTAATATGAAGTTTCAGATTTCCATACTGTCTCTAGTCTAAACATAAACCTAAGATTTCAAAGGGTGAGTCAATGCCTCCCTAGTTCCTGATTTTATTTGTTTTGATTACCAAAGATAAGCCAGAGGAAGATTATGTGAAGTTTCCTTTGAAGGTGAACCCATTTATTGAATGACTTGCTGCAAAAGAAGACATGGGGACTGTTCAAATCCAACAGCCCCCAGAAGAAAAGAACTTTTCCATAAAATAGCCTGGTCCTTCAGTAACTATCACACAAACGTTTTCAGGTGAGTAAACCCAATTTACCAGAATTCTGACAATACTGAAGGAAGAGTTGCCAGTGGTATAAACTGGCATAATCAGACGTTATGTGTCTTCTGAAAGTTAGTAGATATGCATACGTATGGTTGAGGTGCACAGGTGAGAATACGACAAACCGGTACAAAACTCCTGTAAATAGTAACTTTGACAAATAGGAAAACTTCTCTAATTTAGTCCCTTTTCCCCACCTAAGGTCTAAATTTTGCTCCTATGATACAGTACATTATTTCACAAAATGATAATTTTTTAAATCACTATAAAAACTTGAATGATCTCTCAAGTTAACACACGTGCTGAACCTGAATTCCCAGATTCCTACTGCCTGCTGAGGAGGCCTGGAGCTGGCCCCAGGCTGTGACTGAGCTGGATATCACACGCAGTGGACGGCTTGATCTGCTGAGACGGGGAGAAGTAGTAGCTGGGCTTCCGAGCTATGGATTTAGGTACCAAAGGGGAGTCAAGAAATGAAGAACACCAAACTTTAAAATTCTGCAACTAGGGACCAGAGGAATGGTGAAATTTGTTGTTAGTAATTGGCAGTTTTACCAAAAAAAAGAAAATTGAAAGTGAAGATGAAGATTGATGAGGATCAAGGCTGCCCCAGGGAGAAGCCCAAGGTGTCCTGCCCTATAGACCGATCTATATCATCCCTATATCATCCTCCGGGAAGCATGGGACGTCCTGACTTGATCCGATCTGATTCTTATCTAAAGTCGTAGGACCACCTGATAACCAGACCCCACCTGCACTGATACCATTTTAATGACTTTTTTACATAATCTTTCCTTTGCCTTGTAAAGCGATAACTCACATCCCTATGCCTTATAAATTTAGCTCTACCCTCAACCCAATGCAGCTCTTCATTGCCCATTGGTCCTGTCCCCATGCCTGTAGCTCTTACTGCCCATGGGTGCTGTCTCCATGCTGCAGCTCTTCACTGCCCATGGATCCTGACCCTATGCTGCAGCTCTTTACTGCTGTGGGTCCTGTCCCCATGCTAGTCTCTGAATAAAGGAGCACTACTGCCAGACCTTGAGAATTGAATAAATCTTTCTTTTGACTCCTCGGCTCGCTGAGCCCGCATCAAAAGATGATGACATGAGACGGGTGTCCTGGCAAAGTCTACACATAAGTGGGAGTGCAGACAGGAAGAGGAGGCATAGCGGACACAAGGTTTTTGTCTGCCCAGACTCTCTTCGGGCAACTAGCCCTCCCCCATTCCTGGCCCCATGATTCAGTGACTAACTCAACTCTCAGGATTCGAGAGTCCACCATCCCCTTGGTCACAAGTGATGGGGTAGGAATAAGGTGGCCAAGTTCAGCAAATAATAATATAGGATGCTCACTTAAGTTTGAATTTCAATAAATAAAAGATTAATTGTTTAGTAAAAGCATGTCTCAAGTATTGCATGGAACATATCTATACTTAAAAAATTATTCTTTCTGTGTCTGAAATTAAGATTTGACTGGGAGTCCTATATTTATCTGGCAACTCTGTTTAAGGGTGAAAATGTGACATGAGCCAGGCGAGTACGAACTGGAAATGGGACTCCCAGGAAAAGGCTTTCTTTTTCCTCTGAGCTCTCTAATCACAAGGACAATGAAAATCTAGATCTGCCGCTGCTCCATTTCCCACCACAGAGGGGAGTCTGCTTGGGTATGAAGCCAATAAAGAGAAAGGCACAGCCAAGAAACGGAGAATAAGAGATACTCCTGGAGGCATCATCTAAATCCCAAAACTGAGCTGTGCCTGAAGCCAGATTCACGCCCTTAAGTTTCCCAATATAACAACCAATACATTTTCTTTGTTTGTTTGCATTAGCTTGGTTTGCATTTCTATCACTTGATGACCAGGAGTCCCAATTAAACAGCGGGTAAACAGCCAGGGCTGGAGGTTTTAAAAGTCATCCACGTTGATAGCACCTGCCAGGTATGGCAAGTTCTTGAACTGAAGGAACCCTTGAGCTTCTATCTGGGACTAGCCATGTTTGGGGAGGCCTATAGTCGGTCTTATTATAGCAGGAAAAGTCTATATTTTAGGCAGGCTTCTCAAGAACTTCACAGTCCTTTTATCCCTGAGCATCTCTTTCTCCTCCTTGACTTTATAGCCCTGCTCTGTCACCTCCAGCTCTTGGCCTTCTGGCTTCCAACTTCTGACCTGCCTCTGACTTGCTCTCCCATCTTGACCTTCTGCTTCAGTACTCTCTGCATATAAACTGGCTTTCCAACTTGCTTCAGAATCCTCTTCCTATTTCTTTCCTTGGCTCTCCTTATCCTGGATCATTGCTGTTTTTATAAATCCACCATTGCCCATAATCTGATTCTATGAAGAACATTAGCCCTAATTTAGAGACAGAAAAAGATTCAGAGGTCCAAGCACTTAAGAAACTGAATGTCTCCTCTATATACTTCAAGATAAAAGAGGAAATAGAGTCCACCCAGCACAAGTGTGCTCCTTTTAGGGGAAGGATTCACACAGATCTCATTGAACCCCAGCTCTGCCCTTAAAAGCTGGGTGGCAGTGAGCAAGTTACTGAACCCTTCTGGACACCAGGATCAGAGGACAAAAGTCAAGACAATAATTCTCTCTCTGCATAGCGAGAATTAGGGGAAACATTGGACACGAAGAGCCTACTATCTGGTAGTCATTCAGTCAATGTTAGTTTGACTTCAATTTCACAATTTTCTTCAGTTCTAATGGTTCTCCTTCATTTAAGAGATTGTTCCTTCCAAAATATGTATCTGAAGAAGAATATATCAAGCACTCAGAATATATAAAGAATTCCTACAATTCAATACGAAAAAGACAAATAAATCAATTTTTAAAAATAGACGAAAGATTTGAACGGGAACTTCCCAGAAGAAGATATCCAAGTGGCCAATAAGCACATGAAAATATATTCAATATCATAATTCACCAGGGAAATGCAAATTAAAACTACAATGAGATAGTTCTTTACACCTACCAGATAGCTAAAATTTAAAAGACTAACAGTTTCTAGTGTCGGTGAGGATATGGAGAAACTGGAGCTCTCGTACATTGCAGGGAGTATAAAATGGTAAAACCACTCTGAAAAGCTGTTTGGCAGTTTATTTTAAAGTTAATCATATACCACCCTATGACCTAGCAATTCTACTCTAGGTAGTTACCAAAAGAAATGAAAATACAAGTCCATACAAAGACTTTTACCCACATGCTTAGAGAAGCTTTATCTATAATAGTGGAAAACTAGGAACAACCCAATGTGCCTCCACAGGAGAATGGATAAACAAACAGACATATTTTTACATAGATGGATAGATCTCAAAAACAATATTCTGAATTAAGAAGTCAGACAGAGGGGCCAGCCCAGTGGCACAGCGGTTAAGTTCACACGTTCTGCTTCTCGGCGGCCCAGTGTTCACCTGTTTGGATCCTGGGTGCAGACATGGCAGCACTCGGCAAAAGCCATGCTGTGGTAGGTGTCCCATATATAAAAAGTAGAGGAAGATGGGGATGGATGTTAGCTCAGGGCCAGTCTTCCTCAGCAAAAAGAGGAGGATTGGCAACAGTTACCTCAGGGCTAATCTTCCTCAAAAAAACAGCAACAACAACAACAACAAAAGGAAGTCAGACAGAAAAGAGCATGAATTGAAGGATTCCATTTATATGAAGTCCCTGAACAAACAAAACTAATTTATGGTGAAAAAAATTGAAAGTGTCCACCTTTGTGGTGGGATTGACTGAGAAGGACACAAGGAAGCTTCTGAGATGGTGAACATTTTTATATCTTAATCGAGGTGGGGATCACATAGGTGAAATTCCATTAATCTGATTATACCTCAATCTTAAAAAGCTTAAATATTATGCCAGAGAACCCAAAATTTACTTGTATAATATAATTAAAATACCGTATTTCATCAACACTAAGACACATTTCCCCACACATTTCTGAAGTCAGGATATGCCTTAGATTCAATGGCATGTCATAGTCTATTGGCTGCATATTTTCTTTCCTAGAAGTACATAAAAGAATGGTACATCTTAGATTCCTTGAAAATTGGTATCTTCTTTCTAATTTTTTTTTATTTTGCAATATTCTTGCCAAAGTCATCAAAATTAAACTTTTGTCACAGAATCCCTACTTAGTAGTATTCAAAGCACATACTTAGCCTATTCAGTAATCTAGGAATGCCCCAATTTCATGTCCTATGAAACGGCATTCTTTAACAACTACTTCTTCAAGTAGTTTAAAGACAAATTAAAATGGCTGCCTGGCTCCAGCTCCATATGGCTCCAGCACCCACACCTGGAGCTCAAGCCTCCACTAATACGCTCAGCCGTGTCCCAGCCTTAAGGCCTCATCAGGCCAATGGCAGGGGATACATGAGCACTGCCATGGCTCAGCAGCTCAGCGATTCTTGCTGCCAATCCCACTCTAGCCTCGGCCAGTCCTAATGACTAGTTCACAGAACAGAGAGAGGTGCCAAGTGAAATCTTTCTCTTCCCAAAATTAGTGTGAAAGATACTATATGTTGGCTTACTTAGCATCTATTCTCAACCTCATTATTCCGTGTCAGCCTCTATCATAGAGGTTGGCAAGCCAAATGCTAGCTTTTCCAGCTTCCCTTGTTACTTGTGGTAGCCACATGACATAGTTATGGCCAATGAAACATATTTTGAAGTCTGCTGGTACAGATGAAGGGAGGAGGCATCTGGGAGAGCTTCTGTTTTCTTGCTACTCTGCCTCCCAGTATCTTGCCTTAAACTTCGATGTGATGACTGAAGCCAGAGCAGCTTTCTTGGAACTGTTAAACAGCAAGGATAAACAACCACACGCCAAGGAGGGCAGAGTGAAAAAATAGAAACAGTTTTGAAATTATAGTTAAGTTTCTTATGAATATTAATGACATTGTAGCTATTTTTCTAGGAGTCTTTATCTTTCAGAAATTCATACTGAAATATTTATAGATTAAATGTGATGTCTATAACTTGCTCCAAAATAGCCCAGTGGGGGCTGCTGGGAAAATGAGTGGAGGTATAGATGAAACAAGATCAACCATAAATAGCTAATTGTTGAAGGTAGATATAGATGCATAGTCTCTCTATTTCTGTGTATGCTTCAAATTCTCCATTAGAAAAAGACTAAAAGATTTGGCAGACACGACCTCTGTGATCAAGTTCAGCACTATCAGTTGACTCTCACAAGGTTAACATCCCCAGTGACTAATCAAGTATCTATCAGGTACCCACCTCCCACCCAGATCTGATACAGTGAGAAGGGCGCTCCACCTCTGTGGTATTCTTCCCCAAACCCATAACCCCAGGCTGAGTATGAGGAGACATCAGACAAAACCATACTGAGGAACATTCAACAAAAATACCTGACCAGTACTCTTCAAAGAGTGTCAAGGTCACAAAAAACAAGTGAAGACTGAGAAGCTGTCACAGTCAAGAGAAGCCTAAGGAGACATGAAGACTAAATGAAACTTGTTACCTTGGATTGGATTCTGGAACAGGACAAAGACACTAGTGGGAAAACGGATGAAATTCCACTGAAGTCTGTGGTTTAGTTAATAGGAATGTATCAACACTAATTTCTTACTTTTGACAAATGTACTTTAGTTATGTAAGATGTTAATATCAGGAGAAACTGGGTGAAGGGTATATGAGAACTCTTTGTACTTTCTTTGCAATTTTCCTGTGAATCTAAAATTACTCCCAAATAAAAAGCTTATTTTGAAAAAAGTCTAAAGGAAAAGAGTTTGGATTCCTAATGGCATTACTGAACTACTGAACCAATATCAGCAACGGCCTACCTGCAGATTTCTTGTTATGTGAGAAAAATAAAACACATTTTATTTTATTTTGCTGAAGAAGATTCGCCCTGAGCTAACATCCACTGCCAATCTTATTCTTTTTGTATGTCAGCCACTGCCATAGCAATGGCCACTGACAGACGAGTGGTGTAGGTCCGCTGGTTCCTGGGCCACTGAAGCAGAGCTTGCCGAATTCAACCACTAGGCCACCAGGGCTGGCCCCTAAAACACATTTAAAAAGTAAATGTCACTTAACTAGTCTGTTACCTGAACTGAATAAATATGAGCTGATAAAATGTGTTTATCTGATGAAATTATCTCTTAAACCCACAGCTGAGAACAATAGGACTAATTATCCAATAGCAATGGTTTCTACCCTCAGTGCTGGCTAGCATCTGTCATTTCAGCAGAATTCGCAGGACCCCATCACTTCCATCCCTAGTTTACACAAGGGAAAGACAGGAAGTGAGGCGGAAGAAGCTGTCTCTTTGGGAACCTGTCTAAAGCCAACAATCAGTTAAGACTCTTTAGTAAGTAGTTGTCACACAAGATCAACACAAAAACAACAGTTTTCTTTTCAACTATACTCATAACTACAGTGAATTAGTAAATATAATCAAAAACAAATCTCATTCAAGTAGCAACAAAACCTACAAAATATCTAGGAATAAACTACCAAAAATGAGAAAGATGTATATGAATAAAACCATAAAATTTTACAGGATATGAAAGGAGACTTGAATAAATGAAAAAAATATGTTTCTGAATACAAAGATGCTACATTGTAAAGATGTTAGCTCTCCCTAAATTAATCTATAAATTAAATATATTGCCAATCAAAGTTCCAATGTAAGACCTAAATCTCATATACTATACAAAAATTAACTTAAAATGGATCATATATCTTAATGTAAAACATAAAACCATAACACGTCTACAAGAAAACAGAAGAGAAAATCTTTGCAATCAAAGAGCTCTTGGACAGGACACCAAAAGCACAATCCATGAAAGGAAAAAGAAATAAGACTTTATCAAAATGTAAAACTTTTCCTCTGAGAAAGGCACTGTTTAGGGAAGGGAAAGACAAACTACAGACCGGGGAAAAATATTTGCAAATCACCCGTCCAAGAAACAGGACCAGCTACATAATCTACGGAGCCCTATACAGATGGAAAATGTGGGACCCCTTGTTGAAAACTTACAAAGAATTTCTAGACTGCGACAGCAGAAGTGTAGGGCCCTTCCTAGTGTGGGGCCTTGTGTGACTGCACAGGTCACACTCCCGTGAAGCCACTCCTGCCAAGAAGGGATTTGTATCCAGAAATCCAGAAATAAGCAACACTCAAAACTCAATAGTAAGGAAACAAATAACCCATTTTTAAAATGGCAAAAGATTTGAACAGACACTTCACCAAAGAGAATATAGGGATAGCAAATAAGCACATGAAAAGATGTTCCACATCATTAACCATAAGGAAATGCAAAATAAAACTATGATAAGATACCACTACACGCTGATCAGAATGACTACAATAACAAGTACAGACAATACCAAGTGCGGGCAAGGATATGGAGGAACCGGAACTCTCACACACTGCTGGTGGGAACGCAAAATAGTACTGCCACGCTGGAAAATAGTTTGGCAGTTTTTTACATAGTTAAACATATACTCACCATAAAACACGGCAACCTCATTTCTTGGTGTTTATCCAAGAATAATGAAAATTTGTGTTCACACAAAAATCAGTACATGAAAGTTTAAGATAACTCTATTGATAGTGGCCCCAAATTGCCAACAACCTAAATGTCCATCAGTAGGGGAGAAAGAATAAGCCATGGTACATTCATACACTGGAAGATACTTAACAATAAAAAGGAACAAACTCAAGAACGTGGATGTATCTCAAAGGCATTGTGCTGAGTGAGAGAACAGCCTCAGCAGGCTACAGGCTATATGATTCCATTTACGTGACATTCTCAAAAAGACAAAACTACAGTGATGGAGAATAGACAGTGGATGCCAGGAGTTAGGTTTGGAGGAGGGTGTGACAACAAAGGAGTGGTACGAGGGACTGTTGGGGTGATGAAACTTTTCTGTTTGCTGACTGTGGTGGTGCCTACATAAATCTACACACGGCAAAACTCATCGAACCGTACATCCCCCCCAAAATCAATTTTTCTATATGTTAATTTTTTTTAAGTTTCCAATATAATTTTTAAACGGAGCTTAACAAGTTAATACTAAAGCTCAGCCAGAATTAAAAATGAACAGGATAATGAAAACATTCTGAAAAAGAACGGTGTTTGAAGACCTGCCCTACCAGATTTGAAAACATCCTATAAGATTATTATAACCATATGATATGAAAAATGTGGTGGGTACACACAAATAGACTTGTAGAAAGACACACAAACCAATGGAAAAATCAGCAGCAGGTATACATGCAAATTTAGCTTATGATAAAGTTTAACATTGTAGACCAACAGGAACAAGATAGACTATTCAATAAATGGTTGGGAACTAATGGATATTTATTTATTTTGAAGTACAGTTAAATCACATTATGTATAAAAATAAATTTTAGCTGCATTTAAGAACTAATTGTACAAAACAAGATTATAAAAGTGTTCTTCAGAAATTCGTGTGTAGGGGTGTGTGTGTGCAAGAGTGTTCGCTGGAGCATCATTTGTATTAGCAAAGAGAGAGAGAGAAAAAAGAGAAAGAAAGAAATGTCCATCAGAAGTTAAATAATATACATTCATACTATGGAATAGGTATACAATGCATGTTCTGACATGAAAAGATTTTTTAAAATGTAGTGCAAAATGTACAGAATGATTTCTTCATATTAAAGCTGCACACCAATTGATCTGGAGGGCTATGCTTCACACTGCTAACAGGAGGACAGACAGGCAGGACAGCAAGGAGAATGTTCACTTTTACTCTATATACTTAATTTTTAAAACTTTATCACTATAGCAATGTATTATCTGTTGTTAAAAAACTAATTTCACCACCATGTAATCAACAGGAGGAAAGACATCTGAATAGCGAGCCATGGATGTTGGAGAAAGGCTCATCAAGTCTGTGAGAGGCTGTCACCAGAGAAGGGACATTTGTGCTGGGTAACTGGCAGATCCCTCTTGGCCAGCCAGGCTTTTTGGTCAGGCCAGACCTGTCCCCTTGCCATCCAAGGCCCCAGTTCCCCAGTAGGAAGTAGTTGTTGAGGAAGAAGAAGATTCTTCTGGCTAAGATCCAGGGTTAGGAAGTGTTTACTGATCTGCATTTTCCAATACTTTTCACAAGAAAAATAAAAGCAAGAAAAAGATAACCAAGGCAGTGGTAAACTGTGAAATGAATGCCCTATCTTGTGCTGTTAAATGTGACGACCAGTCACAGTCAATGTGACTAACTCTTCAGAGAGTGAAGAGCTGACAACTGGACCCGCTGAAATCCTTGATCAGCATCTCCTGCAGGACTGATAAAAGCAAGCCATTAAAGGACATCAGCAGAAATAACTTATACCCCTACATGTAATCGTCTACTTATATACACACATACACACAGACATACATACAGTGTTTTGCCATTTACAAAACCCTCTGCACACAACTTTGTATTTAAAGGTGGACGGGTGTTGTTATCCTAACTTTACAGACAGCACACAAGAAGCTTGGAGAGTTTCACGATCCCACAACAATTCTCTCACCATCTCATGACGGTCCCAGGTGGGGGCCTAGGCCCAGGTGAGGCACCTGTGCTACCAGAAGATACACCTCACAGAGCACACCGGAGAGAACTCTGCAGCTTCTTTAGAAAAACACATGGAAAGCTCCATCTCCTCTCAGCAATGGAGAGAAGCGGTTTGAAAAACATGGCTCTGAAAAATACTTATTTAGTGATTATATAAATATGACACATGTATTTATACACACACATAAAAACTCGTTTTGTTAGAATTATTGATGCTTCAAATAATAAGAATAGAGGGCAAAATTACTTCCACAGAATAAACAATGATACTCTCAAGGTAGTCAAGTCCTGCCTTGGGTTTTAAAGTTATTCTCAGAGACTTTCGTTTGATTCGTAGAACGCTTTGCCGCAAGGAGGAAATTCCCTCAGGTGTGCTCCCGCTCTTGAAGTCCTTTAATATCACCTGAGTCAACTGGAACTATGTTTGGAAGTCAGGGTGAGTTAATTATCACAGGTCATTGAGTAAAATTATGCTCTTATGACACAGTTTACCACTTTGAGCTAACACCGCTTTCTACAAACAATGACCAAAAAACAAAGAAAAAAATTGTTTTAATGTATGTAGTTTTTTATAAAAACGTTTATAGCTTTGTGGTTATAAGCCAACAATCCTTGGAATTAGAAAAACACATTTTTTACTATTACAGGAAATGTCTTTGCTCATCTTAACAAAGAGACACAGAAATTAAATTCCAGGTGGGACAATACAGAGTGACTACTGATTTATCTTAAATTTTACATAACGGTGTGCTAGCCTCTCTCTTCCAACAGGATGTGACGGCTAGCTGAGTGCTCATCTTCCCACAGAACCTGAGTCAACAGCCCCCTCTCCCTTCAAGGTTTCTTCTAAACTGCCCCGGGGTCCGTAGCTTCTGTCTTCAGTTATCATTTCTAACTAGGGATGAATTCATAAAGACGAGGCTTAAAATGTTGCGTGTCCATAACAGCTAACACTTACCGTGCCCTGTGCTGAGTACCTTATCTGCATAACGTCCTTTAGCCCTCATTATATTATAATGAAGGAAGCAACAGAAGCTGTCAAATGTGGTCAAGGCCACACAGCAGTAAATTTCAGAACCAAGACTTGAACCTTGCAAAGCCATATGAATCCAGAGCATGGTTCTTTATCTGAGAACATGAAAATAAGGCCTAAATGGGGGATTGAACACTTGAAAAGTGGTAACTCACACGTTTAACTTTGTATTTTCTTCATTGGCATTTCATTCAAGAAATATTTATTGTATTCACCAGGCTCCAGGAAATACCCTAAGTGCTGGTCAGATATGGTGGCGAATGAGATTCCTGGAGCTTACATTCTAGTGATGGGGAGAGACGATAAACTCACAAACAAGTGAATAAATAAAATGAAAAACAGTGGATAAGGGCTCTGTCAAGCACCGAGGAGGATGAGGGGGGATTTCCTTATTTGTCTTCCTGCTCCAACTTCTCTCTTGGGTCTTAAACAAACAATGATTTGCACATAGTAGGATCAACGCATCCGGGACACTATTTAAAGAGCCAAGTCCGCTCTCTGACATCTTTTGATCTGAATGTCAATCACAGTCTTCTGGAAGTTATAGTCCTTTGTAGCTTTGGTTTCTTCTACTTAAATCTGAAGGTGAAATGCAGGATTTCTTTATTCTTCAGGTGCAAGATCGCCTACAAAAATAATGCAAAATTTAATTTAAGTTGGTGAAAACATTTTGGTTTTAAAAGTCTGACCTTTTGGCTTGTTTTTCAAAATTCTCTCACAAGCCAAATCACTAACTGGAGCTATTAGACGAGCCGCAAGGACATCACGTGTGAAACATTTGATGCTCTGCAGTAAAAGGCACCTTGGAAGGGAACATTCACCTTCCACGGGGCTTCTTGCACCTAATTCCTATAGAAGCCACCAGACGCTGGGACATATGGTTGCTCATTACTCAATTAGTGGGCTTCAAAAATCACATTTCTTTCTTTTATTTGACAAATATTTTTGAGTTCTGATCACGTGTCAGGTGTTGAGACAGCCCTGGAGATACAATGGTGAGCAAAACTGGACCGTACATACCCCTGACCTCATGGAGTTTACTGGATAATGGTACTTTTTCCACAGAGTTTTCTGAATTCCACCCCTAACCTTCTGAATCAGAATCCCTAGGGCAGTGATTCCTAAACTTAGGGCATATCAAAATCATAGGTTGCTGTCTCCTCCACCCTGAGAGTTTCTGATTCAGTAGATTTGGGGTGGGTTCCAACAGTTTGCATTTCTAACAAATTCCCAGGTGATGCTGCTGGTCTGGGGCTCCCACTTTGACAACTACTGGCCTAGGGCACAGAACCCAAGCACCTGAAGGTAATTCTGATGTGTGCTCAGGGTTGAGAACAACTAGAGTACCATCCGCCCATCCCTGTGCCAGCTGCCGCTAATCAGGGAATTTCAAATAAGCAGGAGTCCGGTCCCTGCTTCCAAGAAGCCTATGCTGAGACAGGAGCGCTACAACATGAGGTCGAAATGTTATGAACAATGGAAGTGCTTTGATGGGTGGTGGTATTATATGGACACAAAGACTCCAAAAATGTGGGTTCTCAGTGGAGGTTGGAATGGATGGAGAAGTCTGCTGGACCTTAAAAAATGAGCAGTGTTTGGATAGGTAGTAGGAAATTGGGAAGTTATTCAGGGAAAATTAACCTAGAGTCAATTTCCTTCAAATATGGCATGGGCCACAAACACCAGTACTAGTAGCAGAACCTGGGACTTTGTCAGCAAAAGAAATTACAGATATTTTCATGTCATGTTTTGGTAGTTGTAGATATTTCAAAATATTGTTTACAGATGTCACTACTTTGAATTTATAACAGTTACAGGTCTGCCTCTAGATCTTATGTGAAATGCGGATGTATTTGCTTCTTTTATTAACACAGCTTTCAAAATATTTTGATAGCTGTACTTTGGTATAACTTGGTTTCTTTTGAAATCTCACATGTTTCATTGTATGCATTTAAAACGTTATTCTGGGAAGGGGTCTATGGCACAGAAACGGGCAGAGACAGCACTAGCAAGGCACGGTGGCTTCGAGAAGTAGAGAATGCACGCAAGACAGTGAGTAGGGTTTGGAGCTGGGGATAAAAGTAAATTAAGTTTGGATCGGTTGGGTGAGGCCTTAGAAACCAAGGAGAGAATCCATAAAGTTTGGTGGATTAGTTGTCATCTAAGAAATGTAATTGTCAACCTCATTCCTAACTAAACAGCTACATTGGGGCTTCTCAAACTTTAGTATGAATAAGAATCATATGGAGAGCTTATGAAAATACAGATTCCTGGACCCTACCTGCAGAGATTCAGATTCAGTAGGTCTCGGGGTGGGGCCCAAAATCTTCATTTCTAATAATCTCCCAGGCGACTCTGATGTGGCCTATCCACACAGACTCCACTTTGATTATCTCTGATGCGCTTAACGCCTTACACTCAGAAAAATCAAGTTCAGAGACAGCTCTACGTCGTGTTAATGCTTTCCTGCACTTTGCATTATGGTGCAAGTACATAATGGGAAAGAAAAATGTCCCATGGCTAAATAAGTATGCAGAAACAGAACAATAAAGTCAGCCTTATGCTGAGACCCTTTACATGCCATCGTGTGCAGTCACTCTTCAGGAGAAGGACTTAGCACGCAGTGTGTCCCAAGCTATGTGACCACAAAATCTCTTATCATCAGTCATGCTGGACTAAATGTCCCAAGGACACATTTTGAGTAAAGCTGGTCTGTGGTCCCTCTGGAAGAATTCTCCCAGGAGGAGAATACCAAGAGACCGTTAAGAGCAATCTATGGATGAAGACTGTTTTGTTGATAAGCCTTTGCCCGTGGGTCCTGAGTAGCTCAACCAACATCGCAAGATTCAACTGAAGAGTTTCTAAAAGTTCAATTTCCTTAGTTCACCTATTGATTTTCCTGAATGCCAACTTAGAATCATTTGTTGTAGTAAGACCTTAGCGGGGAGGGCCTATCGAAACACCCAGCTACCCTGTGAGTCTGAAGCATCCAAGAATGATGAGTAGCTCTGTCATTCCTACCTTTCTCCTAATTGCATGGGGCACTTTTTATCAAGTGCATGCATGCATGCTGGGCACACGTAAACACACACTGCACCCACACGTGCATACACACACAGGCATCTAATCTTCAATCCGTCACTTCTTCATACAATTTTTACTTTGAGGACTGTTCAAGATTGGCCAGCTAACATTTTCCCATGAGGATATGACATACCTTGGGAGTTTCAAAGGTTATTTTTGTTCTTATTGCTCAAGAGGGAAAGAACACAGAACTTGAGTCTTGAGCCTCCCACGGGGCAATCAAAACAGCAAATGCCTGTGTTCATCAACAGTTCATAAAAGGGACAAAGAATGAGAAAATTCAGTGAAACGTCTGCCGTCAAGCTTTTCAGATAGACCAGAAGAACACTGGGTCTCCGCAGAGTTTGGTTTCTTGAAGCTTGGCTTTTGGTTGCATTCCTTTTGAAGTATGCCTCTCGAGTCACGCCAAGTCCCAGCTTCGGCACAGGACTAGTACTTTGGATGACATTACCATCCTTTCCTTCAAATAAAAAAAAAAACTTCTTCCTTGAGACCTAAAAATACTCCTTAGCCTTGGAGTGCAGCCTTGTTTTTATCAACGCCTGTCCACTGCACCAGTTGCTTGGCTGGGACAAGCCAAAGGAAAAAAGAAAAAGAGGCAGTTTTGAGGAAGTTGATCCACATTCAGGTCTCCTTGAAATATCCAGCTCACAGAAATAGTGAAAATCTTTCCTCTTTCAACCATGAGAATTCCACTCCCACACCCAACTCACACTCCTCTTTTTTTTTTCTCTTTTGGGATTTTTTCTTTTTTTTGAGGGACAGAATAAAAATTATTTTGCTTCAAGTTTTATTCTCGAAGCTAGGATAAGGAAAACAGGATTGGGTTAATTGAATACTTTTTCCAGTCCTAAAAGCTGACTTCAAAAATTTCATCGGGGGCTGGCCCCATGGCTGAGTGGTTAAGTTCACACGCTCGGCTTCAGCAGCCCAGAATTTGCTGATTCGGATCATGGGCACAGACCCACACACCACTCATCAAGCCATGCTGTGGTGGCGTCCCACATGGAAGAACCAGTATGACTTACAACTAGGATATACAACTATGTACTAGGGCTTTGTGGAGAGAAAAAAAAAAGAGGAAGATTGGCAACAGATGTTAGCTCAGGGCCAATCTTCCTCACCAAAAAGAGTACCTTAAAAAAAAAAGTCTCATCATAGTCAAGTAAAATAAAATTTTCTCAGAGAACGTTGGGTGGACTTTATTTTAAACCATGTATGAGATGATTTTAGAGCTCAGTGGTACTGCATTTTAAATTCATGGCAGTGTTGTTCGGGTTAATAGTCCCATATTTCAGGGGCTAAATATTTATTTTATTCACGTCAAACTCTTGTGTCTAGCATTCAAGATGCTCTGCTGTCACACGTTGTAAGTGGGCTGGAGAGGGCAGTATAGGAGCTGGGTGGAAGTCACAGCTGTTTCCAGCTTCAAGAAACATCAGTGGGAGGAAGGTCTGTGGTCAAGGAAGAGGGCAAGGGGTTAGGTGCCCTGACCGTATGATCAAGTGTGGTCAAGGGAGGAAGAGGTCAAGGGCAGAAGAGGAGTCCAACAGTGGAGAGGCCATTGGGGTGAGTGTGGATATGGGGGATGGAAAACCAAGGAGAGTACAGAACGGAAGGAAAGATAAGGAAACTAGGGATCAACGGTCTGAGGACAAGGGCAAAAAGCTCCTGCAGCAGGTGCTCTGGTCAGCTTCATTTGAAGTTTTGGGACAAGACGTTTTGTTCTTAATGAGTTAGTCACGAAACAGCTTCTGACACGTCCAGTCTCCATCTGTCTCCCTGGACTTCGCCCTTGTACATATGTTAGACTCTAGTCAGACAGGACAGCTCCCCTCCCGCTTCCTCAGACAGATTTCAAACCTTCCCTCTTCCTACTTTCGTTCTTTCGGTTTCCATTCTTACACCTAAGACTTCTTTCTTCCTGAGCCTTCACCTGTCAAATCCTATGCATTCCCTCATGCACCATTTCAGATGTCACTTCTATGAAGCCTTCCCTGATCCCTCAACTAGATGCCATCCCTTCATTAAAGATATGTGCATGTACTGTCACAGTCAGTGCACTAATTTTTTTTTTTTTCTGCTGCTGAGGAAGCTTCGCCCTGAGCTAACGTCTGTTGCCAATCTTTCTCTTTTTGCTGAGGAAGAGTCACCCTGAGCCCTAAGATTGTTTCCAATCTTCCTCTATTTCGTATGTGAGCCACCACAGCATGGCCACTGACAAGTGGCGTAGGTCCATGCCCAGGAACCAAACCTGGGCCACTGAAGCAGAGTGTGTCAAGCTTAACCACCAGGCCACTGGAGCTGGTCCCTCAGTGTGCTAATTTTAAGTTGATTGAGAAAATAGGGTAGCAAAGGGTTAGGAGGGAGCAGATATTCCATCCCATCTCATCTGGGGCTCTACACTTAAACTGTTCAGCATTCTAGAATAACTCTTGGTATATTTGTATTGTTATATCATCTTACCTTCCCAATATTGTAAGATGTCTGCTCAAGGCTAGCAGTTTACTAACTTACATCTTAATGGTCAACCTGAAGGAGTTAGAGCAATTCTGGAATGAACGGCAGTCAGAGTTGCATATATTAGGCAGTAAAGCAATGGAGAGTGGAGCAGGAAATCATTATTTGAGTTCCACTCTGATTAAGAAAGCCATTTCCCACTCCTCTGAATCATGGTTTCTTCAAACATAAAGTGAGGAGAGTTTACCTGTCCTGTGTATAGCCCAGAACTTTTGAAACAGAAAAGTGAGATAATGCCCATAAGATATTTATAGGCTATAAAATGCTATGGAAATAGTGGAATTGTCAAAATAATGTTCATTTCCTCCTTGGTCATTCAACTAACCTATATTAATGCCTACTATTTAATAAACAGGAGGCTAATAGAGACCGTATACATACTGATCACACACCTCTTAATTGCATAATCAGGTTAACCTAATACAAATTTTAAGTGAACGTTAAGATGTCCAGAAGTGAATGCATTCTTCTCTACATCCACCACTAAGAAACAATTTCTCTTGACTTTCATTCTTTTGTTGTTCTTTTTCCAAATTTCTAGAATATCCGCATAACTATATTACTTTTGTAATTTAGGAAAACAAACAACATTGGTTTAGTCTTAAGGGACTTAGTTTTGCTTCTCCCAAATTTCTCCATGAAGGGTCACCAAACCCTCTTATCTACACACAGATTATGTGCTTTGTGCTGGCAGAACGGCTGGATGTTAGGTACCAAGTATGGTCCATTTTCCTACCTCCTAAGCACTTAATAGGATGCTTTCCATACAACAAACCTTTGGATTCTTGTATTTTAGTACAGCACAGTTCCAGCAACTTCCTGAAAAATTCTACCCATGAGTGCTCACAGATACAAGCTTACCATCTCCCACATCTATTTCAAGTTAGGACTAAATAATATATTATTTGAAAGCTCACTCTGCAACTACTAAAAAGAGCCATGTAATATCTGACAAAACCAAATTAGAAATGGCTTTTGAATGATCCTCGCCATCTCTCTCAATAACTTTAAATTATGAGCACTCCCATAGGCGTCTTGCTAGCTATTCTCACTGGTTTTTATAAAGCAAATTTTCAGGAAATTCTATGACTGGACATTTGGAAGTGTAGGTTTCTACTGATGGAACTTCGTACATGTGGGTTGCTGGTGCAAAGGTATCAAGTTTGGACCAGAAAACCAACACATTCATAGAAAACAACATCCACACCCATAGTTTTCAACATGTAGGTTGATGGACCTGGAGTGTAGTCAATGGTACAGAGAGAGAAGTGGTCGCTGGAAAACTGACATCTTGGAAAATTTACCTCTTGGATCCCGACTCCTCTAGGATTTAATCTCTCGTCTCTTTAATTCTGTAGTCATACTCTTTTCAATTCTATCTATTCTTGTCTTTCATTTTTTAGAGGGAACCTCTTTTGACAAATCACCACTTTTTATTTTTAAAGAAGTAATACATGGACCCAGCATAAAATTCAAAAGGTACAAAAGGATATACTGTGAAATGTCAGTCTCCCTTCAACCCTGTTACTGACCATTCAGTTCCCCTCCTCAGAGATCACCAGTTAACCAATTTCTTGAGCACTCCTTCTTTTTCATTGTCATCATCAACTCCCTAGACCAGGCTCTCATTTCTTCATACCTATCTTAATGTAAAAGCTTAAACTAGTCTGTATCTTTCCTGGCCAAACTACCCTTCCTCTATCAGTAGAATAACCATGAAAAATGTCTGGGTAAGACCTGAGCTGGGTTTTGATATACATAAGACACATAAATGATACGAAAGAGAGCAGGGCATTCCATGGTGGCAGCTTACCAAAGATCCTGGCATGCAGTAATGCTCCGTAAATGTTTACTGGATAATTGAAATGATCAGTGAAACAAGCATGCCTTGTTATAGGATTCAGAAAGGAAACTACTTCACTGCAACAGAGAGTTCAGGATAAGAACTAATAAAAGGTGGGGGCCTAGTCATCACAATTGTTAATATGTGCTGAATTAGTAATGGATGCCAGACACTGTTCTTATCTTATTTATTCCTCAAAAACTTTTATGAGATATCACTTTATTATCCATTTTATAGATCAGGAAACAGAGTCTTGGGAAAGTTAGTAAGTTTCCAAGGATACCCAATGGTGTGTAGTCAAAAGGCAAATCCAGGATCCAATTTCAGTTGTCAGGGACAAGAGTGATTAGAATAAAGAAACCTGGAGCATCTGGAATTTGTAAACTAGAATTTGGGGGACACTTTCTATGTGTTTGCACATTCTAGGTGTTGATAAAGATCAAAATGCATAAAATATGGTCCCTTCCTTGCAAAGAACTTGTACACTGTACTTTTTTAACCTGCCATCACATTGTTTTGAAGGTGACCTGAGCCACTTCATTAGTGCTCTCTTGGTTTCCCAGTTAGATTATAGCCTTCTGAAGACAGGGTCAGCCACTGCCATTCCCTTTGAACCTCCCTGCACAACACAGACCAGTATTCACTCTTGACTTCTCTCTATTCCTGAGTTGTCACTAGACCTAAATGTGACAGACAACCCAAGGAGTAAGCAAGGGAAGTCAAAAGCCCCTGACTCATTAGAACAGTGGTCAAAATACTGGTGAAATCAAGAAAAATGCCTGACGTGAATGCACATCTTGACTTGTTTGCAGAGTGGAAAAGCAGATTGTCATGCCTGATATATGCGTTAAGCCCTAGTTCTCAGAGAACGTTTTACCAGTCACAAGTTCTGAGTCACAAGGCCCCAAGTGGCATAGCGAACAATGATGGTGTATTTTTCAACCGTTGGGAATGAGGTTTCGCATTAAGAAATTAGACCACCTCTACAATTAACCCTCTTTGTATAAACTGAAGGAGTGGACAAACTGAGGAGGCAGAATATATAACCATGATAGGACTTAAAAGTGAATGACATTTTGTAAGAACACAAAACAATGAATATTTAATGAAGCATAAAGAAAATGCCCATGGGGCAGAAAGAATGGAATAAGAGAATAGCAGAATAATTGGTTTGGGCACTAAAATGGCTGCTTGGCAGGAGGAAACAGAACCACAGCTCCCCTTAAAGCAGAGCTGCCCAACCAGGATATCTTGCTATCAAAAAGGTTATAGATGTGCCATGAAGTGTCGATCCCGTCAGTCTTGGGATGGCTGGATGGGCAGGGGAGGCCAGCGCCTTGGGAGGTGCTCTGCAGCTGTGAAAGGCCTAACCAACGGGTCCTCGGAGGGTGGCCTAGGCTGAGCTAAGGTTTGATGGTAAACCTTACAATCCCCAAAGGAGGCATTTCCCATGTGCTGAGTGGAACCAAGGAGGGCACTGACTTCAGCAGCCAGCTGAGTGTGATGCTGCCGGCTGTAGACAAGAGACCCCTGGAGTTTCTGGGATGGTTGGTATTTCAGGATGCCAGGAGCAGGGTGTGCAGCCAGCCAATGTAGGGGTGCTGGAAGGCCAAGTAAGTTGTCCTGGAGGAGACAGCTCAGAGTGGTAGCTCCAAATCTAGGACTTTGAATACATCAGGCACTCTGTGTACTTGTGGCTGATGTCCCCTTTTAGTGGTGATTAACCCCGCCGCAGGGTGACTCCTTTAACACATGGACTTTTTGAAGATTAGAGCTTCATCATCTTTTGAAATATCTGATATGAAAAAAAAGAACTCAAGTGAATTCCAAATTTATTCTCATTATCCTAAAAATTTCAGCATTATATTTGCCAATGAAGGAAAAAGAAGAGCTGGTAAATTTTTAAAATATAATCTCAATAGCTGTAAAAAGAAAATGTTTTTACTTTCTTATCATTTTCTTGTGCAAAGTTTCCCTACGACAGTAATTATCAAGAATGCAAGTACTGTATGCCTTCACTTTTAAAATTTTGATCAGGAAATGTGTCATTATTTCAAGTATAAAGCCAGATATAAAAAAGTTATTTTTCCTAGAATCTAGCTGAAATTTCTCCTTAAAAGTTTACAACATATTATTTGGAAGTTTTAGACATATTCAGTATTTAATATTTCTCTTAATTCTGTGTATATTTTTAATATTTATGTCACATAGAGACATCTAAAGGAATATAAAGAAATGTTCTCACCAAGCCCTTTACAGATACAGCCACATCACTTCCACATTACTCTAGCGTACTACACCAGTATCATTTTTTCTCAGTGCGCTGACATGAAAAATGTTGGGAAGTACTTCCTAAAAGCACCTTTTTCTACTAAAAAATCTTCAGCCTTTCTCATCGCAGGCAAGTCAGATGAGTAGGTGGACAGGAAAGAGTGTGTGGTGTGGAGGACCAGCTTGGGCAAAAGCAAAACAGAGAGAGTAAGCATATTCCTGAAACGACAAGAATATTGGAACAAAGGGGGACTTTCTTTTTAAATTGTTGAAGGCACATAGCTTCATTTGCAGGGCTGGAAAGAAAGGATCAACGGGTGAAAATTAACCCTCACAAAGTTAAAATAAATATTTGTATTTGACTCCTATCATTTAATATGTTAAATATGAAGAGTGATGCAAGGCAAGCCTGAATGGCATGCCCCACAAGGCCAGAAAGGATTTATGAGAGAAGCCAGGTATTCTGGCTGCCCAGCCACCGCCTTTATCCACCAGGCTGAACTTTCCTTTCATATCATCTTCTCAAATTATCCATAGGAGATTTATCCACATACTCAATAAGAAAAATATTTCTAATTATATCCAACCATTCTTAATATGAATGAGAATTATGCGGGGACGCAAGATTGCCAAGACTTTTTTTGCCAAACAATTCCTTTTGACTTAAGAAAGAAGAGGCAGCTGCATTGTTTCCATAGCTATCCATATAAAAGAGCCCTTGGAATGAGGCTGACTCGTCCTTCTTTAAAAAGCTCCAAGGTAAGTGTGAACAGGACTGGACTTCAAGAGGGACACTGGCCGCACTGCCCGGCGTCGGCTGCAGCTGCTGGTTCTGGTACTGCCCTTTCCGAGTGTGCATGTTTTACACCCGGACTTTCCTTACCTTCTATTTACAATAGCAAGTAAGGCCGCAAACGGGATTGTTTTGTTTTGGTTTTGGTTAACTAAACCCAGTGCTTTTCCTTTTCTTTCACAGAACTGTCTCACTTCCAGGGTACATCTCCTCGCTTGCTAACAAGGTAAGATTTGGACTAACCAGTCCCTGGAAGAGAATGCGAGAGCCTCTGAGATGGATCTGAGATGTCACTTAGCAACCTTTGAGAAAGTGCTTGTCTCAGTAAATACCTTAACGACTGTTCTTCAGGAAAGGTGCTGGAGAGAGAGGGGAAGGGCTTGCCTTTGAGGACAATGCACATATCCAGAGTTAGGACTCAAGCATTGTAGGGTGACATTGCAGCAAGAGAATAGTGGTTAATCGAGTACCATTTCACTTCTGTAGGAAAAAACCTGCACTCAGATTCCCTTGTTAAAAATCTCAAATTTGATAAAAATGTATCCTACTGTTAGAATTCATTTAGTAAACATGATAGCTAACAAATAAGAAAAGAAGTACCTAGGAAAATGCTTCCTTTAAACTTCTTCAAAAAACCTTAAAAAATAAGTTACCTTACCCAATACTGAGTGTTGTATGAACCAAAACACTGTGAAATTTTTGTTCCATCTATAATAAAGGTATTAACCTGCCCCACTACCACACACTGCATTTCTAAAGAGACAGACTAGTGGATAGCTGATTAAAATGAGTTTCAAGTAATTTGATCATGTAATGATTGCAGTAGCATCCTTTGCCAAGCCTTTCATTCTACTGGTACACTGGCAACCTGCAGATAACAGAATGGAGTAATCCGAAGCTGCATTCTGCAGAAGGAAATTTGGAACAGCTAAGGGAGCCCTTCAGTGTAGAAGGATGAGGATAACGTTAGCTATGGCTTTTCTCCTCAATTAGTTTAACTCAGTTAAACTGATTAACCGGATTTAACACACAAAGAAATTATGATAGGGAAACTCTACTAAGCACCCAACTAAAGAACAGCTAAACAAAATTATAATCCTAAAAAATCCACTAAACATGAGCACTTCTGGCTGAACATCTAAAGAAGGAAATAAAGTTCTCTCACATTATATGGCTAGAAATGGAATTTGGCTACATTATAATAAATTACATTTTATATCTAAATCGTAGCTTACACTATTTCAAATTGCTTCCTCATTTATCATTCTAACTTTTTTTCAAAGTATCTTCACTATATCTCGTGGGTTGTGAATTAAGAAAGACAGATATTGTAATCCTTCTTCCAAAGATGAAGACATTGAGGCTCAAAAAGATGAAGTGCCTTAGCCAAGGTCACAAGCTCCTTAGCAGCATGCTGAGACTACAACCCACCTCCCTGTTAGAATGCCAGTCTCGGAGGATAAAAGAACATAATGGATGTAAGGTGCCAAGTATAATGCTGGGTACAGTAACTCCCAATGCACTTGAGTCCCTGTGATTGTGTTTGTTTTAACAACTCTAGCATGGTGTACAGCAGACCTGCCCAGAGGAATTTCCAACTAGACCCATGAAATATCATCAATATGGAGATTTATTGATATACATGACAGTCCAGAATCTCTAGTGTGAAATGTTTCATCTCCTTTAGGACCTCTGAGTTCAGCAGCAGCCATGAGTTCAGACCAAGAAATGGCTATATTTGGGGAGGCTGCTCCCTACCTCCGAAAGTCTGAAAAGGAGCGCATTGAGGCCCAGAATAGGCCCTTTGACGCCAAGACATCTGTCTTTGTGGCGGAGCCCAAGGAATCCTTTGTCAAAGGGACCATCCAGAGCAGAGAAGGGGGGAAAGTGACGGTGAAAACCGATGCAGGGGCGGTAAGTAGAGTTCCAGGAGCCGACCACATTTTATTGATTTTTTTTGGTTTGGTCACTCAATTGACATAAAGTTATCTTTCTTGTTTACCAGACTCTGACAGTGAAAGAAGACCAAGTCTTCCCCATGAACCCTCCCAAATATGACAAGATCGAGGACATGGCCATGATGACTCACCTGCATGAGCCTGCTGTGCTGTACAACCTCAAAGAGCGCTACGCAGCCTGGATGATCTACGTGAGTGCCTCCCACTAAAGTGGTCCTTATCCTCATCACCATGGACCCTGCCAGCCCACTGCTTCACTGTCCTATAAAAGGGTCACAAGTAGTGACCCATTTCGCTTTCACTAGTAGTGTATTGCTATTGTAAGGCACAACCCAACAGCCAGCACTTCACCCTTTGTCTCCTCATCCAAAGCCAGTCAAGGCCACTGTCCACATGGACTGGGTTTGCCACAGATCCCTTGAACAAACACTGAAACAGCTACTACTTCTGTCTCAACCACATGCCTACAATGCCTACATCTCCCCCACTCAATTCCAGCTGCAGATTCACCCATAGGGAAAAGATAAACTTATTTTTTAACACTTAAAAATAATGCTTTTAAAGACCTAATTCCACTCATTTTCACCCTTCCAAAATAACAGCAATTGGTATCTGTATGTGCTGGTCCTTTCTATGTGAATGCCACCTCTTTGATGAAACCTTTCCAACTTACCCAGGCAGAGTTGGATGTTCCGTTCTAATGTTTCAGTCCCTGCAGTAACACTGACCATGTTTTTCCACCATCATTCATTTACATGTCTGCCTCCTACGTAGAATGGGAGCTTCTCAAGGAACATCGTCTCATTTATGTTTCACTTCTAGTGCCTCACAAAGGTCTGGCACAGAATACACACTCAGGAAATAGTTTCTAATGGAATGTACTACGTTACATTGATATTTTTGTGTAGTTTAGCCAGTGTTGATATTCAGCTAGACAACACCTGCACAAGGTAGCTGGTGTTTAGAGTCAGCATCCACTCTGATTGGTTGGTGCTTGTCCTAGACCGGTTGTCAAAGATTTTGAAAATCCCCCTATTGTAATCATAACGTATTTACATCATTTTGTGTTCTGTTTCTTTATAACTGAATGTATTTTGCAAATATGTCCCTGGTTTTGCTGCATACTTGCATGTTTACCTTTTAAATGCCTGCATCAGATTGTCTTAAGAAGATCAACCATTGTTCACCTAACCACCTTCATATTGTTGGGCACTTACGTTGTGTCCAAATTTATGTTTTCACGAATTCGAACTATCTTAATGCTACAATGGAAATAGATGTTTATTTCCTAAAATACAGTAAAATGTCTCATACTACATATACAAAAAAAAAAAAAAAACTTTTAGAGCTCCTGCTGTGTGAAAATCACTGTGACAAATCCCAAGAGGAATAATAAGTCTAAACTGTGATCCCTTCCCTCAAGGATTTTGCTATCTCATTGTTGAAACTTCCAACTAGTTTTCATGCTGATGCCTTAAAGAAATATATTTACTTAAATTAGTGTTCCTTTTAGTTAAAATTCACTTAATAAGTGAATTGCACAAAGAAAAGGAAAAGTACTCGGGCAGTTATTCTTTCTTATTCCCTTGCACAGACCTACTCGGGCCTCTTCTGTGTCACCGTCAACCCCTACAAGTGGCTGCCGGTGTATAACCCCGAGGTGGTGACGGCCTACCGAGGCAAAAAGCGCCAGGAGGCCCCGCCCCACATCTTCTCCATCTCTGACAACGCCTATCAGTTCATGCTGACTGGTGAGTTGAATGCTTTACATGTGCATCTTTTTAGAGTAGAACCGTAGGAGAAAGAGACTCTAACCATCTCAATGCACTCTTTGAGATGGTCTCCTTTAGTTGAGGCTGGTATATTTGTGAGTGAGAAGGTCCAAGGAGGAGAGAGTGTAAAAGACGACTTGCAATCCCTCCTATTACATAATTGCTAACGATCTCTTAAACTTTTAAAAGTCAACAGAGATTGGTCATAGTTAGATAATTTACTTTTGATGACTCAGAAACTAAATAAGCTTGAGCAGAACTATAAGCATATCTACGTGTATGTGTACACATGCACACATTCATACACACACAATCATACATACAAACTATGTTTCCTTTACCAAAAGGCAAAAAACAGAAGAGTAAAATTTGCTTCTGTGGCCTTATCCTCAGTATCAGACATTCTGATCAATGAATGACTCTATTAAGGACGGCAGAAATGCTCTTGCCCTGCCCAGAACCAACCTGAACACACTCCAGATTTTAACTAGTATCTGGTGTTAAAACAGTTATACCATGAATCTTCTTCCTAGAACATGGTCTCAGCTTGACCAATCTAAGGTACCTCGGCACCTTGGGGAAAGGGCTTCGAGAAGTCTTCTTCAGAGAGAGTAAAACACCCAAACAAACCTTTACTTCTCCCTAAAAATATGATTAAAGCCATGATTACTTCCAAAGCTACCACCTTACTATATTTACTTCTTCTCACACAGGGAAAATATGTGCACTGCCTACTTTTCATTACTTCTTATACCTCCAAGAAATATGGCACTAACTTAAGTTGCCATCTAAATCCAACTGAAGATTCAAATCCACTTTTGATATTTATTTAGTGGTAAAATATAAAAAGAAAAAGCCTGGTGCTTCCTTGCAGTGTGCTGTTTAAATGGTTGCATATATGCTAAAGTCAGGGGTGGTGGGGGAGGCAGCCATAGGGAGTAAGAGAGAAGGGTACTGGAGAAGGTGGTAGGCCTAGGGCCCACAAAGCCCTAGGGATTGCTGAAAAATGCTAAGTTCATTCCATTTGACTTTACTTACCATTTACAAATACATAAGAGAACAGTATTAAATATCTATAATCTCTCTCTTGTAGACCGAGAGAATCAGTCAATCCTGATCACGTAAGTAGCTTTTATGCTTTCTTCTCATGGCTGGGATCGTTGCCAGCTTTGGGACCTCATCTGACTTAGTTTTCATTTGGCAGTGGAGAATCTGGTGCCGGGAAGACTGTGAACACCAAGCGTGTCATCCAGTACTTTGCAACAATTGCAGTTACTGGGGAGAAGAAGAAGGAGGAACCTGGCAAAATGCAGGTGGGTCTGACTGCCATGCTCTGACTCTGGGCTCTCAGGGAAGAAGCTCCCGAGCCCAGATGTGAGGTCTGCTCTCGCCTTTGCAGGGGACTCTGGAAGATCAGATCATCAGTGCCAACCCCCTACTGGAGGCCTTTGGCAACGCCAAGACCGTGAGGAATGACAACTCCTCTCGCTTTGTAAGTCTCTCGGTCACAGAGGTGTTTTCTCAGCCCTTAATGCCTGGGAAAGCAGGCCTGAATTATTATTTCAATCTGTGAGGAATGACAACTCCTCTCGCTTTGTAAGTCTCTCGGTCACAGAGGTGTTTTCTCAGCCCTTAATGCCTGGGAAAGCAGGCCTGAATTATTATTTCAATCTGTGAGGAATGACAACTCCTCTTGCTTTGTAAGTCTCTTGGACACTATTGTGGACGCTGTTCACTGGTCAAAATTTATGGGATGTTTGTGAACACGTTCTCCGAATCTTTTTCGTTCACATTATACTACATCATAGTTCTTTCCTTTTCCTCTGAGCATGTAATAACATGGATCCAGGTCCTGTCTAAAAAGATACGTGACCCTATTTCCGAGTTCATTCTTATACCTACAATTGTTCACAGTTTCTAAAGCAAAGATAAAATTCTTTTATCTACAAAATAGGAGCTACAGCTTTTTCTACCTGATACAAATAGTCTCTGAATTGATTCAATATTAAAACATTAGCAATTCAAGTGTTTTGACTTTCTCAAAGATTTAATATAATTTATAATTTAAAAACAAAGCAGTAATATTAGCTTTCCTTTCAAGGGTAAATTCATTAGAATCCACTTTGGCACTACAGGAAAACTGGCTTCTGCTGATATTGAAACATGTAAGTGCTTGGACATCCTTTGTAATCATTTCTGTTTCTTATGACCTATAAAATTGACCAAAAGTAAGATTTGCATCTCACATGAATTTTTACATTTTTCCTGTTTGTTATTTGTTTCCTTCCAGATCTGTTAGAGAAGTCTAGAGTTACTTTCCAGCTTAAGGCTGAAAGGAGCTATCATATTTTCTATCAGATCACATCAAACAGGAAACCAGAACTAATTGGTAAGAAATGTCATAATTCCTCTTCAGAATTACTGCATCAGCACCAACACTGCATGATCCAACCTAGTATTTCATGACTGAATTTTGTCAGTTTTATGTATCATCTTAATTTTGAAAAGAGCTTTGTAAGTTTGGTAAAAATTTGTGTGTGTGCATCAAAATTCAAAAAGAAAACTGAAAATAACACCTCCAAATCCTATCACTATGAAATAACCACTATTAACTCTGGGATGAATATCATTCTAGTCATTTTCTGTACATATATCTTTACATATACATACATACATACAATAACTGGAATTATAGTTACATGCTCTTCAGTAATCTACTTTTTTCATTGAGCAATAATGTATCATGATTTTTTCCACGTCAACAAATATAGCTCCACATTATTATTTCTAATGGTTGCATAATGTTGCATTCTAGAGATAAGCGTAATTTATTTAACCAAACCCTTTTAAGAATATTTAGGCTGTTTCCAATTTTGGATTTTAAATAGTCAACACTGTACTGATTACCCTTACAGACATAACTTTTCCAAGTATGTGACTATCTTCTTTGGCATCAAATGGTGCCTCAGAATTTGTCTAGAAATCTCTTGCCTCAATGAAGAGGATAATTCTGCTTACCTTTGCTCTGTTCCATGTACTTAGAAATGCTTCTGATCACCACCAACCCATATGATTACCCATACGTCAGTCAAGGGGAGATCAGTGTGGCCAGCATTGATGATCAGGAAGAATTGATAGCCACAGATGTAAGTTGAACACAAGAAAATTAGAATGATTATGTTGAGTTGGAGCAATGATCCCTTCAGATAAACATTCAGTTTCTAGTAGAAACAGCAAAAGAGGATTCAAGGATGAGCATAGATATGCCACCTGGAGTCAAGTGAAAAGATTAAGATGTGCCCCTACAACATTTTACTTTCCCTTAATAGTCTTTTAAAGATCTATCATTTCTGAATTTACCTAAACCATTTTAAATAATCTACTTGCATTAGACCCATACCACCTCTCAAAATAACAAGTTCTTTAAGTTTCCTATCCCCATTCTCTATCTTGAGCTTACTTCTTTTATCTTCAGAGGGTATGCACCTGTAATTCTAATGCTCTGTCATGGCCTTTGGTTGATCAACCCCCAAGACACCCATTCTAAAGAGTTCCTTGCCCCCATGAGTACTGGTAGTTTCCTTAGTTTGACCAATAAGCCAGGAATCAGACTGTGAATTATAAATAGTAAATGTGTGGATCATAACCTAACAGTTATCCTATTGTTTATATTGGCAGAGTGCTATTGACATTTTGGGCTTTACTAATGATGAAAAGGTCTCCATTTACAAGCTCACGGGGGCTGTAATGCATTATGGGAATCTGAAATTCAAGCAAAAGCAGCGTGAGGAGCAGGCAGAGCCAGATGGCACTGAAGGTACCAACTGAGTCATCCACATGATTTCATGTTTGTTGGAAATCAATTTTTTTTTAACTTTTCATTGATATTATGATAGTTTACAATCTTGTGAAATTTCAGTTGTACATTATTGTTTGTCAGTCATATTGTAGGTGCACCACTTCACCCTTTGTGCCCATTCCCCACCCTGCCTTTCCCCTGATAACCACTAATCTGTTCTCTTTGTCTACGTGTTTAAATTCCACATATGAGAGGAGTCATACAGAAATTGTCCTTTTCTATCTGGCTTGGAAATCACATTTTTAACTTGCTACCCTTGAGTTTTCCTAGGAAGACAAACTCATTTTTAAGAATTGAGTTTTAAAGTACACCTAGATAACATATTACCATATGCGAAGCATGGGTATTAGATAGATGTTCCCTGTAATTTCTGGAGTTCTTTAGGGCACGCTACCCATAATCAAGGTCTTGAACTTTGTGAAAAAAATGGCAAGCCAATACTCAAAAAGATATTCTTCAAGCACTGCACAAAATGCCTGTAACTTAAAAAAAATTTTTTTGAGGAAGTGGGTTGCTTTGGGCCATAATAACATTGTTCTATCTTTTCTTCCTTTCAGTTGCTGACAAGGCAGCCTATCTCCAGGGTCTAAACTCTGCTGACCTGCTCAAAGCCCTCTGCTACCCCAGGGTCAAGGTCGGGAATGAGTTCGTCACCAAAGGCCAGACTGTAGAGCAGGTAGGTGCATAATTCAAATTCACCGCCAGAGATGCAAGCATTTTACAGTCCTTCAATAACCTCAATGGATATATGTTTGCCTTTCAAGGTGACCAATGCGGTGGGTGCCCTGGCTAAAGCTGTCTACGATAAGATGTTCCTGTGGATGGTCGCCCGCATCAACCAGCAGCTGGACACCAAGCAGCCCAGGCAGTACTTCATCGGGGTCTTGGACATCGCTGGCTTTGAGATCTTTGATGTGAGTTGGTAGCTGGTTGGTAAGGGGATTTTACAATAAGGCAATGAAAATACCAATAAGAAGACATTTGTGAATATTATGACCTTTTCTTACCACTGTCAAAAAGTTACGTTAAGACTTAAAAGAGAGTGATTGGGCAGCTACTAATCAATTATTGTAGTGGCAATTCCACTTATATGAGAAATAAGGCACTTAATGAGGACTCTTCAACTTGCTACATGATCCAAAGGGATTAGGAATTAGCTTGGTCTAGTGGGGGCAGGGGGGTGTCTAAAAATCCCACAATGCAAAATGAAGTCAACATAAAAATATCAATGTAAACCTGTGCCACACATAATATGCTCTGAATACATGGTAGAAAAATCATTCAGAAACACTTAGGCAAATAATAAGAGCTGAGAAAAGGTGAGTAATTTAGAGTCAGCATTAACTGCAATTAACTTGGTTCTCAACGCAGTATCATGGGATAAAAATTCATATTTAATTATGAAATACATTTTTCCAGTCTATAGTTTTTAAGAAGTTTATATTTTTCTTTCTAATTATAAAAGCAAAACTTGGGCATTGCAGAAAATACAGAAAATCAAGGGAAAGGATTCCACATTAATTCTGCTATTTATATCTAGCTAATGTTAACATTTTGGCTGTTTTAAAAAAATGCAAGGACATGTTAACATACAGTACATAATATTTGCTGGGTCGATTTTCTCTCATTTCACATTAAGGAAGAACAAGGGTGGCAGTTATTGTTCACCTGCAATACCGACCATGAGGACTTTCATACAACGCACAACTCCTCCCAGCCAGCTTCTAACAGGTTGCAAATTAGCTCCTAAATGAGAAAACAGAAAATGCAGAAGACGATGGGAATAAATACAGAAGGATTAAGTAGGAACTCAGAAAAATACCTGAGTAAACATAAGCAAGTGCAGGAAAAGAGTATTTTAATGATTTAGGGTTTTGTATAAAATGCAGCAGAGAAAGCAGTAGATTTCACAGGTCCCCAATGATGTTGACATCTTTAATCTAAAGGCTAATTGACACACATTTTTAAAAATCCTATATTTAAAAATGCTCAATTTGCTAAAGAGAAAAGTAAACACATCTATTTATTTAGTTCAACAGCCTGGAGCAGCTGTGCATCAACTTCACCAACGAGAAACTGCAACAGTTTTTCAACCACCACATGTTCGTGCTGGAGCAGGAGGAGTACAAGAAGGAGGGCATCGAGTGGACGTTCATCGACTTCGGCATGGACCTGGCTGCCTGCATTGAGCTCATCGAGAAGGTCTGTGTTGCATTTCAGAGACCACGTTTTGTGAAAACTAAAGAATTCATTGCATCTTAGTTTAATTCTATATACAGAAAAAAAAGTTTAAAGAGAATTGTAACTGCGTTGTGGTCTGCTTTTAGCCGATGGGCATCTTCTCCATCCTGGAAGAGGAGTGCATGTTCCCCAAGGCCACAGACACCTCCTTCAAGAACAAGCTGTATGAACAGCATCTTGGAAAGTCCAGCAATTTCCAGAAGCCCAAGGTTGTCAAGGGCAAAGCTGAGGCCCACTTCTCCCTGATTCACTACGCTGGTGTTGTGGACTACAACATTACTGGCTGGCTTGACAAGAACAAGGACCCCCTGAATGAGACCGTGGTCGGGCTGTACCAGAAGTCTTCAGTGAAAACTCTGGCTTTGCTCTTCTCTGGGGCTCAAACTGCTGATGCAGGTAATGCTCAAAAAATCCAACACTTTCTCTAGGTGTTACAAAATGTGATGTCAGATTGAGGCTGGTGATCTCACAGCCCTGGCAGAAGGGTTGCAAGGCCAAACCCCTGATGCCTCCAAGTTTTGAGAAAGTAGGCTGCATTGTAAGTATACATTTGTGGCTCACTCCAGCACTGACAAAAGCCCTATTACAAAGGGTCAGAGAGGAACCATCAGGATTTCAACCAATGAAAAGCCTTGGCTTCTATGATTCTCTTCTACTTCTTCCTCCACATCTGCTGGATACTGAGTATCTGCGGGTATTTAAGGCAACATAGTGAGAAACTTCTGCCTCTCGATTCTAGCTTCTACTGATGTTTTAAAGTTATTGTGTCCCCAGATGTCCTAATTTTGAGGAGTCCATCTCTACAGGGTGAAGTGAATGCCTTTCACTTCATTTCCAAATGGAGAAAGAAATCACAGAAAAGTGAATGCAAACTTAGTTGACAGATAAGATTCATTCAAACTCAAACAGAGAGGCCAGTAGTGTCAAAAACGCTCTAGTTGTTTAGAAAAATTAGAAAATGGGCAAGAAATAGCCCTGTTGATTCAAAACTATATTTGGATGACACCTTTTCTTATTCTTTCTCCAGAGGCAGGTGGTGTCAAGAAAGGTGGTAAGAAGAAGGGTTCTTCTTTCCAGACCGTGTCTGCCCTTTTCAGGGTAAGGAAGAAACTGTTGTTGACACTCCCCAGTTACTCTGGAAATTTGTTTTTTAAAGCACAGGGTCTTCTTTCCACAGTCGATTAGGAAACGGCTAACACTAACTAATGACTTCTGTTAATCTAGCTTTGGAGAGAAGAGCTTTCAATAACTCAGGAATTATTAGTTCATCTTTCATGCTAAGCCAAATAATCAAGAATATTTTAAAATAAGCAATGACATGTACTCAGAGAGACTAAATCATCAGCAAGACCAACGAAAATCTAACAGCTAACCCACAAGGAACCTAATATGGTATCCTTGTTCTTTAATCCAATCAATTCTCAATTATAACCAGTAGGATTGTTTCCCTGATAGATAATCTTTATTCCCTAAAAGTTGATGGAGTTGAAAAAGGGGAGCTATATTTATGAGAAAAAAGTCTAAATGTGGTGCAGGCTTGAATTTCCTTATTGGAGAACCATGGAGTTTACTAGAAGAAAGTGTGACCGTGTAGTGTGGGAAGGCAATAACTTTGTAAATATACCTGCGTGGCCAGGGACCAGGGTAGGAAAAAGGAGGGTGCTTGTATACATGAAAGGAATCACATGTCAGGCTGCTTTACACTTGTAACTCCTGGCAACTTAAGTGGAGAAAAAGGTACTGAGGAGGAAACTGCATCTCAGGAGAAGCCTATCAAGGTGTTAACTTAAGTAAAAATGGTCCATTACTGGCTATGTCCTCTGCTATATATGTCAGCTCTACTATGGACATCACTAAATGCTCCTTAACCATGTCTAAAGTCTGAGATAGGACTTTTCCTGATTTTACAGGAGAATCTGAACAAGCTGATGACCAACCTGAGGAGTACCCATCCTCATTTTGTGCGGTGTATCATCCCCAATGAAACAAAAACTCCTGGTAAGAAGTTCTAGACTGGCAGCTCAAAGCATGACCGCTATACCTCCTTTTTACAAAACTCTGCAGTGAAATAAATATGTATTATTTTAGGTGCCATGGAGCATGAACTTGTCCTGCACCAGCTGAGGTGCAATGGTGTGCTGGAAGGCATCCGCATCTGCAGGAAGGGATTCCCAAGCAGGATCCTTTACGCAGACTTCAAACAGAGGTCAGACTCTCCTAATTATGGTGTATCTTAAGTATAAATATATTTAGTACAAGAAAACAATTTAGTGAAAAATATGCCTCTATTTGTTATTTTTAATTTTCCACAAAAAATAAAAAATTATAAGCCTCAAAACACCTTTAAAATATAGCTATACCACATATTAAGCACTCTGAAGACCATTCATTGGATATATCAAGCTCCTGGCTTAGCTCATAAGTGTATATATTAACTTCAATCATTACGAGAACTGCCATTTTTGAGTGCTTAATATGTTTAGATTATCTCACTTAACCCTTACAAAAACTCAGTAGAGGTAAGTACTACCAATACTTCATTTTATAGATGAATAAGCTGAGGCTCAAAGAGATTAAACTACTTGCCCAAAGTCACGTAGTTATTAAGTGGCTGAGTGAGGAACTCTCCCACGCAAGTATAACTACCAATAAGTCATTTCATGTCACTTCTTTCACATCTTCATCTTTTTCTTTCACACTCTAGCTTCCCAATGTTTCCCAGAACCATGTCCAAACAGCTCTTCAGCTCCCCTTTTTCCTCCCTAGATAAATCCATCTTGAGAATCAAACAAGATGTAAAGGGGACAAGGGGCTGGATGGCAGCTGCAGGGAGCTTGTCTCTCCTAAGTCTGGGTCTGGTGGAGTTGACAGAGAACTCCAGTGCTCAAGACTCAAAGCACCCATACGTTTTATTTCAGGTGACTGGGACAGTTCCTCACTCCTAAAGTTTAGCTCTTACCAGATGCTCAATAAAATTCTGCTTTCTTGGACTCAGGATCCTATAAACCAAATGCATTTAGCAAGTGTAACGTTACATTTTATTGACCATCTACACCTTAATGTGAACAAGATTATAGAATCCTTTCTTGAGAACAAGGTCTGATGAGGCAAAAAGGAAAGTTGCAACTATGCAGGAAGGTAAAATGGAATAAAAATAGATAGTTGATACTAGATTGACCATCCATGTATAGAATGTCCTTCCTGTGAACAAAAAATAATTGTTTTAAAAGCTCTAATTTTTTAATGGGTCATTTCATGTCTAACTACTATTAGTGTCATCGGTAAACCAAGTTTTAAAAACCTATACTTACTTTAATAGATACAAGGTATTAAATGCAAGTGCTATCCCTGAAGGACAATTCATCGATAGCAAGAAGGCTTCTGAGAAGCTCCTTGCATCCATCGACATTGACCACACCCAGTACAAATTCGGTCACACCAAGGTAACAGTCTCTAAAGTCTACCTGATGCTCTTCCTGTCCCTTTGAAGTTCATGTCAAGTTTCTGACCTGCAACTCTGCCCACACAAAGGTCTTCTTCAAAGCTGGTCTCCTGGGGCTCCTAGAGGAGATGCGAGATGACAAGCTGGCCCAGATAATTACCCGAACCCAGGCCAGGTGCAGAGGGTTCTTGGCAAGAGTAGAGTACCAGAAGATGGTGGAGAGAAGGTATAAAAACTTATTGTTTATTTATTCACATCTTCCTTCTTCAGAAATACATTTGAGATGGCTTACAGTTACTCTGATATGATATGGCCCCCAAAGAAAGAAGGAATGAATAAGAGTCCCCTACTGAAGTGGGGATATAAATGTCCCAGAAAACTTAAAATAGGTGTCATCACCACAGAATACATCCTGAGCATTCAGGTAAAAGAAAGAGAAGCATAAAGTGTGTGTAGTTTTTATCTAACAAGAGAAAATATACCAGTAAGTAAGCAGAAACAGAATTTTGCCCTAGCACTTGGTTCTAATGTGAATTTATTGGGTAGATCATTAAATAAGATACACTGAGCTGCATAGCAGACTATTTTCAACGGTGGTTGTATACAAGCTCTAGAAAAAACTTTTTTCATCTGATTATTTCTATTATCAAACTACTATGATTTAAAATATTAGGGGCATTTATCTGTGAAAGATTTTTTTTCAGTGAGTCAATACAATGTCACCAAAGTATATAGCTTTCTAGTGATCTAATTCGATGCAGGGACAGAGTCCTAAGACTAAAGATCCAGCCATCTCAAACTGCATGATGCATATGAACGAGACCCATAGTCAGAAATGCATTTTATATTGTCATCTCTGCATCCAAAATACATGTGTACGTGTGTAAATATAGAATTTACATGAAACAAATTTTATTTCTGTAACTGTAGTTAATGTAATATTTTCTATTGTATTCTATTTTATTAAAAAATAATGTTTGATCATGACCTATTATATACATATGTATATATGGGTAGTTAATTGCCTGTATACAAGGGAAATTAATTTTTTTTTAAAGATTTTATTTTTTTCCTTTTTCTCCCCAAAGCCCCCCGTACATAGTTGTATGTTGTTAGTTGTGGGTCCTTCTAGTTGTGGCATGTGGGACGCCGCCTCAGCGTGGCTTGATGAGCAGTGCCATGTCCGCGCCCAGGATTCGAACCGACGAAACACTGGGCCGCCTGCAGCGGAGCACGCGAACTTAACCACTCGGCCACAGGGCTGGCCCCAAGGGAAATTAATTTTTTAAAAGAATTTACATTAAAACAAATATGATGATATTACAGAGCAGAATGCAAAATTCATACAACATTAAAATATACAATCAGAGATTTTGAAAGAAATTCTGAATTTTCAGTGAATCCCTTTATCCTATGCGCCACATCTCTCAAGGACCAGTCCCCCTTCACTGCTCTCAGCTTTGTTCTAACGGGAAAGTCTCAGAAGCATTGAGGTAGAGCAGTACTTCTCAAAGGATATTGCTTGGACCTGCACCATCAGTTATAAATGCAAATTTTTAGGCCCCACCTCAGATCTTCTGAATCCGAAGCTCTGGGCATAGGATTCAGGAAGCAGTATTTAAACAAGCCCTTCAGATCATTCCTTTGCACACTAAAGCTTGAGAAGCAGTGATGTAGAAAAATGAGTGGTTAACAAGTCCTTGACCATCATCTGAAGATATTACTTCTTCCATCGTACTTTTGGAAGTAGCTGAGGAACACAGTGGGGTGTGAAAGAACTCCAACTCTCATTGCCAAGCTTTCATCTCACTACATGGTCTGCACAATATCTAATTTGCACAAATTAAATTTCAGGGAGTCCATCTTCTGTATCCAGTACAACATCCGAGCCTTCATGAACGTCAAGCACTGGCCCTGGATGAAACTGTTCTTCAGGATCAAGCCTCTGCTGAAGAGTGCAGAGACTGAGAAGGAGATGGCCACCATGAAGGAGGAGTTTCAGAAAACCAAAGACGAACTCGCCAAGTCAGAGGCAAAAAGGAAAGAACTGGAAGAAAAGATGGTCTCACTGTTGAAAGAAAAAAACGACTTGCAGCTCCAAGTTCAGTCTGTAAGTAGTGGAGTCATCCTGGGTACTGCTAACCAGAATGCAAGTGCTAGAACTCTGGCCACTAGCGCCAGTGAGTTGGGTAGTCAGCGTGGAAGACACTCACTGGAGGGAGAAGGTTAAAGAACTCTGATGGTACTAATAAAGTCCATGTATTCCTAATCACCCAATAAATCTCCCTCACCCAATCCCCAACACACACCAGGACCAGGGCACTGAGGTAGAACTGACTGTTGTCTTCCTTTCTACACAATTTCCTCAAACTCTAGGATTTATGACTTCTTTTCCCTTTAAAGATAGTCCTCAAAGGTGAATTTTAACATGAAAGTATCCCATATAAAACAGTAAAGGGAGGACAGCATGGAGAGGGTGATTTTTTGTCTCTGAAATTTCCTTGAACTTCTAGACATCCATGGGTCTTAAATCACAATATGTACAGCTGACAAATGGCAGTATTCTACACCAAATTTTATTGAGTTATCATTTGTTATTGATCTCCAAAACTCGGATTCACTCTCTCCAATCTATCTCCATAGTCAGCGCCCCATCACAGCACACCAGGAGTGCTGCATCAGCACCTAAGTTGCTCTGCCTGCCTCCAACTCCCTCTTCTTCCATCCAGCTTGCTCCCTGCTCGCTGCTCCTGAACAATCATTTTAGAACTGCTTCCATCAGCTCTGAAATATAATTTATAAGGCTGTCTTCCATTTGGAGTGAATTGAATTGGTGGTATAATTTACTCTTCACAAAATCATATATGTATTTTTCCCGTTGATTAAGATTGGTCTTTTCTGTCAAGTTTGGGTAGTGTAAAACTTCCCTCTTCTAGATTACAGAAGAAAAAAAGAGCTGTTTTTCTGTCCCACCCCCTCAAATCTATCCTGAATTCTCACTTGTTGTTCACAGAGAATGACTTAGAATCTGTCCTACACCACTCTATCCACTACCTGACTGTATGCGGCACATTTTATGTCTTTATGTGTTCAAAGGCTCATAGGGAGGCTCACTGACGAATGTATATATCAATTTCCCTCTCCTTTCCTGCCCAGCCCCAACCATCTTAATCGGAAACATAGCAGCTCGCCAGGAATTTCTTGATTATTTTATGCCTCAGCTTGAATTTAGAGCATCATAACCAGGATCATCTGCCAGTACTACAAAGAGAAATAGTTCAGTAGCAGCTGCACCCTGAATTTCTCCTGCTGGCATCCCTTCTCTCCTCCTGCTCCTTCCCCAAATAAACTGATTTCTACAAGACCCAACCCTACCCAACTCTCAAGCCCAACTCAAATGCCATTTCATTCATGTAACCATCTCTGATACAACTTCTCTGATCTCTTATGTCACTAATTGCTTTCTGAATTAATGGTAGATTTGGGGGATAGAACTTTTAATCTACTGTAGAATATACCTTTCTAAAAGAACAAGACAATATCTGACACATTTTGGTTTTCCCACAATGTGGAGTGTCCTGCATTGCACATAGTAGGTGGTTCATAACAGCTTAAATCCAAAGAACCAACAGCAGAGATTTACACCATGATCATTGTGCAATATTTCATTCTTTCTCCCCAATTTTGATTTTGTTTCCAACTCAAGGAAGCTGAAGGCTTGGCTGATGCAGAGGAAAGATGTGACCAGCTGATTAAAACCAAAATCCAGCTGGAGGCCAAAATCAAGGAGGTGACTGAGAGAGCAGAGGATGAGGAAGAGATCAACGCTGAGCTGACGGCCAAGAAGAGGAAACTGGAGGACGAATGCTCAGAGCTCAAGAAGGACATTGATGACCTTGAGCTGACACTGGCCAAGGTTGAAAAGGAGAAACATGCCACAGAAAATAAGGTATGAATCATAATCTGCTCCATCATATAGAGGTTCTGCCATCCAGTGAAGCTGCTTTATTGCAGAGATCATTTCTTCTCAATTTTCCAAGGTGAAAAACCTCACAGAGGAGATGGCAGGCCTGGACGAAACCATCGCTAAGCTGACCAAGGAGAAGAAGGCCCTCCAAGAGGCCCACCAGCAGACCCTGGATGACCTGCAGGCAGAAGAGGACAAAGTCAACACCCTGACCAAAGCTAAAACCAAGCTAGAGCAGCAAGTGGATGATGTAAGTCTAGGATTATCAAGGAAATTATCTTCTACGAAAGGAAGGCAAGCATTCCTTTTGACTCAACGTTATTTATATTTAGCTTGAAGGGTCTTTGGAGCAAGAAAAGAAACTTCGCATGGACCTAGAAAGGGCTAAGAGGAAACTTGAAGGTGACCTCAAGTTGGCCCAAGAGTCCATAATGGACATTGAAAATGAAAAACAACAACTTGATGAAAAGCTCAAAAAGTAAGTAAGAATTGCTTATGAACTTGATTCCAATGGTGGATATGGACTCAACTGTTATCTTTTGCTACTTTTCAAAAAGGAAAGAGTTTGAAATTGGCAATCTGCAAAGCAAGATTGAAGATGAGCAAGCACTTGGCATTCAACTGCAGAAGAAGATAAAAGAGTTGCAAGTAAGTTCATATGTCCATTAGTCTAGCTCAAAAGAGGCACAGCTATGACATAAAGAAGCTAAGTTTGTGCTTGTCGCTACTCCAGGCCCGCATCGAGGAGCTGGAGGAGGAAATCGAGGCAGAGCGCGCCTCCCGGGCCAAAGCAGAGAAGCAGCGCTCCGACCTCTCCCGGGAACTGGAGGAGATCAGCGAGAGGCTCGAAGAAGCCGGTGGGGCGACTTCAGCCCAGATTGAGATGAACAAGAAGCGGGAGGCTGAGTTCCAGAAAATGCGCAGGGACCTGGAGGAGGCCACCCTGCAGCATGAAGCCACGGCGGCCGCTCTGCGGAAGAAGCACGCGGACAGTGTGGCCGAGCTAGGGGAGCAGATAGACAACCTGCAGAGGGTCAAGCAGAAACTGGAGAAGGAGAAGAGCGAAATGAAGATGGAAATCGACGACCTCGCTAGTAATGTAGAAACAGTCTCTAAAGCCAAGGTACTAGAGAGTCTGGGAAATTATCAACAACAATAATCTTTTACGTACACATCATAGTTCGCACAGGGTACTTTACACACAGTATGTCATTTGTTCTTTGCAGTAATCCAAGAGGTAAGCAAGAAAGATATTAGTACTTGTATTATTTCCACGTAACGTATGAAGAAATTGAAATTCAAAGAAGTTAAGCACATCAGCCCCATCACCCCATTAATGAATGACAGAACCAGCTTTTGAACATAGGTCATCTGTGTTCTCGCGGTCTCCATTTGGAGAAAACAGCTCTCCAATATTCTCAATTATCCAATCAGCAGTGTTTCTTTGTACATAAAAGCAATGAAGTATTTATGAACATCCTTTTAGGAAATGTACTATACACTTCTTAGAAAATCTTAAATTCAGAACATAATCTTTAAATTTTTTTATTAATATTGAATAGAGCTCCACGATTAGCTTTTTTTTTTTAAAGATTTTATTTTCCCTTTTTCTCCCCAAAGCAGCCCAGTACATAGTTGTATATTTTTAGTTGTGGGTCCTTCTGGTTGTAGCATGTGGAATGCTGCCCCAGCATGGCTTGATGAGTGGTGCCATGTCCACGCCCAGGATCCAAACCAGGGAAACCCTGGGCTGCTGAAGCAGAGCCCACGAACTTAACCACTCGGCCCTGGGGACGGCCCCGCAATTAGCTTTTTTTAAATCCCAATGTACAGTATTTTCAACTTAGAGCAGTAATCATAAATATAAAAAAATTTCTAAATATAATCATATTATATATGAGAATTTGATTTTATACGTCAAAATAAATTTTTTGTTTGAGAAGAAATTGTAGCTATAGCAAAATTAGATTAAAACGTCTTCATTGACTTCTTTCACTTTTTCTCATGTAGGGAAACCTGGAGAAAATGTGCCGCACACTGGAGGACCAAGTGAGTGAGCTGAAATCGAAGGAAGAGGAGCAGCAGCGACTGATCAACGACCTGACAGCCCAGAGGGGACGCTTGCAGACGGAAGCTGGTAACTCTCTTCTCTTTTATGGTGCCTAAGAGTGGAGATGATGTGGTTCAAAACAAGTGATTTGTGATGAGAGAGCCTACTAAAAAGTCACTGAGGACACGTCTGATTTACTGAACAGCTCAGACTCTCAACCTATTTGCAAGGTCACTTGGGCACAAGGTTGGAGATAAAGACTTCAATAGGACCGGATCAAGCTCTACTCCAGAGAGCCCTTGAGTATTGGCCACACTGAGGGGATGCTTGGATTAGGAGTCACACCAGCATGGGTCCAGGGCTTCTGCTCTAGACCAAGCTTCTTTTCATCCATGCCAGAGTGAACCAAATTCCTGAAGAGGGCAGTGGGCAAGCCATTCTCTCACAAGTTTTATGAAACTGGGACTAGGTAGCATTAACCACTGTCGCTCCCTTCTTTGACACTCCTCAGGTTTTGCACAATATCATACAACTCTGAAAGAATTAGTTATGGAGAAAACAAAAAGAATGTAAGCTGTATTTATTCATTCAGATTAATATATAATTTCACCATAAAAATCAGAAATTTGACATTAAGCATGAAGATATTAATAGAGAATTCAATCATCTGAGCCCTCAATTGGGGGGAGAGATGTTAAGAGTTGAAATTTATTTCTAATAGGGGTTTGCAAAGTTTTTCCTTAACTTTAAAAAAATGCTGCTATTTCTTTTGCCTATCAGGTGAATTTTCACGTCAACTAGATGAAAAAGAAGCACTGGTGTCTCAGTTATCAAGGGGCAAACAAGCATTTACTCAGCAGATTGAGGAATTAAAGAGACAACTTGAAGAGGAGATAAAGGTAACTGTTACTATAAAACTCATTTTTTTCCCATGACCTGACCCTAATTGGAGTCCACTACACCAACTTTTAAAGAGTCTTGAAACTGAAGAATTAAGCATTGAAGTATCCAGTAAAATGAAGGTGTAACTATCTCCACAGGCCAAGAACGCCCTGGCCCACGCCCTGCAGTCCTCCCGCCACGACTGTGACCTCCTGCGGGAACAGTACGAGGAGGAGCAGGAATCCAAGGCCGAGCTGCAGAGGGCGCTGTCCAAGGCCAACAGCGAGGTTGCCCAGTGGAGGACCAAGTACGAGACGGACGCCATCCAGCGCACGGAGGAGCTGGAGGAGGCCAAGTATGTGCAGAGAGATGAGAGAACGTGCAGAAAACTTTGCACATTGAATCAGAAAGATACAGCCTTTGAAGGTTCAGTGAATTAGCCCAAAAACATTAATTCACTTCTATTCGGCAGGCACTATCAGTCCCGAGAATAAGACATGAATAAAGTGCACACGATCCCCGCCCTCCTAGCTGAAAATCTTGTTACGAAGAATAACCAACGATTATCCAGATAATTAGGGCTTATTGCTGTTTGTCAAGCGCACCAAGCTTACTCCTGCTTCAGGGTTTTGTACTCGCTGGCCCCTCGTCTGGAATACTGTCCCCCAGATCTCCCTCTAGCTCACTCTCTGACTTCTCTTAGATCTTGACTCCAATGTTTACCTCCTGAGAAAGGCCTTCCCTGAATATCTAGAGTAGTTCCCCACACCTCACTCCATTTTATTTTTCTTCATTGCACTTACATCCGCAATACGTTATTATGCATTTTCTCACCTGCTTATTGTTTCTCTCTCTCACCTGTTTGGAAGCTTCATGAGGCAGGGCCCTGTTTCGTCCTGTTCATAGCCGTGTCTGGTTCATAAAAGGAGCTCATCAACATTTGCTGAATGAATGAATGGATAGTATTATGAAGTTTCCAATACTTTTCAGTGTGGTAATAGTTCATAATCCTTGTTTTGGTTCACTTCTCTCTACAAACATATAATCTTCCAGGAAGAAGCTGGCCCAGCGGCTGCAGGCTGCTGAGGAACACGTAGAAGCCGTCAATGCCAAATGTGCGTCCCTTGAGAAGACCAAGCAGCGGTTACAGAATGAGGTCGAGGACCTCATGCTGGATGTTGAGAGAACCAACGCTGCCTGTGCAGCCCTGGACAAAAAGCAAAGGAACTTCGATAAGGTAACTTCTGTAGCAGCCTCCACTCTCTACTGTCTTCCTCTACCCTTTACAGCGGATAACCACTCTTGGTTTTTCAGATCCTGGCAGAATGGAAACAGAAGTATGAGGAAACTCATGCTGAGCTTGAGGCCTCCCAGAAGGAGGCCCGTTCTCTTGGCACCGAGCTGTTCAAGATGAAGAATGCCTATGAGGAATCCTTGGACCAGCTAGAAACTTTGAAACGAGAGAACAAAAACTTACAGCGTGAGTCCCTTTTACTTTCAGTAACATTCATGCTCTCAAGGAACCTTTCTCTTATGTTCTCTGAGCAAATCTCTATCTGTCTTTTACCCAAACAACAGAGGAGATTTCTGACCTCACGGAGCAGATTGCAGAAGGAGGGAAACGTATCCATGAACTGGAGAAAATAAAGAAACAAGTGGAACAAGAAAAGTCTGAACTGCAGGCTGCTTTAGAGGAAGCAGAGGTACTGGTCAAATTATACATTATAAACAAATAAATTCAGAAAAGAATGAGGCCCATCCACATAGATTGACTAATAAGATAAACAGCACAAAATTCGTGAAAGGGAAAGTGCAGAAAAACTTCCAAATGCCTCCATTCCCTGCTAATGTGACCTCTTGCTGTCATTAAGGCATCTCTTGAACATGAAGAGGGAAAGATCCTGCGCATCCAGCTGGAGTTGAACCAAGTCAAGTCTGAAATTGATAGGAAAATTGCTGAAAAGGATGAGGAAATTGACCAGCTGAAGAGAAACCATGTCAGAGTTGTGGAGACGATGCAGACCATGCTGGATGCTGAGATCAGGAGCAGGAATGATGCCATCAGGATCAAGAAGAAGATGGAGGGAGACCTCAATGAAATGGAAATCCAGCTGAACCACGCCAACCGCATGGCTGCAGAGGCCCTGAGGAACTACAGGAACACTCAAGGCATCCTCAAGGTAAATGGGTTCAAGAGACGGTCCCAGGGCGGCTGGGGTGACTGCAGCCCTGAGAACGGGGTGTCTCAATGATTGTTCATTCCACAGGACACCCAGCTGCACCTGGATGACGCTCTCCGGGGCCAGGAGGACCTGAAGGAGCAGCTGGCCATGGTGGAGCGCAGAGCCAACCTGCTGCAGGCCGAGATCGAGGAGCTGCGGGCCACTCTGGAGCAGACCGAGAGGAGCAGGAAAATCGCAGAACAGGAGCTCCTGGATGCCAGTGAGCGCGTCCAGCTCCTGCACACCCAGGTGAGATTCAGCACAAAGAAATCACCTTCAGTAAATGCCTATACATCCCAGAAAATATAAGCTTGAATTTTTCATATAACAGACAGGTTTTATACTTCTACCAAATTTTCACTGTATTATTGAGAAATCTTTTGCTATTTTATTTTGCATAAATTATTATTGATTCACTTCCTAAAATATTCCAAAGCTGCCCATATTCTTTTGTGCCAACATCTTTATTGATCCTCATTATCAACAGTGACATTTCTATTGTGAAGAAATGGAATGTTTGAACACCTGTTATAATTTTATCCTTGTAAATGGCAGTTATAAAATTATAGAGATATTGGTCCAATTATGAACTATGTACTTGAAGATGCCAAATATTCCATAACATTTCTATTTTACTTAATTGTACTGCATAACAGAATAATATTGTATGGCATTTGACTTGCAAATTTTTATCTGAAATTTTTTTCAAAAAATGGCTACCACTAAGTACTTTGGTACCACAATAAAAAAATTTATAACTTATTTTTAAACAGAACACCAGCCTGATCAACACCAAGAAGAAGCTGGAGACAGACATTTCCCAACTGCAGGGAGAGATGGAGGACATTCTCCAGGAAGCTCGCAATGCAGAAGAGAAGGCCAAGAAGGCCATCACTGATGTGAGCAGAGGGCAACGCAGTGGTGGTCAAACTTGAATCTTGATGTGCTATCTCAGCTGCCTCAACTGATCTTGTTTTACTGTGAATTAGGCAGCCATGATGGCTGAGGAGCTGAAGAAGGAGCAGGACACCAGCGCCCACCTGGAGCGGATGAAGAAGAATCTGGAGCAGACGGTGAAGGACCTGCAGCAGCGTCTGGATGAGGCCGAGCAGCTGGCCCTGAAGGGTGGGAAGAAGCAGATCCAGAAACTGGAGGCCAGGGTAGGTATTTCAATATCTTTCTACTCCCATTTGCTCCCAATGCCTTATTGGATCAAAGTTCTTAAGAGCCTACTTATTCACAGGTGCGTGAGCTGGAAGGGGAGGTTGAGAGTGAGCAAAAGCGTAGTGCTGAAGCTATCAAAGGTCTGCGCAAACATGAGAGGAGAGTGAAGGAACTCACCTACCAGGTACAGCACTAGTTTTGTTCAGCTAAGCACTCCTCCATATATATGTGAAACACTCACATGCAATGATACAATAGTCATGTGCTTTTGAAGTGAAGCCCTATGGTTTTTATAATCTTTCAGACAGAAGAAGATCGAAAAAATATTCTCAGGCTTCAGGATTTGGTCGATAAACTTCAGGCAAAAGTGAAATCCTACAAGCGACAAGCTGAGGAGGCTGTAAGTATTCTTAAGATTGAAGGGAAGAGAGAAACCCCTCTGTTAAGAAAAGCTAATAAATAAATAATTAGATTTACTAATCCTTGTAGTAATCAGCTATTTGCTTTATACAGACTGTGTATTTCTTAAACATATGTGTGCATTTTTGTACTTATTGCTTATTATTTGTATTATTAATAGCTTGATTTTAAAAGTAAAATTTCAATCCACAAAGAAAGCTCAAAAAATTTCAAAGTAGAAGTACTACAGGGCACCTTCTCTAGTCACAGTGTGTTAAACTTGCAAAGTGATGAGAAAATACAAACAAAAATTCCCAAATGCTTAAATGCTAAAAATACTTACTTTCCTAAATGACTTTTTGGTTAAATTGGAAATAAAAAACATAATTACTGAATAATTATTCATTATAAATAAAATTTAAAGGAAGACGTTACTTCTACAAACCTATAGAATGTAGTCAAAGCTACAAAGCTTGGAGGACAATTCATTGCTTTATATGCTATCATTATGAATCAAAAATAAAAATAGATGAATAAACTGACAGTCCAAAAAAGAAATTATAAATAATAAAATAATGAAAGGAAGAGGTACTGTTAAAGATAAAGGTAGAAATTGATGGATTAGAGTATACTATTTTCTAATTTGATGATTCCACTAATTCCTGGTGAGTTAATAAAATAGATACACTTATAATTAGCTTGATCAAGGAAAACAAGAAAGAAAATACAAACTCACAAGATTAAGAATGAGGAAGGGGACAAATCTTACAAGTAGAGGATTTTTTTTAATGTAAAATATAAATCTGTCAACAAAGTTGAAAGCTTAAAGTAATTGATGATTTTTATAGGATAAGTTACTAAGTTGGCTGAATAACTTATTTCAGAATTACTTCTGCAAATGGACTCAGGTCGAGACGGGTCTTTCAAAATTTCAAGGAACAGATAATCCCCAAGCTATGTAAGCTGTTCCAGAGCATGAGAAAAGAGAGAAATCTTTCCAAATCATTTTAAGAAGCTCGCATAACCTTCATACCAAAACCAGTCCAAGAGAGAACAGGAGAGAAAAACTAAAGGCAGTTTTACCCATGAGTGTAGTTACAGCAAAGATAAATTACTAAGTTGCTGAAACCCTTACTTTATTCAGAGGATTGTCCATCAGTGATTAAATCGGCTTAATTTCTGCAGTGTAAGGATTACTTAATATTAGGGAATCTGTCAATAGAATCATTACATGCAAAGCAGAAGAATAAAGTATTTGTTCTGAAATGTGCCAAAATAATGTATGATAAAATTCAACACATTTCAATTTAAAGGAACTATTAAGAAATTTATCCTTAATATGATAAACAATATCTAACCCGATCGAACAGTCATCATCTTATAGCAAGCATTAACAAACATAACTTTAATATTCTTAACTTCTTCTCGGCTCTTACATTTTTTCTTGCTCTACTTGTGGCATATATCTTTTAATATGTTTTGGTTGCAAAAATAGGGGTGCAATTATTTATGAGACACCAAACCCCAAGTAAATCATAAAGTTAATTTCAATGATAAGAAAAATCCAGGAAGTGATAAGACAATAATTTTTCCTGCTGAATATTTTAACTTCTCTGTAGATGCCCTTCGGCCTACAGCATCTAGAAAGATGCGCAACATGGGTTCCTTACAATTCCATTTTTATTCTCAGGAGGAACAATCCAATACAAATCTATCTAAATTCCGCAAGCTCCAGCATGAGCTGGAGGAGGCCGAGGAACGGGCTGACATTGCTGAGTCCCAGGTCAACAAGCTGCGGGTGAAGAGCCGGGAGGTTCATACAAAAATCATAAGTGAAGAGTGATCATGCCTTCACGCTATGGAATGACTGAAGAGAGGCACAGAATGTGAAGTCTTTGGTCATTTCTGTCTGTAATTACTGTCTATTCCACCCTACTGCAAAGGAAATAAAGAGCATAAGGTACTTTGCAAACAATATCCTTAGACTGGTCTTTTATTTTTCTTTTCTCTCTCTCCTTGATGTCAAAGCTTGACAAGGCTATCAAGAATCATACTGAACCTGCCACTAAGAAGTAGTCAGGTATTTACTACTATTTGAGGTCTGTAGCACCACTTTAAGACTATAAAGTTACTGCTTATCAGGGAAGCCTGTTCTGATGAACAGAAATCTGGAAGTTATTTTTAGTTCTTTCTAACCTTTCCCTAATACTGGATTCAAGCAGGAGCTTAGAAAGCTTCTGCTTCTCCTAATATGAACCTAATTTTTCAGGTCTATGCAAAGGATGGCACTAGCTATATTCTCACATATGGGATTCAGACTGACGTACATCATTAATTCTCCTTGCTTAGTAAGTGTTATCAGGAATACAAATCCAAAGGATTATTATTAGTGCATGATGACTTTCATCATTAATACCAATATACTGTCTATTCACAGTACGTGCATTGGGCAATGGGTATGACAATGAAAGAGTGAGATGTGACCCTGCTCCCTAATGAAAGCTATAGGGTGGCTACAAAGTCTGGAGACAAAGAGAATATCATTCTATATATCATAATGCCACATCAATCAGCTGTTTATTAGCCTATGTTTCTGGACTCTACGGCCTCCTGTATAATCACGTAAAGAGCCAAAATAAATCACTAAAAGTGTCAATAAAATATGAAGCTCAAAATAGATTATTTAAATGTATATTCAATACACATAACCATGACTATGAGTTTGGTGCAAAAACTAGATATGGTAGCAATCTGAATTACTCAGAGAAGTTTTTCTAGAGGACAAACTGGATTCAGTTGAGATGTATAGCCAAAAATATAACCTTTCTGGGCAGCATTAAGGAAAAGCTGAATGGGAACTTCCCGTCTGAAGAGAAGGCCCACGTGTGCTGGTTTACATGGCACTGTGAGAGAAGGACTGGAATAGATGTGTGGCGGCAGCTTGCCAGGTACTCAGGATTCACACTGTCACGCGGGCCTCAGTGTGGAAGAGTGTGGAACTGCCTTTCTCACTGCACTGGCACTTCTGCCACTTTGTTCCCACATCACCTGTAAATGCTTACGTGCCTCATAACTTGGCAGTAATGACCAAAACAACGTCTTACTTCTACCTATTGAAAAATCTAGCCAGAGCAGGTCAAAAGGCTGTCTTTAAATTCCCATCAAATCCTGTTGAGAACATTATTAAAATGTTCCCTCTTCCGGAGAATCATTGCCCACATTTTTCAGATGCCTGATAAAGAAAACGGACATGTAAGAAAGTAAAATGATGTGCCTGTGATAACAAAGCAGGTGAGCAGTGGGTTAGGAAAGCCCTCTCAGAGGCTCGTCTCCTGCAAAACCCTTGATGAGGGCTTCAAACTACTCCAGGTAGAAGAGTGTTACCAGCAAGCATGCTGGACAGCGAGTCAGGTGACCAGGTCTAGACTGCTGAGTGATTTGTGAAGTCTCTCTTCTATTCTTTGGATCTCAGTTGCTTTATTAGTAAGATAAGGAGTATGGATTGGTCCCTTAGAATAATAAAGTCCTGTGACCATTACAACCAGTATCTCCAGATACCTGCTTTCCTAAGACAACCTATTTCCATTAAATTGATTGAAATATAAGTGCAATAATACAGGAGTGGTTGCAAAACAAGGTATATTAAGCATTTTTGGTCTCAGTCCCAGACAGACAATGCTGACACAGAGAGATACAAATTTGCCACACAGATAAATTTTTTAAATTAAAAATTAGAATAGGAAACAATGTTCAGGTATTATTTGTAAGCACGATGTGAAATATATACCATGGGTAGCTGATGGAGGAGAAGTCATACATGCTGCATATTTAGACAGAGAAATGCCTTGTTTTCTAATATTTTCCTATGTTGAGTTTCATAGAAGAAACAGGATTTCACAAGCAATTTGTATGTTTTTTAAAAAATGAGAGAAGCAGGCCACCTCCACAAGGCAAGGCGATCCGGTTTTGGAACAAAAGTTTGAAGTGGGAGTGGTGTGATTTGACAACTAATAAGAGGCAGCTGGAGGAAACAAAAGACGTTGTCTATATTTGGCTGCTCTTCATGAAGCAAGTGTTAATATTAAATTTCCAAGTATCTTTGAAAAAGCACAATAAATTGCAAAATAAACCACATCACGCTTTCTTGGGAGGAACTAACAATCTGTTTATAACTCTCTGGTAAAGAGCAGAAATTTCCCTTCCTAGGAGAATATCTGCAATCGTGCAGGCAGTTGAAAAGACCTCACACAGGCAACTCAGCGAAACAGAAGAGCAGCAAGCAACAAAGTCCAGGCATTCCAGAACAGAGCTGTCTTGAAACAACACCTTACATTATTCCAAAGGCAGATCACTCTCAGATTGCCAGCAACTCAAATTATTTATAGGAGATTGATTCATATACTTAACCCAATGTGAGAGGAAATATTTCTAATTATATCCAAACATCTTTAATATGAGGAGAATTATGCTTGGAGCCCTTCATTGCCAAAAACATGATTTGCCAAATATGTTTTAGGAAAGAGGAGGAGGCTATGTGTTTTCCATATTTGATCGTATAAAAGTACCCTTGGAATGAGTATGACCTGTCTTTCCTCATAAAGCTTCAAGGTAAGTGTGTGTGAGGACAGCGCTCTGTCTGAAGGATGGTAAGGGATGTCTGGCTGGCTGCATGCATGCCACACATCCTGGCTCCCACTGCCCCTGGGAGCCCAGCCAGTGAAGCACCAACTTACTCTGTAGCAATTTTAATTAGATGTTTTAGTGTTTACAGTCAGTTCCTGGTTCTCAGTTAAGAATTATGATATTATCAGGAATGGTTAGAATTTAATCAGGAGAAATTTGCTCTTTTCTTACAGTTCTGACCCACTTCAAGGCCGCATCTCTAAGGTAAGATACCGATGTTTTTCTCATTCCTCTCAGGGTATAAGAAATCTTTTGCAGTGGTTTGGAGAGGGGTCAGGGAGTTATAAAATAAAAGCATTTCAATTCCATGGCCAATCATGCTCCTCTCAAAAAACTCTGAGGGGGCCTTTAGAAACTGGTTCTCATTAATGTATATCCTTTGCAATAAATGAAAATGCTTTCTCAGAGTCTTTAAGAGTTTTATCTACAATTTTTTCTATTTCCAGCATTGCAGATTATCTTTTAAATAATTGAATTATAACGTAATACATTTCAGAGTGTTATTATTTACTTATAGAGGAAATGTAAATTTCCTTTTACTCAGTATTATATAATATAAAAAACCTTGAGATGCTGGCTAAATTGATAAATAGAATGGACTGAATCCTTGTCTTAGAGAAGTGGTCGAAATCTGCATGTTGTTTCAATCTGTAAAACGAAAATTTACAAAATATGATGTTAAAAATGATTGTGAGCATTTTCAACAAGACACAGAATTTTAATTGTGTTATCCAAATCACTGTAGTTTGAATGGAAAATATGGAAAAGTTTAACAATGTGCTTTGAGTTTTCCTTGAAAAGATATTTTATTGTTATAAAATAGATTACCTATGAATATTATTGAATGTTGGTTAAAACGACAACAGACGGATCTTGAAAAGAAAAACTTCTGCGAAATTTTTATGAGAATATTAGTAAAATAAAGCAAGAAAACACAAGTAATAACATTTTATAATAATTCTTTGAGCAATACGAAAGAGAGGTGAAGAAGCCGAGTTTGTCAAAATTACGATACAGGAACAAGAGCAATTGATGTATAATATACTTTTTTTAACAAAATAATGCAAGACAAGCTCCTCATATTCCTGCTTTCCTTTATTAGGTAGTCTTTGTAAATCACAAATCTATAATGAAAAGATTTTCACTATATATAAAATAGTTGCCCTATAACTTTAGCAACATATTTCTATTTTCTTTCAACTCATGAAGCCAGCTTTGAGCCCTTCCTTGTACCCAGCATGCGTTCTAACAGGGGTGAAGGATGCTATAGAAGGAAAAGTGCTCCCTGCCTGCAAAATGCTTATAATCCAATTCGAATAGGAACTATAAATGAAAGAGCTGGAAAACATCTTGCCATCATTTCAGCTTTGTGTTTTGGATAAGCCAATGAAAGGCAGCTTATAAAGATTAATATACATAACAAATGAAACAGAAAAAGTAGCTAAGACATCACACAGTAGATGAGCCAGTAACAGCAGTCTCTTTCCAAATCCATGATTAAGCATCTGTCAGCACTGGCACAGAACACAGAGACTGACATTTCACCTCCAGCCAAGCCTTGGAGGTAGCCATACCCAGTATGATGCTAAGCGCTCAACTGGTCAGTGAATAAAGAGTGTTTTGTTTTTTGTAATGTGAACCTAATGGTCCAGTTTCTGAATTTCTATAATATCTTTTCTTCCTCTGCCAGGCAGGGTCTTTGACTGGGCCTCCATCAATAACCCGCAGCCATGAGTTCAGACCAGGAAATGGCTATATTTGGGGAGGCTGCTCCTTACCTCCGAAAGTCTGAAAAGGAGCGAATTGAAGCCCAGAATAAGCCTTTCGATGCCAAGACATCAGTTTTTGTGGCTGACCCTAAGGAGTCCTTTGTGAAAGCAACAGTGCAGAGCAGGGAAGGAGGGAAGGTGACAGCCAAGACTGAAGCTGGAGCTGTGAGTAAAACGTCTGGAGATGATTCGATGGTGCCTCGTTTGTGGTTAGGTTAGCTGACACTTAGTTTTTGACCTGGCCTCTCTTATTTGACTTGACAGACAGTAACTGTGAAAGAAGACCAATGCTTCCCCATGAACCCTCCCAAATATGACAAGATCGAGGACATGGCCATGATGACTCACCTGCATGAGCCTGCTGTGCTGTACAACCTCAAAGAGCGCTACGCAGCCTGGATGATCTACGTGAGTTCATTCTCTCGGCCTTCTGCTCACGCAGGTGCTTAGTATTTGTGAAAAATAGTACATTATTAAGGTCCCCATGAAATAATTATATTCCTTTCTTTTCTTTTTTGGCAGACCTACTCAGGTCTTTTCTGTGTCACCGTCAACCCCTACAAGTGGTTGCCAGTGTACAACGCCGAGGTGGTGACGGCCTACCGAGGCAAAAAGCGCCAGGAGGCCCCGCCCCACATCTTCTCCATCTCTGACAACGCCTATCAGTTCATGCTGACTGGTGAGCGGCTCAACTGTTTTTATTACCACCTATAACCGCTGAACATTAAAGCTAAAAAGACCCATAGAAATAACTGAATCCAACTATTAGAGGTGACTAAAGCAGACAGAGATATATACTGTCAAAATGAAGTCTCAACCTTGGTTTCATTAACTCTACTCTAACCTATTGAACTACAATCCAAACTCCAAGCTTATTACTCATTTTTCAATTACATGCATTTATCAGCAGACAGCCATGCCACTGACATCTATAGATGACAACCAGGGAATGTGCCTGGCTTTGGAAAGTACTGCTCTTTATTTTAAACCAGAAGGACACACTTCCTGTGGGGGCTTAAGGAATTTATGAAATGATAACATTTTATGTTTCTCTTCCCCAACTTAAGAGGCTTAAGAATTAGACCTTTATAACTTTACGATAATATACTGAACAACTCCGTTGAGAATGACACTTATCCTCAATGCCCTGAGTGTTTCCCTATAGGAAGTGTTGTTTGCATACCTGGTACATATGCTGATTGTCCACTGTTTTCCTTCTAGATCGGGAGAATCAGTCTATCTTAATCACGTACGTATTACTACTCTGAGACTTCTTAGTCTTTGATTCTCACTGGGAAAATGACAAACCAAAAGAAGAAATTAATTAACGCCCCCATCGATACTAAAGCAATGGCATGATCAGCCTGGAACTAGATGCTGTTTTCAGTTTACTGTAGGGTTTAGATTGCATCACAATGTAAAACAACAACGTCCCAAATCACATCATCTGCTAGCCCAGTCTTGAAAGTTCCACAGAACCTTCCTGGGAGTGGGAGATGCAAACCCCTTCTTTGTGCACAGTCACACCTGGTACAGGGCAGTGAGCAACGTACAACGTTCTGAAGGCTGAGCAGTTTAGAACTCTTACCAGGGGTTCATTTTTAAGGCCTACTTGAGGGATGTCTGCTCCTTCAAAGCTGTAATTTGTGTCATGTCTTTAGTCAAAGGAAGCTGAAGAACACTTGCATTGCTTCAGAGAGGTTTTTGCTAACTGTTTCATTTACTACACAGTTGTTGAGTGGCTGCTTTTCGGACCCCTCAAGCCCAGGCCTCAGCACCTATTACAGAGCCTGGCACATTTTAAGCACTCAAGAAATATGTGCTACATGACTAATGAACAAATTTCTCTACTTCTTGTCAGTACAAAGCAACAGAAATAATAAGAGCTGTATGTAGGCTGAAGAGAAAGATCTAGGAGACTCTGACGACGACATATAAAGACAGATGCATGAGGCAGGAAATGCTGATGGTGGAAGGAGTGTCACTTGTCGTAGAGCTCGCTTGCTCACAAGTTTGCTCACTGTTTGGCAGTGGAGAATCTGGTGCCGGGAAGACTGTGAATACCAAGCGTGTCATCCAGTACTTTGCAACAATTGCAGTTACTGGGGAGAAGAAGAAGGAGGAACCTACTTCCGGCAAAATGCAGGTGGGTCTGACTGCCATGCTCTGACTCTGGGCTCTCAGGGAAGAAGCTCCCGAGCCCAGATGTGAGGTCTGCTCTCGCCTTTGCAGGGGACTCTGGAAGATCAGATCATCAGTGCCAACCCCCTACTGGAGGCCTTTGGCAACGCCAAGACCGTGAGGAATGACAACTCCTCTCGCTTTGTAAGTCTCTCGGTCACAGAGGTGTTTTCTCAGCCCTTAATGCCTGGGAAAGCAGGCCTGAATTATTATTTCAATCTCAGCTTTCTTGTGTGCTTCAAGTCTTGTATATAACATCATCTTTTTTACTTGCAAGGGTAAATTCATCAGGATCCACTTCGGTACCACAGGGAAACTGGCTTCTGCTGATATTGAAACATGTGAGTAACAGAACCTCCTAAACAGAATCCAAGAATGATGAATGATGGTTTGGAGGAACATTTGCAGCTCCTGCTGAGCCTGGAGCCTGTGAAACACCAGTCTGCTGACAAACATGTCCATGGTTAATGCCAGTCTTATCCACCGACCACAGTGTACTTAATCCGCTTCAGTCATGAGCCTATGATTCTGTAAAAACTGCCAGGAGCTGTTGGGCTTATCTGAACATTCCAGCCTCAGAGTGAATTTCAAATTTTTCTGAGAAAAAACTAACACTAGGGGTAAATGGACCTATGGACTGAATATATGTGATTTCTTTCTAGTCTGACCCTTGAGGAATGGTGCTCTTAGTAGTTCTTCAATTATAAAGGGAAAACAGACCCTAAAGAGGGAAGGGTTATTAAGAATCAATTATATTCCCAATGCCAAGGATCATCTGTAGGAGAAATGAATATGTCTTGGGCCTGGCATGCTTTATTTCTTTGTAGGGGTGGTAAGAGCAACTGCAATGGTGTCTGTAGAGACATAATATGTGGAACCTTGTGGGAACATTCAGCTGAAATCCCAAAGGGCCAATGAGATTTAGCTAATGACCTCAAGCTCCAAAATCACTCCAAGAACTTTATACTTTTTCCCCCTAATCCAATGTCTCCTTTCCATTGCAGATCTTCTGGAGAAGTCTAGAGTTACTTTCCAGCTAAAGGCGGAAAGAAGCTACCACATTTTTTATCAGATCATGTCTAACAAGAAGCCAGATCTAATTGGTAAGAAAGAGTTTAAATTTATAAGCTAGAAGTTAACTGTTTTATTAACATCTTCTAATGTAAAACACATACCCTGAATTCTCTGTACCCAGAAATGCTCCTGATCACCACCAACCCGTATGACTATGCCTTTGTCAGTCAAGGGGAGATCACAGTCCCCAGCATTGATGACCAAGAAGAGTTGATGGCCACAGATGTAAGTTACACATGCAGCTTTTTAAAAATTTCCTTTATGTTTGGGAAGGACAGTAACAACACAGTGTAGGTGTAGTTAAGGATATGGTATAAATTTTCCTAAATAGGTTACAGTTTTCTGGCCTAACTTTTGTCCTCTCGTCCCTCCCGGTAGAGTGCCATTGAGATCTTGGGCTTCACTTCTGATGAAAGAGTGTCCATCTATAAGCTCACAGGGGCAGTAATGCATTACGGGAACCTGAAATTCAAGCAGAAGCAGCGTGAGGAGCAAGCTGAGCCAGATGGCACTGAAGGTACCAAATAAACCTCCATCTGGGTTTAATGAGAGAATACAGGCAAAAAGCCAAGTCCAAACTCATGCCTCCTTTACAGCCGAGTTTCCCATGGGCATATGCAAATTTATCCCCACATAGACTTTCCATGAAATTACTCACTCCTACTCTGCCCCAGTGAATTGTGAAGCCCACAGTAGGTCACCTTGGGTACCTGAATTGTGTCTCTGCAGTTGCTGACAAGGCTGCCTATCTTCAGGGTCTGAACTCTGCTGACCTGCTCAAAGCTCTCTGCTACCCCAGGGTCAAGGTCGGCAATGAGTTCGTCACCAAAGGCCAGACTGTAGAACAGGTAAGTGCACGACCTCAATGAATCAAACACCTCCCAGGCCTTCATGGCATGTCCTTAATAAGCCCAACAATCATTACTTTGTCTATAAAGGTGTACAATGCGGTGGGTGCTCTGGCCAAAGCCGTCTACGATAAGATGTTCCTCTGGATGGTCGCCCGCATCAACCAGCAGCTGGACACCAAGCAGCCCAGGCAGTACTTCATCGGGGTCTTGGACATCGCTGGCTTTGAGATCTTTGATGTGAGTTCAGAAACGTTGTAGCAGAAAAATTTATAAATCTTCCATACTGGAAAAGATCTATGAAAAATAGCTGCACTGCAAATTAAATTGACACAGGAAAGAAAACTCAAAGTCCATGAAAGGCCATGAACTTTGGGATGAGACAAATCTGGACTCACACTCCACCTCTGTCATTTCCTACCTGTGTGAACTTAGATAATGGGAATGTTATCGACCGACACTGGGCAAATTCAACCAGCAGCTGTATGTGGAGCACCTAGCACTCCAGATAACACACTCGCTTCTAAGATCTTTCTGCCTCTTACAAGATTTCTGAGTTTAATGCTGTAAGCACAGTCCCTAAGCACATAGTCAGCACTCAGTAAAAGATAAAGAAGGTGATGAGGGTAACAATGGCAACAAAGATGATACCGAGTAAGACAATGACAAATTCAAAAAGATTTTGAGATTCCTATCTGGCCTGCAATATCCAGGAATAGAGGATGGAAATGGCATTGTAAAGAAACTCAAATTCATCTGCCTGAAAAAGATTACCTCCCATACAGCTTAGGAAACAAGGTTGCCCAAGCCCTCTACACGACAGCAGTGTCTCGGATGTGTCTGAGCCTCAAATCGCATTTCTACAGCATTCTCTAACTGGACTGATAGACAGGATGACATTTTCTGAGTTTTAGGGACAAGAGCATTTCCAGAAATTTCCAAGCCCACATGGGAAGAGAGGAATAACCTGTACCAAGTAGGAGCAGGGAGAGCAATCCACACATTTTAAACAAGAAAACTAATGACAGTGCAAACTTGCAACCTCTTTGAGTTTTTTAAATAACAGTTTTACTGAGATATAATTCACATACCATACAATTCACCTACTTAAAGTACTCAACTCAGTGGTTTTCAGTATATTTACAGATATGGGTAACCATCGCAACAATCCATTTTAGAACATTTTCATCCCCCTAACAAGACCCCATCCCCATGAAGCAGTGACTCCCATTTGCCCCTCCCCCATACCCTTGGAAACCACTAATCTGCTTTCTGTCTCTATGGCCTTGCCTATTCTGGACATTTCATGGAAACGGAATCATACAATCCGTGGTCCTTTGTGATCGGCTTCTGTCATGTAGGAGAACGTTTGCAGGTTCCTCCGTGTTGTAGACCCTCTGTGACCTCTGTGTGTGGTGGTACCGCTCTTAGGCGAAACCATTCCCAGTCGTGTGTGCATCGAGGTGTCCCGAACAGTGGAGCAGAGCAGATCTCCTCAAGTTCTGCAGGTCGTTACAAACCCTGGCTCTGCTGCCAAAGCATTGGAGCCCCTGCCATGCGCCATGCTCTCCTGATCTTGCACAGGTTACTTCCCCTCTAAGAGTCGTCCCCCATCCGTGAAAGGCGCAAATAGTACCACCTTTCCAAGGCAGCTGTGAGGATTACATGCAATAACTTATACAAAGCACTTAGCACAGTGTCTAGCATATAGTAAATATCCAACAAACGTTAGCTGTTGAATTTGTATTCCTATTATTAATAACAACATGCAGACCCCAGTGGGCAGATGTAGTGAATTTAGCTCATTATACAACATAATGATAAACAGATGAACTACTAAGAAACCTCTGACCAACAAAAATATTGTAAAAACCAAACAATTGTTTTATCACATAAGAAAGCATCATTCAGAGCCTGTCTATTCCTGTTGATGAGAGAGTTTCAACAAGTGTGATGACACTTCCTAGCCGGCAGCAGCAGAAAAGACACAGGAGGCTAAAGGGGGTGGCTATAGGCACGACCTAGCCATACCATGCTAAGAGGGCAGTGAGGCTAACCAACGAAGAAAAGCTCCTTTCCAAGAGAAGCCTTTATTATCAGATGAATGTTAATTTGTATTTTCTACTTATTTAGTTCAACAGCCTGGAGCAGCTGTGCATCAACTTCACCAACGAGAAACTGCAACAGTTTTTCAACCACCACATGTTCGTGCTGGAGCAGGAGGAGTACAAGAAGGAAGGCATCGAGTGGGAGTTCATCGACTTCGGCATGGACCTGGCTGCCTGCATTGAGCTCATCGAGAAGGTTCGCTTGCTTTCTGAGATTGCAGAGTAAACTGCTGAACAGTACTTAAATTAAAAGTGTAAATCCTTGGTACAGACTATGGGAAAAGATTTCTACTTGTAAGCAAAATCAGGAAAAATTCCTTCTTTTGCCAACTGTGAGGTGGGCATTCTGGTAAAAGGAGACTGAATCTTTTCTTTCTTTCTTTCTTTCCTTTTTTTTTTTTTTTTTGAGGAAGATTAGCCCTGAGCTAACATCTGCTGCCAATCCTCCTCTTTTTTTGCTGAGGAAGACTGACCCTGAGCTAACATCCGTGCCCATTTACCTCCACTTTATTTGTGGGACGCCTACCACAGCGTGGCGTGCCAAGTGGTGCCATGTCTGCGGCTAGGATCTGAACTGGAGCACCCCGGGCCGCCAAAGCAGAACGTGCGCACTTAACTGCTGCACCACCAGGACAGCCCCTGAATCTTTTCTATAAAGTCCAGAACTCTATATTTCCCCACAGCTTGCAACACAAGCCTTGTATTTAAAGCCATCTTTCCTTAAAAAAGAGCACTGATGAAAGTAGCTTTTACTTCTTATTTCTTTGCCATCCTCAGATTCATTATCACTGGCATTTGAAATATGAATTTCTAGTGTTCTAAAGCAGAGGCTCTTGAACTTCAGTTGTGCCCAACAATCACCACAAGCACTTAAAAAATTTGCAGATTTCCCTAATCTCGCCCCAGAAATACTTTTTGGTAAGTGTGGGATGGAGCCTTGGAATCCACATTTTTATCAAATGATTCTGATGCAACCAGTTTGCACGCTTGGAGAAATATGGCTCTAAAGCCTTTGGGGCAAAGACCCCAACTCCACGAGGGCACGCCCTCCATTTCTCCCACTCTTCATCAATCCCGGAGCCTGACACAGCGCCTGCATCCTGATAAGCACCCAGGAAATATTTGTTAAACGAACAACTTCTCGCCAAAGGCATGAGTTTTCATTAACTATAAGGAATTCAAGGATGAATTTACTCAAATAGGATCCTAATGTTACATATTATTTCTACAAGCAGACCAAATGCTAATGGTTTTTGTTTCTTTTTATTCTTTCAGCCGATGGGCATCTTCTCCATCCTGGAAGAGGAGTGCATGTTCCCCAAGGCCACAGACACCTCCTTCAAGAACAAGCTGTATGAACAGCATCTTGGAAAGTCCAACAATTTCCAGAAGCCTAAACCTGTCAAAGGCAAGCCTGAGGCCCACTTCTCCCTGATTCACTACGCCGGCACTGTGGACTACAACATTACTGGCTGGCTTGACAAGAACAAGGACCCCCTGAATGAGACCGTGGTCGGGCTGTACCAGAAGTCTTCAGTGAAGACTCTGGCTTTGCTCTTCTCTGGGCCAGCAAGTGCTGATGCGGGTAATTTTCAATACAATTAATCTTTTACTTAATGTATAAAACACAATCAGAGAACACCTGTATGATGGTTGCTTGTGTTTTCTCTTCCCCCACTTAGAGGCTGGTGGAAAGAAAGGAGGCAAGAAGAAGGGTTCTTCTTTCCAGACCGTGTCTGCGCTCTTCAGGGTACAAACTTCATTTTCTGTCTCTAATTAGATTTAGGAAATAAATTTTACTTTATTGTGTGGGAAGGGGAAGGAATGTTGCAAGGATTCTAGAACTGGATGTGAATCAAGAAGACAGGGCAGCGGGTAGTGGCAGAACTGAGGCTCAGGGAGGTTTGGTGTAGTTAGGAAGAGACGCCTCAGGGTATAGGAGACAAACGCCAGCAGGGATGAGAGTGAACGCAGAAGTCAGTGTCAGATGGTAAAATTCAATTTGGGGGCTGGAAAATGAGGTCATTTGACACTTAAAAGGTTCTACTGGCACAGGATTAAGCAAAACATGAGATTTGCTGGAGCCTTTGGGAGCCTCCAAATGATGTAGGCGCTTTGGTGTATATTGGCATAGAACTGAAATGAATACTTTTGAAAGCTGAGGACAGAAGAATGGTAGTGGGACCTGGAGGCTGAGCTAAAAGAAGGAAATAAGAAACCAGATATGATAAGAAATAGCTTTTTAAGGGAAATTTACGTTTCTTTTGACAATCTAATTATAATAACTGAAGCCCTAGTTATTCTTAAAAACCAGGATTTTCATAGGTTGGAAAGGTTCTCATACTTGGTAACAAGACTGCCAGTTTTCTGCTAATTCCCAGAATGAGGCATTAACAGGTCACTTTCTATGAGACCAGCAGGAGGACACAACTCAGTAACTATGATAAGGAATAAGCATGTGCTAGACAAGCAGATCCGATTGAAAGTCAGGTAAAGAAAGAAATGGGAGATTTGGAAAAGACATTGAATTATTTGTAAAACCAGACCACATATCTAGGCAAAAGAGTATGGGTGGAAAATTTCCATATGTATAGAATGTCATGCTAAATTTACAACATATGCTAGAAAATTCAACAGCAGTGAAGAACATCTTTAACAGCTAGTAGAAAAATATGTTTATAACGCACAAAACTAGGAAATAGAAGGACATGTTGGGAATGTGGAAATTCCAGAGATCACGCTTTGCAAATTCAAATCTGGATCCTATTCATTAGAATTGAACCAATGTCATAGATCGTGATGATTATGTCTATAAATATGAATGTATGAAAATAAGTGTGTTTTTAAACCAAATATTCATTTGGTTCCACAGGAGAATTTGAATAAGCTGATGACCAACCTGAGGAGCACTCACCCTCACTTTGTACGGTGCATCATCCCCAATGAAACCAAAACTCCTGGTAAGACACTGCTGAGATCCAGACAAGCTCCAGTGTGTTTGCTTTAGACCAGGAAACAAAGCATGTGCATTCTTCCTTTTAGGTGCCATGGAGCATGAACTTGTCCTGCACCAGCTGAGGTGCAATGGTGTGCTGGAAGGCATCCGCATCTGCAGAAAGGGATTCCCAAGCAGGATCCTTTATGCAGACTTCAAACAGAGGTCAGACTTTCTCACTGTGAATTATTTTAAAAGGTTCTTGTTATTTGCTTTAATTTTTCAATGAAAGAATCCTCTATACTTTATTTTAAAATGGAAGAGAAGAGAAACAAATTTAACAGACTCTGTAATGATATACCAAAAGTTTGACACCCTTTGAATAAACAGAGAATAGATAAAGAGGCAGATGTGATTTCTTGTTTATGTTTGTTAGACGACCCAAGGGTTGAAACGGGAATTTCTTATTGGTGACAACAGCTATATCATTTGTATGTTTGGCTTAAACAGATACAAGGTATTAAATGCAAGTGCTATCCCTGAAGGACAATTCATCGATAGCAAGAAGGCGTCTGAGAAGCTCCTTGGGTCCATTGACATTGACCACACCCAGTACAAATTTGGTCACACCAAGGTAACAGTCTCTAAAACCTACCTGATGCTCTTCCTGTCCCTTTGAAGTTCATGTCAAGTTTCTGACCTGCAACTCTGCCCACACAAAGGTCTTCTTCAAAGCTGGTCTCCTGGGGCTCCTAGAGGAGATGCGAGATGACAAGCTGGCCCAGATAATTACCCGAACCCAGGCCAGGTGCAGAGGGTTCTTGGCAAGAGTGGAGTACCAGAGGATGGTGGAGAGAAGGTACTAATTGGAATACTTCACTAAACCTCATAGCCTAGGCCTTTTAATTCTGCTTCCTGTTACAACTTAACTTTGAATATTTCTGTTCCTATCACAGAGAGTCCATCTTCTGCATCCAGTACAATGTCCGTGCCTTCATGAACGTGAAGCACTGGCCCTGGATGAAGCTGTATTTCAAGATCAAGCCCCTCCTCAAGAGTGCAGAGACAGAGAAAGAGATGGCCAACATGAAGGAAGAATTCGAGAAGACCAAAGAAAGCCTTGCAAAGGCTGAGGCCAAAAGAAAAGAGCTGGAAGAAAAAATGGTAGCTCTGATGCAAGAGAAAAACGACCTGCAACTTCAGGTTCAAGCTGTGAGTATCAGAACTCATTTCTTGCAAACTGATGCTAAAATTTCAGTTCAGTGATTGCTAGGGGTAAGTCTAAATTCCACCTTACTAGGGACTGATCATCAATCTTGCCTAATTCACAACTCCTTACAATATCCTACAAAATCTCATATACAACATCACTAAGAAGCACTGTGGTAGGGTTCCTTGCTGTTGAGAAGGAGAAAATAACCATTTTTCCTTTCCCCCTATTGCTTTTCCTAACAGAATATGGTCAGGAAATAAGGTGATCTTTGCTCCCTAAGACGCTCTCTACTAAAAAATGCAAATAATAGCAGTGAAAAAAGAATAATATTCACAGTGAAGAGGAAGGAGACTTTGTGATGAAAACATATCAACTTGAAACCAATACTCTGAATTTTTATATCTATGGCCCCCTGGCAACCTCTCTCTCAACTCTATCTTTAGAAACTCTCTAGTACCTGAAAAATAGGACCATTGCAAGGATAACGGCAATACTTTCTATAAATAGTGTCAATTTTTATGCAAAGCATGAGAGAGAGGGTTGATGTTCTTGTTCTGATGTCCCAATAAATATCCAGAGGCTTGGGAAGAAATATCTGATCAAACGCCACTGTCTAACCCATTTTTTCTGACCCAAATGACAATATAATTTTAGTTGCTGCCACTGAAATCGACAATAGAAACGTTAAAGGCTACCCTCTAGTTCTCTGAATTCAGAAGGGAATCTCCACTGTTTCCATTGGGTGTATAGGTTTTGGACACAAAACTAGAAAATTTAAGGAAAGGTGAATTGTAAATACCGAGGTTGGCACTGTGACTTTCCTTATGGTTTATGTAGATGAAGGTTTTCCAAATTGAGGAGGGATTCATCACACTTTCGAGAATCAAGGGATTTTTATAGCGGGTATGTAAGCTTGATCCAAGCATACTCCTCTCCTTTCAGTACAGTATGACCTCTTTTCAACATTATCCTATCAACTATCCATTTAACAAATAATTGATGAAGTTTCAAGCACTAGGGATACAACTTTGAGCAAAAGACCTAGTCCTTGCCCTCATGGAGTTTAGACTCCGACTCCTGTTTCTTCTCATGAGAAGCACGCTTGCCTCTTCTCTGAGCACCGCCTTTCTAACCTGTCTACTCCCCCTTAGTTCCTACAGGTGTTCCCTTTAATTCCCAGCTACTCTATCACTACAGGACACGTCTTCTCTTTAAGCCACTCCTCTGACATTACCCCTTCTTCCTAGCAAACTGCTAGATATGCTATCATTTTGTTTTTCACATACTAAACTTTTCTGGAAAAAAATATTAAAGAAAACTAACTGATCTGAAATTAGATACCAACATATTAAATACAAGTTATCGTGTAGAAGAGGAAAAAGTCTTCCTCAACCTTCTAAGGATCCCTGGCTGGGTAAAAAATTAAACTGACAAAGACGGACTAACAGGGAAAAAACATACAAATTTTATTGAATTTTTACATATACAGGAGAGCCTTCACAAGAGAATGAAGATGCAAAGAAGAGACCAGAAGAGGAAGCTTTTATACCTTTTAGACAGAGAAACAATAAATTTTTGAAGCATTGAAAAGCAAAAGGGTTTGGCTAGGTGTGGTAAATGGTGAAGAAATAACTAGGAGGATAAGAGTTAGTTTAAGGTTTGTTTCTACAGCCTTCCTTGCCCCAAATTCCCCATCTCTGGTGACAAGAAGGTCTTCTTTACTCCAAGTACAGGAGGGCACCTTTCACATGAGTGTTTTATGATCTGTTTCAGGGAAGAAAGGTGAGGGGAGATCAGGGTGGGCTTCTTGCTTCTGTCGCTTTCTCAAACTCCTTCAGCCGAAAATATCCAGTATGCCAAGGTGCCATATTTCAGGGTATGGTGTCTTGAACCTCATCATTAGCAAATATAATTGTAACATACTTTCACCAGGAACCCTGACTTAAATTTCCCTTTTTAAAAATTTCCAGTGTCACAATAAGTGCCTAATAAATATCTCCCAAATGATGGAAAGTTAATGAAAATTAACCAAAGGCTTTACAACACAATTTACTTATTTGGTTTCAAAATCTTAATAAAATCTGAAAATGTCCAAAGAAGTAAAATGTAAAAGCGTCTATTGTCCATTCTCAGGAAGCAGACAGTTTGGCTGATGCAGAGGAAAGATGTGACCAGCTGATTAAAACCAAAATCCAGCTGGAGGCCAAAATCAAGGAGGCGACTGAGAGAGCTGAGGATGAGGAAGAGATCAACGCTGAGCTGACGGCCAAGAAGAGGAAACTGGAGGACGAATGCTCAGAGCTCAAGAAGGACATTGATGACCTTGAGCTGACACTGGCCAAGGTTGAAAAGGAGAAACATGCCACAGAAAATAAGGTATGAATCATAATCTGCTGCATCATATAGAGGTTCTGCCATCCAACAAAGCTGCTTTATTGCAGAGACCATTTCTTCTCAATTTTCCAAGGTGAAAAACCTCACAGAGGAGATGGCAGGCCTGGACGAAACCATCGCTAAGCTGACCAAGGAGAAGAAGGCCCTCCAAGAGGCCCACCAGCAGACCCTGGATGACCTGCAGGCAGAAGAGGACAAGGTCAACACTCTGACCAAAGCTAAAACCAAGCTAGAGCAGCAAGTGGATGATGTAAGTGTATTTTTAATATCCACTTGAAAGATTTTTTTTTCTATACTTTCAATTTTTAACAAATTTTACTTTCTCATAAGCTTGAAGGATCTCTAGAGCAAGAAAAGAAACTTCGAATGGATCTAGAAAGAGCAAAGAGGAAACTGGAGGGTGACCTAAAATTGGCCCAAGAATCCACAATGGACATAGAAAATGACAAACAGCAACTTGATGAAAAACTGAAAAAGTAAGCAGCGAGAAAAAAAGTTTCAAGGGGAAATTACTATTAATATTTCTGTGACTGACATAAAGTGCTTTTCTAACAGGAAAGAGTTTGAAATGAGCAATCTGCAAAGCAAGATTGAAGATGAGCAGGCCCTTGCGATGCAGCTGCAGAAGAAGATCAAGGAGTTACAGGTAAGTGCATGGTCTCCACCAGTCTAATTCAACATGAAAAAATTACTAACACAAAGAAGCTAAGTTTGTGCTTTCACCACTGCCAGGCCCGCATCGAGGAGCTGGAGGAGGAAATCGAGGCAGAGCGCGCCTCCCGGGCCAAAGCAGAGAAGCAGCGCTCCGACCTCTCCCGGGAACTGGAGGAGATCAGCGAGAGGCTCGAAGAAGCCGGTGGGGCGACTTCAGCCCAGATTGAGATGAACAAGAAGCGGGAGGCTGAGTTCCAGAAAATGCGCAGGGACCTGGAGGAGGCCACCCTGCAGCATGAAGCCACGGCGGCCGCTCTGCGGAAGAAGCACGCGGACAGTGTGGCAGAGCTCGGGGAGCAGATAGACAACCTGCAGAGAGTCAAGCAGAAACTGGAGAAGGAGAAGAGCGAAATGAAGATGGAGATTGACGACCTGGCGAGCAACATGGAGACTGTCTCCAAAGCCAAGGTACAATCATGGTTTAAGTCTTAAAGAGACTTCGGTAAGACAAGAGCGAGTGAGCCTTTCAAGAGTCACTAGCAACTGACAGGAGGAGGTTGGTACAAGGCAGGAGACCAGTGGCAGGGAGGGGCAACTCGGGTGTGATGGAGCAGAGCGCTCATCGCCACACCCAAGGAATATGCAGAGTGAAAACTTAAGCTCTTTCAAATAAAAAAATACAGGTCAACTATACATTGAGATTTTCAAAACACCTCACCTTGATTATGCTTTTTGTTTTTCCCTTAAGCACAAGTAAATAATTTGTTTCTCAAAAAAACTCATGAGTTGAATCACGTATAATGATATCACAGATAAGCCAAGTGAGTAAAGACTTAAATTCACAAAGCAATTTAGTGGCAGCACGTTTAGACTATGTATCTCATTACTCTTTCCATCACAATCTATGGACTCAGTTGCTTTTGTTTGTTTGTAAAGACAGTTTATTCTCAAAATAAATGAGAACTGCAGGTCCTGTGGGATGCTTGGATAATTGAAAGTTTCTGTGGTCCAAATACTTGGCTTGAGATGTCTTCTACCACTTGTTAAATGCAGGGCAACCTTGAAAAGATGTGCCGCACCCTGGAAGATCAACTGAGTGAACTTAAGAGCAAAGAGGAAGAGCAGCAGAGGCTGGTCAATGACCTGACGGGCCAGAGAGCGCGCCTGCAGACAGAAGCAGGTGGGTCACTTACCACTGTTGACCTTGAATGATAAATTTACCTTGGATGCTCAATTTGCTGAAAAACTCTGCATTGAGTTACCTGAGATCACATATTACCTCCCTGGGAGGTGCCCACTCATGTGAACACATTAGTGACCACTGGCACGGACGGCTTTCTTGCCTTCTTGTTCATTTGGTTTTAGTTGTTGTTGTTGTTGTTGTTTTTTAATAAAAAGATCCAGACTCTCTTGTACATTAGCATTTTAAAGCAGATTTCACTCTATCAAAAAGTTATCAAATAAAAACTGTATCCTCACAGTATTTTCACTTTTCAAAATGCTTCCACAAGTTATTTATTACTTTGTTATCTCCACTAGTCTGTACAATGTTATCCCCATTTGAAGGATGACAGATCACAGTAGAGATGAAATGGCTTGTCCAAGAATGCTGACTCGTCTTTTTCCTGAAGTCTTGCCAATTACTGGTAGTTACCACTGTATAGCAGGGGAAATATTCAGGACCACAGCCCAGCCCAGGAGCATTCAAGTGAGGTTGATAGAGGTTGATTATCCAAACTGGAGAGTCTCTGCATTTACTCCTTCCTCTATCAACCTATCCGACTTTCTACCAAAGTTCCACTTCCCCAAGTGAGAGGTAACAAGATAGAAATTTCTTTATGGGTCATTTGGGGTATGAAAGTAACAGGCAATCAAAGTATTGGAGAACCACTTTACTTCTTCATATTCATCCAAATGTTGTTCTTTTTGGAACAAAGCTCAAAGTAAGGCTTTATTATTGTTATACTGCTGAGAAGTACACTTTATGAAAAACAAAATTTATTCTCAAAGAATCAAAATGCTTCTTGCATTTTCTCTTCCTCAAAACATGTTTACTCCTAGTAATTTAGTGGTATGAAAAAAAATAATAAAGTTGGTATCCTCATTAAATGTTAAAGAGATAAAGCTTCCAGGTAACCAGTTCAAAAATGGTACTGAAAGGTTTTTCTCTCTTTTTAATATAAGGTTGTATATTTTCTGAACTATGGTGCTTAAAGAAATTAGAGACAAATTTAAATGCCATTTAGTTTAGGAACTGGCTAGTTATCCTTAAACCAACTCATTCTGGGGATGGAAGAATACTTGATGATTTCTAAATATAAAAATGCTTCCAGTATTTTCTTTTGCATATCACTTCTACCTACAGAGGGAATTGCTCAAAGTCTCCTATTTTCCAAAGAATAAACTCTCTGTTTCAATCAAATTTCAATAGAAGGTACACGAGTACAACACCATTGTAGACAAAAAGCACTGGAATGTTTTGTTGGTTTGATTTGCATTTCTTTTCACATGTTTCTTCATCAATTTCTATTGTGATCAAATAATCTTAAATATCTCCCAAAATCTTTTGTGTTGTTCATAAGCATGTCATCTGCCTCAAAGTTTTCCATACTTTTCATTTTTACACAGATTTGCTCATCAGGGTTCAAGTGCATGTTGGTGGTTTGTTGTAATCCGTGCTCTCCATCATGTTTCAGACTCAGCTCCCATTCCTTGCTCCAGTTTGTAATTTAGAGCTTTAGTTATCAGAGTAAGTTCTGGTTCTTGGTCTTTATAGGTGAATATTCACGCCAGCTAGATGAAAAGGACTCATTAGTTTCTCAGCTCTCAAGGGGCAAACAAGCATTCACACAACAGATTGAGGAACTGAAAAGGCAGCTTGAAGAGGAGATAAAGGTAAGCCGTACTTATTGTTGTTGCTCTCATTATCCTTGTTTTGGTTGTTTGTTTTTAGCTTACTTTCACAGATTTACTTCTGGTGGCCTATAGGAGGTTATGGACTAAAACATCACTTTAAAGATATAAAATTAAGTCACCAATTTCTATGTTCTCAGGCCAAGAGTGCCCTGGCCCATGCCCTGCAGTCAGCCCGCCATGATTGTGACCTGCTGCGGGAACAGTACGAGGAGGAGCAGGAAGCCAAGGCCGAGCTGCAGAGGGCAATGTCCAAGGCCAACAGTGAGGTTGCCCAGTGGAGGACCAAGTACGAGACGGACGCCATCCAGCGCACGGAGGAGCTGGAGGAGGCCAAGTATGTTCTAGACTTAGTCAAAATGGAAATATCTCTATTAACAATCAAAGTTCATCTGCTATAAGTACTATATGGGCAAATGTCCATTGAGCCCAAAACAAATAAAAAACTAGGGAAAAAACATGCCTGAACATAAAGCTAACCAAAATACCAAATACTCTACGTTGTCTGAGGAAAGAAATTAAGCTAGAGGGTAGAAAGAAAAAGGATATAAGACAAGAGAAAGCTGCATGATTCTTTTTTAAAAGGGGGGTAACTTTTGACATCATTCTATTTATACAGGTATAGATAGAATAAGAGTTAACTGTATTCTTCTGTGCCTCTCCTCCCTCCTAGCTACTAACAAAAGTATCAGTCCAAGGGGAGAAGTATGTAAGAGAAAAATAGTCAGGCTTGAAAGCAGAGCTTCTCCTTTTGAGATGTGAAAATATGGCTATTTATAGGGGGAAAAGGAAATATATCGTTAAAGACTAAAAAGTAGACAAAACTTCTCTGATAAGAAAGAACAAATTGTTTTATAAAGGACTAAATATTCAATGCAATCAAAAGTTCAAGACTAAACTGTCAGAGGGAGAATCTAGACAAGAGGGAACCTACTTATTCAACAGAACGTTTAAGGAGAGATCTAGTCATTTATTCGGTGAATAATATACAACTATATAGTTGGAATTATAATGTTTTGGTGGATGCCTTAGAAGAGATTCTGAATGGCGCTCTCAAAGTAAAATTTATATTGATATGGGGAAGCTTCTTTTTATTAAAGGATTAATGAAAGCTAAGAAAATAAAGGATATAATTAGACAAAATCAAGTATATTTCATTTGAATTCAATTCATATAACATTTGAGTACTTGATATGTGTGACAGCCAACAAGGATACAAAGATGAGCAAGATACAGACTCTACCCTCTTGAGATCAAATTTCAGTGGAGAAAAGACATAAATAACAGTAATTCAAGAGAGATATTAATATTCCATAAAGGAGGAATAAACCAGCTACCTTGAAGGGTAAAATGTTGGGTTGGGCTGATCATGGATGCCTTAAAGCCAGACTATGAAGTACGGCGATATTGAAATTTGGGTTGTTTTCAGTATTTGGTTGGTAGGAGAGTGGAAGGAGTTAATACAGAACTGGGCCTACAAACAAGCTTGGAAAGCCAAGTATTAAGGAGTCTGACTCTGGAAATCACTCTCTTGTACCCACTTTGAAACACCCAGTTGTACTCATGGCCATTCACTTCTATTGTCTTTATTTCACCTTTCAGGAAGAAGCTGGCTCAGCGGCTGCAGGATGCTGAGGAACACGTAGAAGCTGTGAATGCCAAATGTGCTTCCCTTGAGAAGACCAAGCAGCGGCTCCAGAATGAAGTGGAGGACCTCATGATTGATGTTGAGAGAACCAATGCTGCCTGTGCAGCCCTGGACAAAAAGCAAAGGAACTTCGATAAGGTATGTCTGCACCGGTTTCTGCCTCAGCATTCAACATATCATTTAAGATTGCCTGCCACCTTCAGTGCGCCTTATTCAAACCATCTGAGGACTGTTCTCAGTAGCTCCCGCTCCATGGATAGGTGGGGGAGGAGAGGGGTCTCCTACTCATCTCATCATAATTATTTCAGTCCCAGATCATCGCAACTCTGTTTGAGAGTTGCCAGAATAGATGGTTTTCATCCTGTCAAACTTTCTTCGCTAAATTTCTTGACCATTCCTTGCACCTCAGATCCTGTCAGAATGGAAGCACAAGTATGAAGAAACTCATGCTGAACTTGAAGCTTCCCAAAAGGAGTCCAGGTCACTCAGCACAGAGCTGTTCAAGGTTAAGAATGCTTATGAGGAATCCTTAGACCAACTTGAAACCTTGAAGCGGGAAAATAAGAATTTGCAACGTGAGTACATGTTAACTTTTCTTTAACAAAAGATTTGAAAGACTGTGTTCCCCTATTGAACAAATTTTTATATTTCTGTTCACCAACAGAGGAGATTTCTGATCTCACTGAGCAGATTGCAGAAGGAGGGAAGCGTATCCATGAACTGGAAAAAGTAAAGAAGCAAATTGAGCAAGAAAAGTCTGAAATTCAGGCTGCTTTAGAAGAAGCAGAGGTAAACATTTTATCACACGCTCTAACACAATTACAAGAGGAATCAGGGTCTACTGCATGCAAGAACTGATGGATAAAGAGAAAATAAAATAACTTTTACCCTGTACACTAAGTACACATGGATGGAGGATGTGTAGAGGATGGAGAATTGACCATGCAAGCAACTAACATAACCATATGTCAGAAACTGTGCTAGACATTGAGAAAATAAAGATGAATAAGTTAAGGGCCCTGCCCTGAAGGGCATGATCTAGCTGGCGAGATAAAAAAATATAAAACCAACAATAGCACACTGTAAAAACTTCTATAACAATGGAATAAAGATGTATAAGGCAGGACAAAGGTAGGAACTAATTCCTGTTTCTAGAATATATACACTTCCATTCCCTGCTAATGTGACCTCTTGCTGTCATTAAGGCATCTCTTGAACACGAAGAGGGAAAGATCCTGCGCATCCAACTGGAGTTGAACCAAGTCAAGTCTGAAATTGATAGGAAAATTGCTGAAAAGGATGAGGAAATTGACCAGCTGAAGAGAAACCATGTCAGAGTTGTGGAGACGATGCAGACCATGCTGGATGCTGAGATCAGGAGCCGGAATGATGCCATCAGGATCAAGAAGAAGATGGAGGGAGACCTCAATGAAATGGAAATCCAGCTGAACCACGCCAACCGCATGGCTGCAGAGGCCCTGAGGAACTACAGGAACACTCAAGGCATCCTCAAGGTAAATGGGTTCAAGAGATGGTCCCAGGGCGGCTGGGGTGACTGCAGCCCTGAGAACGGGGTGTCTCAATGATTGTTCGTTCCACAGGACACCCAGCTGCACCTGGATGATGCTCTCCGGGGCCAGGAGGACCTGAAGGAGCAGCTGGCCATGGTGGAGCGCAGAGCCAACCTGCTGCAGGCCGAGATCGAGGAGCTGCGGGCCACTCTGGAGCAGACCGAGAGGAGCAGGAAAATCGCAGAACAGGAGCTCCTGGATGCCAGTGAGCGCGTCCAGCTCCTGCACACCCAGGTGAGTATAATAATAGAACAGTACAAAATACAAAAGAATGAAAGTGAAATTCTTGCTCAAATCTTAGTTCTAGCTAAAATTTTATTCATAGTATTTCATGGAGGATAAAGTTGAAAACATTTAACATTTTTGGATTAACAGTATTTTTGTTTATCTGAACTGTGACATCCAGAGTTGACTCTCTTTTAAAAATACACTGTCAACTCAGATAAATTACGGAACAAGGAGAGCTACTAATTAGTTAATTTAATCAATGAGTTTTGGAGTTCATTTGAACACAGAGCATCCTAATTTTGCTCCCATGCACTTAATATTTCTAAATTTGATATTTTAACCAGAACACCAGCCTGATCAACACCAAGAAGAAGCTGGAGACAGACATTTCCCAGCTGCAGGGAGAGATGGAAGATATCGTCCAGGAAGCTCACAATGCAGAAGAGAAGGCCAAGAAGGCCATCACTGATGTGAGCAGAGGGCAACGCAGTGGTGGTCAAACTTGAATCTTGATGTGCTATCTCAGCTGCCTCAACTGATCTTGTTTTACTGTGAATTAGGCGGCCATGATGGCTGAGGAGCTGAAGAAGGAGCAGGACACCAGCGCCCACCTGGAGCGGATGAAGAAGAATCTGGAGCAGACGGTGAAGGACCTGCAGCACCGTCTGGATGAGGCCGAGCAGCTGGCCCTGAAGGGTGGGAAGAAGCAGATCCAGAAACTGGAGGCCAGGGTGGGTCTTCTAACAGCATATATCCCATCTCACTCCAATCCGATGCACGATTTTGGATACCTAGCACAGCTAGATGTTGTGGGGCATACAGAGATGAATGAGAGATATTGCTTGCTGCCCAAGAACTTTTAAGGGGGGCGATTAGACCAAGGCATCAAAAACTACATATAAAGCAGAGTAAAAGAAGCACCATGGGTCATTTGAAGAGGTAGAAATCCATGGAGTGAATGGACTGTAGTAAACGTCACTAAAATGCCCATCTTCTTGCAGGTACGTGACCTTGAAGGAGAAGTTGAAAGTGAACAGAAGCGCAATGTTGAGGCTGTCAAGGGTCTGCGCAAACATGAGAGAAGAGTAAAGGAACTCACTTACCAGGTAAGGAAAATGGCCTGTCTAGGTTTTCACCCCAGTCTGCAAGGGACAGAAAACCAAATATACAACAAAATGCCATGCTACTTCTGCTTTCAAGAACCTCACTCTTTAAAATATTATTTCAGACTGAGGAAGACCGCAAGAATATACTCAGGCTCCAGGATCTGGTGGATAAACTGCAATCAAAGGTGAAAGCTTACAAGAGACAAGCTGAGGAAGCGGTGAGTTGAGAACCCTTTGGGGTGGTTGAGTAGCCTCCTGTCTCAGATATGCCCAAGCCAATTTAATTAAAGGGATGAAAGAAAAGGGTAAAATGAGGAAGGATCAAAGGACAATGGTTCAGTGGAGGTCTGAAGAATGAGAAGAAATCAACTCCTTGAAGAGCCAGGGAAAAATGTTCTAGGGAAGGGAAGAGCCAAGGCAAAGCTTATGAGTGGAAGAGGAGTCTGGTTCAAGAAGCAGAAAGAACAAGGGAGACTGCAGTAGAGATGAGGCTCGAGAGCTAGGAAGAGGCGGATCACAGGGTCTGCTAGGCCACAGTAATAAGTCTGAATTTTATTCTAAGGACAGTAGGACACTAGAATGCTACAGGAGAGTTTTAAGTTGAATCATTCACGCCCTGATTTGTTTTTTAAAAAGAGTATCTGGTACTACGTGGAGAATGATGGTCAGATAACACAGGGAGGTCCAGGGAGACATTTTAGGAGGCTTTTTGGGTGGCCCTGTGGCTTGGATTACGGTGGTGGTGAAGCAGACAGAAGTGGAGAGATTCAAGATATATTTTGGAGGTAGAAACTACAAGATACGCTAATAGGTTGCAGTTGGGTGGGGAGAGAAAGGAAATCAAGGGTAATTCATCAAGTTTATGGTCTGAGTAACCAGGTGGATGGTGTAACACTAAAATGGGGAAGTAAAAGAGGAATAGATTTGCAGAGCAAGAAGGAACTAGGAATTCTCTTTTGGAAACATTCTTTGAAATACCATTATATACATAAGTGAAGGTGTTAAGTAAGCAGTTAAATATGAAGTCTGGAGCTCAGAAGGTCTCAGTTATGTTCAAACCTCTAGATTCTCAGGTCTCCACCTTATCTCATTTCCCTAGCCTGTGATTCATCTGAAATAATAATCAAATAAGATCAATTTCCTAAGTATGGGAGTACAGGTATACATACGTATATACCACAAATTAGCTCCTCTGTTCATTTGTGGTCTTTATCTTTCCCCTGACCTCTAATGTCTGAGAGACAGAGAGACCTAACTTGTCTCTAGCTCCTACTTTCCTCATCTGTAAGAGGAAGATTGGAGGTTTTTTTCAAACACTACTATTTAGTGATTCTAAGTTTTTTTAATGTTCTAAATTTGAATGACATATTTTGGACAGTTCTTAATGAGTCTTAAAAAGAATGCTTGCTAGAGACTAAACCAAGACTGGCCTCCTCAAATTCACTGCTATATATTCAAAATAATCAGAGACCACTCAGACTGTTTTAGGAAGCAATAGACTTCTTATTTAATTCCTAAGCTGCATTAAGTAGCAATAATCTACACTCAAGTGGCAACAATTTATATTCAAGGCTATCAGTTTGGTAGAATATAGATTGCATAACTGCGTTTTTAAAAAGTCTGGTTAGATTCTCAGGATTCTGGAAAAAAAGAAGCTGAAAAGCTGGCATATTTAGTAGTAGCTCTAAGTCTAGATGTTCTAAACTTGGAGACAAATGTCACCCGTCCCTCCTTGTTATCTATGAGTTCAAGAAGCATAAGAGGATTTAATGCCAAAAAAACAAAAAAAAAAATCAAGAAGCATTTCTCAAATTTTTTTAAAAAAAGGTTTACTAACTAGAATGGATCATTTTTAAGTAAAAAGAAATTCAAGACCCACTGACCTAGGAAAGTAGAACCTCTGAACTTTTCCCCTCATCAATGCATCTCCATTCATTCTTAGGAGGAACAGTCCAATGTCAATCTCTCCAAATTCCGCAAGATCCAGCACGAGCTGGAGGAGGCCGAGGAACGGGCTGACATCGCCGAGTCCCAGGTCAACAAGCTGCGGGTGAAGAGCCGGGAGGTTCACACAAAAATCATTAGTGAAGAGTAATTCATCCAAATGCTAAAAGTGACCAAAGAAATGCACAAAATGTGAAGTTCTTTGTCACTCTATTTTGTACTTAAGATTTTTGCAGATAAAAAATTTATCAGCAGAGAACTTGTAAGTCTCTTTTTTTCCCCAATGTGTCAATTTACCTTTTCAAGCTTTGAGAAAAGAAAGAAACAAACACTTTGTTTTTATCTTATGGAGAAGGATTTAATCACCAAGAATAAAACATGAAGGGAGCAGCCAGGCCAGTCCCGGTTAGCAAGTGCTCAGTGAGTAAGTATGTAGATGCCCCTGTGGGAGGCAGGTGATGACTGGGGGCAGACCTTAGGCACAGAGAACACAGAATATTTGGTAAACCTACTTGGCCAAACATCAGCTAGTTATCAGAAAAGTAGATTAATGAAGTAATTGATTTTCTTCAGAAAACGGTAGGAAATGCTTGATCTGAAGACTGAGAAAAAATAAAACACTAATTATCTACATAAAAGAAAATGTAAAAAAATTTGGATTAGACACTCAAAAATATTCAAAATGTAACCTTTCCACTATAACTACATGAACTATTAAGTTGGGATTAGAATCCCTTCAGAAGGATTGAAAAGACCAGATTTTCTGGTCCTTCTTAAATATAGGAGTTTTAGGTTTTGGTTACCTACAATATGTTTATTTGTTTGTTTTACTGAGGCTCTTCCCTTGTTATCACATTAGAATGGTAAACGGGAGTTAAGAATGGATGGATTGTCAGTATTCGTTCTATCTCCTTGGAAACTCCTGTATCTTTTACAAGGCTTTCTCCTAGTACTTCTGATAGCAATAGAAGGCCAAGTAATATTCTTTTTTAAAGTCAGTTCCCTACTCTCATTATTTTATCTTAGATTGCTACATTGAGCCTTTCTACTGCTATAGCCATTATTATCATCTTTTTATTTTTCAAACCTTCCTTTAAAATTTATTATTTCTTTATTTATTTTCAGATGTACATCATAATATATTTTGAATTCTGTGTAGATTACATTATGTTCACCACCCGAAAACTAATTATAGTCCATCCCCTCACATGTGAGCCTAATCACCCCTTTTGCCCTCCCCCCTCCCCCCCTTCCCCTATGGTAACCACCAATCCAATCTCCATTGCTATGTGTTTGTTTGTCGTTGTTTTTATCTTCTACTTATGAGTGAGATCATGTAGTATTTGACTTTCTCCCTCTGACTTATTTCACTTAGCATAATACCCTCAAGGTCCATCCATGTTGTCACAAATGGCCAGATTTCATCACTTCTTATGGCTGAATAGTAATCCATCGTGTATAAATACCACATCTTCTTTATCCATTCGTTCCTTGATGGGCACCTAGGTTGCTTCCAAGTCTTGGCTATTGTGAATAATGCTGCAATGAACATAGGGGTGCACATATCTTTATGCCTTTGCGTTTTAAAGTTCTTTGGATAAATACCCAGCAGTGGGATAGCTGGATCATATGATAGATCTATTCTTAATTTTCTGAGGATACTCCATACTGCTTTCCATAGTGGCTGCACCAGTTTGCACTCCCACCAGCAATGAACAAGGGTTCCCTTCTCTCCACATCCTCTCCAACATTTGTGGTTTCCTGTCCTGTTAATTATAGCCATTCTGACCGGAGTGAGGTGATACCTCATTGTAGTTTTGATTTGCATTTCCCTGATAGCTAATGATGTTGAGCATCTTTTCACATGCCTGTTGGCCATCCGTATATCTTCTTTGGAGAAATCTCTGTTCAGATCTTTTGCCCACTTTTTAATTGGATTGTTGGGTTTTTTTGTTGTTGAGCTGTATTAGTTCTTTGTGTATTTTGGATATTAACCCCTTATCTGATATATGATTTGTAAATATCTTCTCCCAATTGTTAGGTTGTCTTTTCATTTGTTGACGGTTTCCTTTGCTGTGCAGAAGCTTTTTAGTTTGATGTAGTCCCATTTGTTCACTTTTCCCTTGCCTGGTCAGACATGGGACTTGAAAATATGCTGCTCAGACCGATGTCAAAGAGCGTGCTGCCTATGTTTTCTTCTAGAAGTTTCATGGTTTCGGGTCTTACATTCAAGTCTTTAATCCATTTTGAGTTGACTTTTGCGCATGGTGTAAGGGAATGGTCTACTTTCATTCTTTTGCATGTGGCTGTCCAGTTTTCCCAACACCATTTATTAAAGAGACTCTCCTTTCTCCATCGTATGCTCTTGGCTCCCTTGTCGAATATTAGCTGTCCATAAATGTGTGGGTTTACTTCTGGGCTCTCAATTCTGTTCCACTGATCTGTGTGTCTGTTTTTGTGCTAGTACCATGCTGTTTTGGTTACTATGGCTTTGTAGTATATTTTGAAATCAGGGAGTGTGATACCTCCAGCTTTGTTCTTTTTTCTCAGGAGTCCTTTGGCTCTTCAGGGTCTTTTGTTGTTCCATATAAATTTTAGGGTTCTTTTTCTATTTCTGTGAAAAATGTTGGTGGAACTTTGATAGGGATCGTGTTGAATCTCCAGATTGCATTAGGAAGTATGGACATTTTAACAATGTTAATTCTTCCAATCCAAAAGCATGGAATATCTTTCCATTTCTTTGTGTCTTCTTCGATTTCTTTCAACCTTTTATAGTCTTCGGTGTACAGATCTTTCACCTCTTGGGTTAAGTTTATTCCTAGGTATTTTATTCTTTTTGTTGCAATTGTAAATGGGATTGTATTCTTAATTTCTCTTCCTGCTACTTCATTGTTAGTGTATAGAAATGCAACCGATTTTTGTACATTGATTTTGTATCCTGTGACTTGACTGTGTTCCTTTATTGTTTCTAAAAGTTTTTTAGTGGAATCTTCGGGTTTTCTAGATATAAAATCATGTCATTTGCAAAGAGTGACAGCTTCACTTCTTCTTTTCCAATGTGGATCCTTTTTATTTCTTTTCCTTGCCTGATTGCTTTGGTTAGGACTTTTAATACTATGTTAAATAAGAGTGGTGACAGTGGACATCCTTGTCTGGCTCCTGTTCTTAGAGGGATAGCTTTCAGTTTTTCTCCATTGAGAATGATATTTGCTGTGGGTTTGTCATATATGGCCTTTATTATGTTGAGGTATTTTCCTTCTATACCCATTTTATTTAGATATTTTATCATAAATGGATGCTGTATCTTGTCAAATGCTTTCTCTGCATCTATTGAGATGATCATATGATTTTTATTCTTCATTTTGTTAATGTGGTGTATCACATTGATAGATTTGTGGATGTTGAACCATCCCTGCATCCCTGGAATGAAACCCTCTTGATCATGATGTATGATATTTTTAATGTATTGTTGTATTCGATTTGCTAGTATTTTGTTGAGGATTTTTGCATCAATGTTCGTCAGTGATATTGGCCTGTAATTTTCTTTTTTTGTGTTGTCCTTGTCTGGTTTTGGTATCAGGATAACGTTAGCTTTGTAGAATGAGTTAGGAAACCTCCCTTCCTCTTCAGTTTTTTGGAAGAGTTTGAGAAGGACAGGTATTAAGTCTTCTTTGAATGTTTGGTAGAATTCACCAAGAAAGCCATCTGGTCCTGGACTTTTATTTTTTGGGAGGTTTTTTATTGCTGTTTCGATCTCCTTACTGGTGATCAGTCTATTCAGATTTTCCACTTCTTCTTGGTCCAGTTTTGGAAGGTTGTATGTTTCTAAGAATTTATCCATTTCTTCTAGATTATACAATTTGTTGGCATATAGCTTTTCATAGTATTCTTTTATTATCTTTTGTATTTCTGAGGTGTTCATTGTAATCTCTCCTCTTTCGTATCTGATTTTATTTATTTGAGCCTTCTCTCTTTTTTTCTTGGTGAGTCTAGCTAAGGGTTTGTCAATTTTGTTTATCTTTTCAAAGAACCAGCTCTTGGTTTCATTAATTTTTTCAATAGTTTTATTAGTCTCTATTTCATTTATTTCTGCTCTGATTTTTATTATTTCCTTCCTTCTGCTGATTTTGGGCTTTGTTTGTTGTTCTTTTTCCAGTACCTTTAGATGCGCTTTTAGATTGTCTATGTGGGATTTTTCTTCTTTGTTGAGGTGGGCCTGAATTGCTATAAACTTTCCTCTTAGAACAGCTTTTGCTGTATCCCACAGATTTTGGCATGTCATGTTTTTATTTTCATTTGTCTCCAGGAATTTTCTGACTTCTCTTTGATTTCTTCATTGACCCAATCGTTGTTCAGTAGCATTTTGTTTAATCTCCACAATTTTGTTGGTTTTCTGGTTTTCTTCCTGTAGTTGATTTCTAGTTTCATACCTTTGTGGTCAGAAAAGACGCATGGTATTATTTCGATTTTCTTAAATTTATTGAGACTTGTTTTGTGGCCTAATATGTGATCAATCCTGGAGAATGTTCCATGGGCATTTGAAAAGAATGTGTATTCTGTGGTGTTTGGATGGAATGTTCTGTATATACCTACTGAGTCCATCTGGTCTAATGTGTCCTTTAAGGCCAGTGTTTCCTTATTGATCTTCTGTTTGGATGATCTATCCTTTGGCGTAAGTGGAGTGGTGAAGTCCCCTACTATTATTGTGTTACTGTCTATTTCTCCTTTTATGTCTGTTAATAATTGCTTTATATATTTAGGTGCTCCTATGTTGGGTGCATAGATATTTACAAGTGTTATATTTTCTTGTTGGATTGTTCCCTTTATCATTATGTAGTGCCCGTCTTTGTCTCTTGTTACAGTTTTTGTTTTAAGTCTATTTTGTCTGATATAAGTATTGCTACCCCCACTTTCTTTTCTTTGACATTTGCATGGAATATCTTTTTCCATTCTTTCACTTTCAGTTTGTGAGTGTCTGTGGGTCTGAAGTGTGTCTCTTGTATGCAGCATATACATGGGTCTTGTTTTTTTATCCAGTTGGCCACCCTATGGCATTTGATTGGAGCATTTAGTCCATTGACATTTAAAGTAGCTATTGATAAATATGTATTTATTGCCATTTTGTCACTTTTTTTTCTGGGTGTTTTAGTAGTTCTTCTCTGTTCCTTTCTTTTTCTCTTGCTCTCTTCCTTTGTGGTTTGATGGCTATCTTTAGTAATATGTTTGATTTCTTTTGTCTTACTTTTTTTCTTGCTTGTTATAGGTTTCTGATTTGTGATTACCATGAGGATCCTATTTAATATTCTATGCATATAACAGTTTACATGGAGTTGATAGACTCTTTAGCTTGACCTCTTTCTAAAAGATCTACTTTTTTACTACCTTCCTCCCACATTACATGTTTTTCAAATCATTTATAGTCTCTTGTTTAGTGTGTGTCTATCCATTACCCTCTTATCATTGAAATAGGTGATTTTAGTACATTTGTCTTTTAACCTTCATATTATCTTCACAGGTAGTTGATCTGCTGCCTTTACTACATTTTTACCTTTACAAGTGATTTTATTGCCTGGTTGTTTTTTGTTGTTGTTTTGCTTTTTTGATAATTTTTTTTTTTATCTCTATTTGTGGTCATTGCTTTCCCACTTAAATAAGTCCCTTCAGCATTTCTTGCAGAACTGGTTTCTTGGTGATAAACTCCTTTAATTTTTGCTTGTCTGGGAAGCTCTTTATCTCTCCTTCCATTCTGAATGACAACCTTGATGGATAAAGTATTCTTGGCTGTAGGTTTTTTCCTTTTAGCACTTTAAATATCTTGTGCCATTCTCTTCTCACCTGTAGGGTCTCAAGCTGAGAAGTCCACTGATAGCCTGATGGGCTTCCCTTTATATGTCACTTGTGGCCTTTTTCTTGCTGCTTTTAGGATTTTCTCTGTCTTTAATTTTGGACATTTTAATTATAATATGTCTTGGTGTAGGCCTCTTTGGGCTTATCTTGTTTGGAGCTCTCTGTGCTTCCTGAACTTGGATGTCTGTTTCCTTCCTCAGGTTAGGAAAATTTTCATCTATTACTTCTACAAATAAATTTTCTGTCCCTTTGTCTCTCTCTTCTCCTTCTGGGACACCTATAATCTGAATGTTAACATGCTTGATATTGTCCCAGAGTTCCCTTAGACTGTTCTCATTCTGTCTAATTCTTTTTTCTCTTTTCTGTTCTGCTTGGGTGATTTCCTCTAGTCTTTCGTCCAGCTCACGGATCCATTCTTCTGCATCCTCCACTCTGCTATTGAGTCCCTCTAGTGAATTGCTCATTTCCAGTATTGTATTCTTCATTTCTGATTGTTTTTTTTTTAATATCTTCCAGTTCTTTGCTGATGTGCTCACTGTGTTCATCCATTCTTCTCCCCATATCTGTGAGCATCCTCATGATATTGTGTTTGAACTCTCTGTCGAGTAGGTCACTAGTTTCTGTTTCATTTAGTCCTTTTTCTGGGGTTTTGTACTGTTCCCTTGCTTGGAAAGTGTTCCTTTGTCTCCTCATTATGCCTCTTTCTCTGTGCTTATTTCTATGTATTAGGTGAGTCCACTATGTCTCCTGATCTTGGAGAAGTGGCCTTATGTATGAGATGCCTTATGAGGCCCAGCAGTGTGCCTCCCTCTCGTTACCAGTCCATAAGAACCAGAAGGGACCCCTTTGTAGGTGACTTGTGTCCTTCTGCTGTGGCAGGGTTGCTCCCACTGCAGGTATCCAGGGAGTCTAGTCTTTCCTTCCCTGGCCAGCTGTTTGTAAATCCAGTTTGGGGAGCCTCAGCACTGTTGGCTACAAAGTCTATCAGCACACTCCTATTGCAGTTTTCCTCTTAATTGGGTTGGTACCCAGAGTAGCTGGTTGCTAGGCTCAGGGGCTTACAGTTGTGATAGGCCTCAGGCCTACAAGGCTGTTGTCAGTTCTCTTAGGAGTGTAGCTGAGTGGGGCTGGCCCTTGGCACAGGGGCACTCAATTGTTTCAGGCTTTGGAAGGTGGGGCTGATCCTTTTTATGGCTATTTGTGAAGCACAGGTCTTCTGCCGCTGATAAGCCTCACCCCCCACAGGACCACATACACCATCAACACAGTCCTGGTCTGAGTACACTTCTCAACCCCCTGGAGCGTACCCCGACACTGCTGCAGAGGCCCCCACCTCTCCACCAATGCCCCCCACAGTTCACCTGGTCTTCACACTGGCCCTGCCCCACAGAGGCAGACACCCTTGCCTGCCTGTAGAGGATCAAGGCACCCAGTCAATAGAGGCTGAAAAGTAGCCTGAGGGCTTGCTGTTAGGTGGGGCCAGTCCCTAGGGAAGGTTGCCTACCCTGGCTGGACTGGATTAAATCTGTGCTCTAGTGGGCATGGCAGACCCCTGGGCTAACAGGCCAAGGGATGAACCTCAATGGCACCCACCGGGGTCCGTGTCAGCATGCCTGGACCAGCTTAGAACAATGGCCCCCACCAATGTCTCAGTCTCCGGAGAAGTGCCTCCTCTCACCAAGATGACCCCAGAGCCCACCAGGTGAGTCTCATTTCACCAAAGGACTGTCAGCCTTCTCTCTGGTGATTTTAGGTTGCTGCAATGAGTTAGTTTGTGCGTGGGCCCTTTAAGAGTCAGGTCTTTTTGGCTTTCAGCCGATAGCTTTTCTGGGGGTACCCTTGCTGCAGTTAATAGCCAGCAAAGCCAGACAGTAAGATCTCCGTCTCAGTTGGGCTGAGTCTGAAACATGCTTATAGCAGTATCGCCCCTGCTCCGGACCTCACTCCTCCAGGGAGGGCTGCGTACCTTCGGGTGGCTCCTGCCTGGCCAGCTGAGAAGCCCGCTGCTCCCAAAGGTGGCTTTTTTCCTCTCCAGCAGGAATTTCTGCCTCCTCTGCCTTCGTCAGGACTGTCCCTTGTTGTGGGGGTTCTTTTTATCCAGTTTTCAGTTTTCAATCAGGGGTAATTTTTCCAAAAATAGTTGTAACCTGGTTGTGTTCATGGGAGGAGACGAGTTCAACATCTGCTCACACCACCATCTTGATGAGATCCTCTATTATCATCTTTAGTATAATTGGTATTATGACTACCGAGTCACATGTGCTGAGGGCAAGTAAAAAAGCAAGTATCTTGCCTATGAGAAATATAACAAATGTCTTATAAGAATAGTACACAACCTAGTTAAAAGGAACAATACAAAATTAAATGCTTTAAATTTTATTATCTAGTAGGTTAAAGCATCCAGCTGCACACCTCTGGACCTCAGCTCCCTCTGGGTTGTTACGTACCTCTACTTATTTGGTCCTTGGAGACAATTGTTTATCCTAATGCTACATCTTGAGCTACACTTTAAAATAATTTATAAAAGTTTTTAATAATCCTTAATATATTATCCAATTTTCCACCAAAAGTTACAACCTAATACTCCAATTCCACATTGCCATTTCATTGGATTACTGACTTAATGATAAAAATGAATAGATAAATAGACAAATGTTAAGCAAAGAGGCAGGAAAAGAGGGTAGGGTCTGATAATGGCAGCCAATCTTGGTTCTGTCCTCACTTAATACTGACCTTCCTGGAAAACAGGGGATTTCTTATGCTCCTTGGAATATTCCCCTACCTCCTGACTTAAATTGAAATCTGCTCCTCCTTGATAACAATGCTTCCCTGGAAGCTCTCTTAAGACATGGCCATTCTCTCATGCTTTCAGAACTCTTTAAGTTCTTAAGGAGTTGTGAACTAGAAATAATATGCCCCCTTGATCTCCACTGCTCTTGTAGAAAGCTCTTCCCTCTTCAAGGTTCATGCTATTCTACTATTCCACATACCTGTTGCTATCATCTACTCACTTTTCATTCATCCAAGATTTTGGCACCTCTTCTCTCTCCACTCAATTCTCATCACATTTCTGGGAGACTTCAAGGTCCACATGGATGATTCACCAAATACATTGACTCCCGCCCTCTGCTGCCTTCTCTTCCACTCCACCTCTTCCACAGCCTCACTCTAGAAAATGCCCAAACTTCAAAGTCACCAAATCAAGCATCTCCTTCCTGATTTTTCTAGCTTGCTTGTTGAACTATCCCCAACATAACAGTTCTTCAACCCCACTGGCATGTCCAGTATTCTGAACTTTTACTTCTTCTATATTCATCAGCCTCTCTTTTATCTTTATTTCTCTCCCAACTAAGTAAAAATTCATAATCTTTTTGTCCAGTCTCTTGACAACATCCTAAACTTCCTTGCCATCTCCTATGCCCCTGTCACACTTGAGTGGAAAGACACTAACCCTAATGAATCCGACAATTCACTACTCCACACTTCAAAGAGAATGGTACCACTATAAATTCCCAGTCACTAACCTCACCAGGCCTTCAGTGCTGGAGTTACGTAGTCAACTTGCTCACTCTATTTCTACTTCAAATCTTCTCCACTCTCCTCCAATCTCCATTTCCCCCATTTGGCCCCAGAAAATGATCTCACATCCTGCTTAAAAGAAAAAACAGACGCCATTGGATGGAAATGGCCTCACATTTCTACCGCCAAGTCATCTTCATCCTTCCAATGGATGATATGGAGATGAATGAAGGAAATGGAGATACCTCCTCCAATTTAGGACCACCTCTTCTGCCTGGCTCTGAATCTCATCCCTTCCCTCCTTCTTAAAATATTTATACAGTGAATTCATTTTCTTTCACTTTTATTCCTACTCTCTCCTACTCTACTGGATCCTTTCTTAAACTCTCCCTTGACTCTATTTTTTTCTCCAGTTATTGTCTCATTTCTCTACATTCCTTTACAATAAAATTTCTCAAAAGTGTTGTGTATACACAGTCTCCATTTCCTCACATCTCACCTACCTCTCAACTCACTCCAATCTGGCTTTTGCTCCCTCCATTCCACTTAAATGAATCTCACTATGATCCTCAGTGACTTCACTGATAAATCAAATGGTCACGTCTTAATCCTTACTTAACCCAACCTTCCAACTGCACATTATACATCTGACCATTCTCTTTTATCAGAAATGTTCTCTTCCTTTGATGTCCAAATCTCTGCCCTGCCCTGGTTTTCTTCACAGCTCTGACTCTCCAGCCTCTCTTTCTTTCTCCTTCATCAGCTCATTGTCCTCTGCCTAACTGTCAAATGTTTTTGTGAACTCAGTGTGATGTGGTCCAAGTTTCCATCTTAGGCTCCTTCTCATCTCACTTTACATTTTCTCCCTAAATGATCTCCTCCATTCCCTTGGCTTATATTACCATCTATAACCTATGAATTCCAAGTTTATATTCCAACTCTGGTTCTCTACTCTGAGTTCCAGACTTGATAATAGGCACTTCAAACTCAACAGAGTCAAAACATTCATGAACACAGCCTCCTCTCCTTTATCCCCTCTTGTACTCCTATGCTGTTCCTCATCACAGCGGATGGCAACAGTAATCACTCAGTTGCTCAAGCTAAGTATTTAGGAATCATCTTTGAAATCTACCTGTCCTTCACTCATCCATGTCCAATCAATCATCATGTGTTTTCTTTACTATTCCTAAATATCTTTCAAGACCATCAACTTCTCTCTGTCTTTTCTGCCATATTCCCCATCCAAACTGCCATCGTCTACTGCCTGGTCTCTCACTCCTCTAGTCTTCCTTCCCAAGTCTAAACCATTCTGGCAGAATCTAAACTGTAGCCAAAGAGATCTTTCAAAAACAATAATCGGATCACTTCACTCTCTAGCCCTTTGCTCTTAGTATAAAGACTAAAATTCTGAAGACAGCCTTGCCCACCTTGGAAGTTTTACCTTGTGATTCTCTCTTCCTCCCTCTTCATATTTCAGTTGCAGTGACCTCCTTTCAGTCCCATGAATATACTTTGAGCCTTCTCACATCAGCGGCTTAGCACATATTGTTCCCTTAACTTTTAAGAACTCTTTCTCACCTCTCACCTCCATACTTTGACTAGCTAAGGCCCAGTCCTAGGCCTATCCCCTAAATCTCAGCTTAAATTTCACTTCTTTAAGAAAAGCTTCCAAGACCTTCCAGAATAGGTCATATTTCCCTGTTATATGTTCTCTTTACTTATCACTTACTAAACTGTGACTAAGTAATATCTTACTCCCTCATTAAAATGTAAGCTACAGGAGTGTAGGTTTGGGGTCTTACTTGTTTATCCCTGTATCCCTTCACTTGGCATTGTGCCTTGAATACAGCACATGCTCAATAATTATATTTGAAAGTATGAATAAATGTTTCCATACCTTTGATTTTGTTGCCTTCCTGCCCTCCATCTCTTGTCCATTTGGTAAATGTTTACCCATTCTTTAATTCTCAGCTTAAACGTTACTCCCTTTAATGCTTTCTTTAGGAGGCAGCGCATCCACTCACACATTCTATGACACCCAAGTAAATTTAAATGTTCCTTTCTCAAATTTTAATATCACTGTCATATTCTTCTTGCTCCTGTTGCCTCTGACCATAGTGCTCCTTTCCTCCTCTCTGTAAGTCCACCCTACTCATCTTTCAAGAGCACTAGCTCCAAGAAGCTTTTCCTAGTAGGAAGAAGAACTCTCTAGAGCAATTACCTAATACTTTCTCCTGTTCAATTATTGCTTCCTGTCTTATCTCTTCCATTGAGTTATTCCATCCTGTCTTATCTTTTATGTTCAGTTATCGCATCCTGTCTACGTCTCCTGCTTAGTTACTATATCTTGTCTTAACTCACCTGTCCAGTTATTGCATGTTTTCTTATCTCTCCTGCACATTTATTGTATCCTATCTTATCCTCAGTTTCATTTATTGCATCCTGTCTTACCTCTTCTGTCCAGTTATTCCATCCTGTCTTATCTTTCCCATTCAGTCATTTCATCCTGTCTTATCTCTTCTGCTCATTTATTGCATCCTGTCTTATCCCTCCCTCTCATTTATTGCATCCTGTCTTTTCTCTCTTCTTCATTTATTGCAACCTGTCTCGTCTCTTCCAGTTTATTTCATCCTGTTTTGTCTCTCCCATTCATTTTTGCACACCGTATTTCTTGCCTACTCATTTATTGTATCCTGTCTTATCTCTACAGTTCAGTTATTCCTTCCTGTCTTATCTCTCATGTTCATTTATTGTATCCTCTCTTCTGTCACCCTCTTATTTATCGCATCCTTTCTTATCTCTCCTTTTCAGTTATTGTATCCTGTCTTATCTTTCCCATTCAGTTATTCCATCCTGTCTTATCTCTCTGTTCAGTTATTACATCCTATCTTCTCTCTTTCCCCCCTCACTTATTGTGTCCTTTCCATCTCTCCACTTCAAGTACCGCACCTTGCCTTATCTCTTCTGTTGTTATTCCATCCTGTCTTATCTTTTAGCTTCCATTAGTGCATCCTGTCTTATGTCCCCTACTCAGTTAATGCATCCTGTCTTATCTCTCCTCTTCAATTATTGCATTGTCTTATCTTTCCTGTTATTCAAGGCAAGTCCAGATTTTAGATTGATAAGTTTGTTTTACTTGTTTAAAGAAAGCTAGTTGTACTTAGTCACATTTTACTTCTGAATTTTCCCTAACTGCTACATGTATTTAAGAAAAACTTAGTTTTTTAAGTCTTTTCTCCTGGTTTCAACACCTTCAAAACCATTAGGCAACTATTTACACAGTAAAATTTATAGAAATCCAAAATATCCACAAACAACCAATACAAGGAAACTAAAACATTTACTACATTTTCCCTACACAACTACCTCTTATTTCTTTCCTGTTCTCTCTCATTGAAATCCTACCATTTGGGAATGTTGTATAGTCCCTTCCTACCTCTACTCTCAGCTCTGCAGGAGATGCCAGCTGTCAACAAGGACAACAGTGATTTCCTGGTACTTCTTTTCTGTATTAAAGGCATCTTAGTGCCATACCTAAAACTTAAACAGAAAAACAATCCTATAAGTAAGCATGACATTTAACGTAAGTCTTCCTTCTGGAGTAAGATGCCCAAGTGTATCTTGCTAACTGGAATTATGAAGGAAGAGAGAATTTAAGGTGATTCAAGTTAAAATTGAATTTGCTGATTTATTTTTATTATAATTCATCAATACACAGGAAATTAGATTCTTAAATATTAATTAGTTATTGTTGCCTGGGTAGCGAGGACAGTGCATGATTTCTTACACCTTAGAGTAGATGTCAGATAACAACCAGAGAAGAAAATTAATGTAAGCCATACAAATAAATACCAGCCCCTCGGAATCAGAGAGGCCCTGAAGAATGAAATAGAATAATTGGAAGAGTTGAATGATACTGTTTCCCCATTCTTTTCCCATTTAGACTTACTTTCCCAGGAATCTATGTGCCTCTGAGTTAATTATAACATCTAGCAGATGCTTCTCTATTCTCTCTATTCAAGCAAGAGGAAAGATGTAGACAGCTAGAAGAGGAAAGCGGTGAGTGAGCATAACTGTTACGTGTGTGGGACCAAACGATGGATCGGCTACCAAGACAGAATTTTTGGAAAATATTTTCAAGGCTCCACTTACATCCTGTAGCACAAAAAATATAAGTCTCTACATACCTCTATCTCTTCCCATAGTTCTGTGTGTCATGTGGTGAGTTTATTTATGGCATCCTGGTTTTGAATATGCCAGCTTCTGGTGGGTAAGCATTATGGCACATTCAACAACAGAACACCATAACACCACATGAAGTTCTTGTAAATGCAGGCTTTCATTAAAGTGTAAGCAATTTGATGGGAGATCTCTCATTTATTATTCTATTAGCCTTTTAATTCTGGCATATCTCTTATTGTGGCAGTAAAATCATTAGATAAATACAGAACCTTCGAGTTGATCAGGACATTAGAGGCTGTACAGCTAGTGGCTAAGTAATGGTCTTTGGGGTAACCCTGCCTAAGGTGAGTCTTGGCTCCACCCACACCAGCTATGGGGTCCTTGGGGATTTACTTAACCAGACTGTGGCTCAGTTCCTTTTCATTACTATATGGCAATAATAACACTTTCTATGCTTTAGGTCCGCATGAGGATAATATGAATAAATGTACATCAAATGCTTGGAATATACATATGGGTCATAGCAGATATTCAAAACATGGATCTATTTTTCTCTCACTCACTTCTCCACAATTTTTCCTACCTAGAAAGTCCTTCATTCAGATTTTTGCACAGACACCTTCCTTTACATTATTCAGGTCACAGCTCAAAGAAGTCTACCCCTGTTTGACATATTAAATGTGGCCCCCTGCCCGAATCAATCTCTACCTCATTATCCTAATTTATACTTTCCATAACATATCATTTAGAATAAGAAATCCTTCTTTAAGTATTTTTTAATGAGTTTATTGACTCCACTACCCCTTCTCATCAAAATGTCAATTCCATGAAAGCCAGGGACTTTGTTTTTTAAACCATTTTATGTTTGCTCAATAAATACCAATTAAATGAATGAATACTAACATGGGAAGAAGCTCAAAATACCTTATTATGAGGAAAAAAACCAAGTTGCAGATGATCAGTATGATCATTTCATTTGTATAAATATACACTATATATGTGTGCATAGAAATTTGTTTGTATGTATAGAAAATTACTCCCTGAGAGTACTTTGAGGTAGTTGAGCATATAGTCATCCTTGACCTTGTCATTATCAATACCTGTACCTTCAAAAATATCTCAATTTCGAACATCCCATTTGGACTGCACAAATCATCAAACACACAAGAAAAAATAGATAATCTGAATAGATCTATATCTACTAAAGAAATTGAATCATCGATAATAACCTTCCAAGAAAGAAAGCACCAGGCCCAGATGGTTTCACTGGTGAATTCCACCAAATTTTAAGGAGAAATGATACCAATTCAAAATGTCTTCAAGAAAACAAAAGAAGAAGGAACATTTCCTTTTTTTTTTTTTTTTTGGACATGAGGAATGGTGGGTTTTTGTTTTGTTTTTTTGAGGTCATGTTGGCTTTTAACATTGTGTATTTTTCAGGTGTACATTATTATATTTCAATTTCTGTATAGATTGCCTTGTGTTCACCACCAAAAGTCTAGTTTTTATCTGTCACCACACACAAGTACCCCTTTACCCCCTTCACCCTACCCCTACCATCTTTTCCTCTGGTAACCACTAATCTGTTCTCCTTATCTATGTGTGTGTTTGTCTCCGACAAATGAACAAAACCACATGGTATTTGTCTTTCTCTGTCTGATTTATTTTGCTCAGCATAACACCCTCAAGGTCCATCCACATTGTCACAAATGGCATGATTTTGTCTTTTTTATGGCTGAGTAGTATTCCATTGTATATATATATATATACCACATCTTCTTTACCCATTCAGCTGTTGATGGGCAGTTAGGTTGATTCCACATCTTGGCTATTGTGAATAATGCTGTGATGAACATAGGGGTGCATAAATCTTTTTGAATAGTTGATTTCATATTCTTTGGATAAATACCCAGTAGTGGAATAGCTGGATCATATAATATTTCTATTTTTAGTTTTTTGAGAAATCTCCATACTGTTTTCCATAGCGGGTGCAATAGTTTGCATTCCCACCAGCAGTGTATGAGGGTTCCCTTTTCTCCACATCCTCTCCAGAACTTATTTCTTGTCTTGTTAATTATAACCATTCTGACGGTGTGAGATGATATCTCATTATAGTTTTGATTTGCATTTCTCTAATAATTAGTGATGCATAACATCTTTTCATGTGCCTGTTGGCAATCTGTATATCTTCTTTGGAAAAATGTCTGTTCCTATCCTCTGCCCATCTTTTGATTGGGTTGTTCATCTTTTTGTTGTTGAGTTACATGAGTTCTTTAGATATTTTGGAAATTAACCCCTTGTCAGATATAAGATTTGCAAATATTTTTCCCAGTTGGTGTGTTGTCTTTTCATGTTTTTTGATGGTTTCCTTTGCTTTGCATAAGCTTTTTAGTCTGATGTAGCCCTATTTATTTTTTCTTTTGTTTCCCTTGCCTGAGGTGACATGGTATTTGCAAAGATACTGCTAAGCCCAATATCAAAGAGGGTATTGCCTATATTTCCTTCTAAGAGTTTTATGATCTCAGGTCTTACATTCAAGTCATTAATCAATTTTGAGTTAATTTTTGTGTATGATGTAAGATAATGGTCTACTTTCATTCTTTTGCATGTGGCTGTCCAGTTTTCCCAGCACAACTTATTGAAAAGACTTTTCTTTCTCCGTTATATGTTCTTAGTTCCTTTGTCAAGATTAGCTGTCTACAGTTGTGTGGTTTTATTTCAGGGTTCTCAATTCTGTTCCATTGATCTGTATGTCTGTTTCTCTGCCAGTACCATGCTGTTTTGATTACTATAGCTTAGTAGTATATTTTGAAATCAGGGAGTGTGATACCTCCAGCTTTGTTCTTTTTTCTCAGGATTGTTTTGGCTATTTGGGGTCTTTTGTTGTTCCACATAAATTTTAGGGTTCTTTGTTCTATTTCTGTGAAGAATGTAATTGGGATTCTGATTGGGATTGCATTGAATCCGTAGGTAATATGTAGGAACTGCTTTAGGTAACCTGGAAATTTTATCTATATTTATTCTTCCATCCATGACCATGGAACATCTTTCCATTTCTTTATGTCTTCTTTGGTTTCTTTCAATAATGTCTTATAGTTTTCAGTGTATAGGTCTTTCACCTCCTTGGTTAAACTTATTCTGAAGTATTTTATTCTTTTTATTGAAATTATAAATGGGATTGTATACTTGACTTCTCTTTCTGCTAGAGTGTTACTAGTGTATAGAAATGCAACTGATTTTTATATGTTGATTTTGTATCCTGCAACTTTACTGTATTTGTTGATTATTTCTAATAGTTTTTTGGTGGATTCTTTAGAATTTTCTATATATAGAACCATGTCATCCACAAATAGTGAGAGTTTCACTTCTTCCTTTCCAATTTGGATCCCTTTTATTTCTGTTTCTTGCCTAACTTCTCTGGCTAAAACTTCTAGTACTATGTTGAATAGGATTGGCAAGAGTGGGCATCCTTCTCTTGCTTCTGTTCTCAGAGGAATGGCTTTCAGTTTTTCTCCATTAAGTATGATGTTGGCTGTGTATTTGTCATATATGGCCTTTATTATCTTGAGGTACTGTCCTTCTATACCCATTTTGTTTAGAGTTTTTATCATAAATGGGTGTTGGATCTTGTCAAACGCTTCCTCTGCATCTATTAAGATGATCATGTAATTTTTATTCTTCACTTTGTCAATGTGGTGTGTCACATTGATTGATTTGTGGATGTTGAACCATCCCTGCATCCCTGGAACAAATCCCACTTGATCATGGTGTATGGTCTTTTTCATGTATTGTTGTATTCAATGTGCTAACATTTTGTTGAGGATTTTTGCATCTATGTTCATCAGCAATATTGGCCTGTAATTTTCTTTTTTTGTGTTGTCCTTCTCTGGTTTTGGTATCAGGTTAATGTCGGCCTTGTAAAATGAGTTAGGGAGCATCCATCCTCTTCAGTTTTTTGGATTAGTTTGAGAAGGATAAGAATTAAGTCTTCTTTGAATGTTTGGTAGAATTCACCAGAGAAGTTGTCTGGTCCTGGGCTTTTGTTTTTTGAGAGGTTTTTGATTCCTGTTTCAATCTCTTTGCTTCTGATTGGTCTATTCAGATTCTCTATTTCTTCTTGACTCAGTTTGAAAGGTCATATGATTCTAAGAATTTATCCATTTCTTCTAGGTTATCCAGTTTGTTGGCCTATAGCTTTTCACAGTATTCTTTTATAATCCTTTGTATTTCTGTAGTGTCCACTGTAATTTTCCTCCTTCATTTCTGATTTTATTTATTTGAGTCTTCTCTCTTTTTTACTTAGTGAGTCTGGCTAAGGGTTTGTCAATTTTGTTTATCTTTTCAAAGAAACAGCTCTTAGTTTCATTGATCCTTTCTATTTTTTTTTTTTAAGATTGGCCCTAAGCTAATGTCTGTTGCCAATCTTCTTTTTTTCTTCTTCCTCTCCTCCCCAAAGCTCCCATTACATAGTTGTACATATTCTACTTGTAGGTCCTTCTAGTTCTGCTATGTGGGATGCCACCTCAGCATGGCTTGATGGGTGGTGCTAGGTCCACCCCCAGGATCTGAACCAGAGAAACCCTGGGCTGCCAAAGCAGAGCACACGAACTTAACCACTCGGCCATGGGGCTGACCCTCTATGTTTTTTAGCTCTATTTCATTTATTTCTGCTGATTTTTATTATTTCCTTCCTTCTACTGACTTTGGGCCTTGTTCATTCTTCTTTTTCTAGTTCTTTTAGGTATAAAGTAAGCTTTTTTATTTGAGATTTTTCTTGTTTGTTGAGGTAGGCCTGCATTGCTATAAATTTCCCTCTTAGTACCATTTTTGCTGCATCCCATACGTTTTGGTATGTTGTGTTTTCATTTTCATTTATCTCTAGGAACTTTTTAATTTCTCCTTTGATGTCTTCATTGATCCAACAGTTGTTCAGTAGCATGTTGCTTAGTCTTCACATATTTGCAACTTTCCCAGCTTTCTTCTTGTAGTTGATTTCTAGTTTCACACCATTGTGGTCAGAAAAGATGCTTGATATGATTTCAATCTTCTTAAATTTATTGAGGCTTACTTTGTTTCCCAACATATGGTCTATCTTTCAGAATGTTCCATGTGCACTTGAGAAGAATGTGTCTTCTGTTTTTGGATGGAATGTTTTATATATATCTATTAAGCCCATCTGGTCTAGTGTTTCATTTAAGCCCACTGTTTCCTTGTTGGCTTTCTGTCTGGATGATCTATCCATTGATGTAAGTGGGATGTTAAGGTCCCCTACTACTATTGTGTTGCTGTCAATTTCTCTCTATAAGTTTGTTAATAGTTGCTTTCCATACTTTGGTCCTCCTATATTAAGTGCATATATATTGATAAGTGTTATGTCTCCTTGGTGGAATGTCCCTTTTATCATTGTATAATTACTATCTTTGTTTTTCATTATCTTTTTTACTTTGAAGTCTGCTTTGTCTGATATAAGTATGGCTACACTTGCTTTCTTTTGCTTGTCATTTGCCTGGAGTATCATCTTCCATCCCTTCACTCTGAGCCTATGTTTGTTGTTGGAGGTGAGATGTGCTTCTTGGAGGCAGCATTTTGTTGGGTCTTGTTTTTTAAGCCCTTCAGCCACTCTGTGTCTTTTGACTGGTGAATTCAATTCATTTACATGTAGAGTGATTATTAATAGATGAGGGCTTAATACTGCCATTTTCTCTTTTTTTTTCCTGTTGTTCTATGTCCATTGTTTCTTTTCCTTTGTATTTCTATCTGGCATTTCAGTTTGGTGGTTTTTTGTGAGGGTTCTCTCTTTATTTATGATTTGTGACTCTCCTCTGATTTTTTGGTTTGTGGTTACCATGAGGTTTGTATAAAAGATCTCATAGTTGAGATAGTCCATTTTCTGATAGCCTCTTATCTCCATTAGCCTAAGCAGGTTCCATTCCCTTCCTCTTCCTTTTCGATGTTTTTGTTGTCATAAATTATTTTTGTGTGTGCTTTGAGTTTGTGACCAAATCAAAGTGTTTATAGCTATTTTTGATGCTTTCATTCCCTTTATCCCTTATTTTATAATTGTGTTTGCTGACCTACTCTGATACAGAGCTGAAATCTACTTATTTTGTCTGCCTATTTATCTCTTTGTTCAAAGCTTTGTAAACCTTTGCCTGTTTGTTTCAGCTAGAAAGACCCACTTCATTATTTCTTGTAAGGCAGATCTAGTGGGGATGAACTACTTCAGCTTTTGTTTGTCTGGAAAAACTCTTGTTTTTCAGTCATATCTGGAGGCTAATTTCACTGGATTGAGTATTCTGGACTGATAGTTTTTGCCTTTCAGTATTTTGAATTTATCATTCCACTCTAGTCTGTAAGGTTTCTGCTGAGAAATCTGTGGAAAGCCTGATGGGGGCCCCTTTGTAGGTTATTTTCTTCTGCCCTTAATACTTTTTTCTTTGTCATTGAAATTGACAGTTTTAATATTACATGCCTTGGAGAAAGTCTTTTTACCTTGAGGTAATTAGAAGTTATATTAGCTTCATGTACCTGTATGTCTAGTTCCTTTTCCAGGTTTGGGAAGTTCTCAGCTGTTATTTGAATAAGCTCTCTGTTCCCCTCTCCCTCTCTTCTTCTTCTGGGTTACCTATACTCCTTATATTACTTTTCCTAATTGAGTTGGATATTTCTTGAAGAATTTCTTCATTTTAAAAAAATCTTAGTTCTCTCTCCTCTTGCACCTGGATCATTTCTAAGTTTCTATCTTTGAGTTCACTGATTCTCTCCTCCATAATGTCTGCTCTATTTTTTATGCTTTCTACAGTATTTTTTTTACCTCATTAATTGTGCTTTTCATATCAAGAATGTCTGTTTGGTTTTTTTTAGAGCTTCAATCTCTTTGGTGAAGTATTCTTTCTGTTCACTAATTTTATTCCTAAACTCACTGTACTGTCTTTCTGAGTTATCATGTAACACACTGAGTTTCTTTATGACAGCTATTTTGAATTCTCTGTCAGTCAGATTGTAATCTTCCATGACTTCAAGTTTGGTTTCTGTAGAGCTGATACTCTCCTTCTGTTCTGCTGTATTACTGTATTTCTTCATGGCATTTGATGAATTGATCCTTTGCCTGCTCGTTTGTGGTAGTAACCACCTTTCCTATTTGGGTACAGCTTTGGTTACTTTGGTTCCAAGCTGATTCTGGTTGTATTTGAGAGCCTGCACTTTCCACCCTCCACTGCCTCTGCTAGAGGTGTCATCAGTGCCCTCCTTGTGCTTCTTGTGGCTGACGCCTTGCTGCTTTCAAGGTCATTGCAGTCTCAGGTGTTGCCACCAGGGTCACCAGGCTGTGAGCACTTCTGCTGCTTCTGGGGTCAACTGGGTCTCTTGTTCCTCCACTTGCTCTCCATGGGCTCATGTGCTACTCCCTCATGCACCACCCACACTGCTGCTACTGGGTTATCTGGGGGTGTTGGCAGCATGCTGCCAAGGGCACTGGGTTCACAGGCATTGCTGTTGCTGTCAGGAGCCCAGGTTCTTGTATGCAGTCCACCCACATTCAGATGTATAGATGCAAGGATCACTCGGACGTTCTGGTGTGCTGTGCAGGGAGTCCTTTGTTGTTCACTGGATATCTGACTGGTTGTTACTTAGAGAGGAGAGACAAGTAGAATGACTCACTCTGCCATGATGCTGACATCACTCTCAGAGGGAATATTTTCTAACTCATTCTATGAGACCAGTATGACCCACATACCAAAAACAGATAAAGACAGTACAAGAAAGGAAAACTACACACCAATATATCTCATGAACACAGATGCAAAAATCTCCAACAAAATACTATCAAATGGAATCCAAGAATATATAAAAAGAATTACCCACCACAACCAAGTGGGATTTATTCCAACCAATCTCTATCCAATACCTCCTCTTCTTCCAGCTCACCTACTCCAGATATTCCATCCTTGCAATTCTTTGACATCATCAAGACTTCCTATCCATCGACCTCCACCACTTTTTTATTGTTCTGACATGTCTCCTTATATTCTCACTTCCTTCCTTAAGCTTGAATTGCACGATCCAATATTATAATCACTCACCTGAAAATATTCTTAACTCCTTTGCCCCTCTCTCCCTATATTCACTTGCTTGACAAAGTCTCACCTTGGTTAAACTCAACTATTCACCTTTTCTGTAGCCACATCCAAGCAACTGGAGTTACTGGAGAAAAACATACAGCTCTGCTAAATAGATCTCACTTAAACTTCATGATTATAACTCAATACATCTGGGCAAGCCTAGGACACCTCTCACTCTCCAAAATAAATACTTCCTCTCTCTGTATATCCACCAAATCTCCTCCACTGCCCTGACTCTCAGCCAGGGGCCTTGTCTCATACTTCATTGAGAAAATTAAAGCAAGCAAATAGGAACTCCCTCATCTTCCCACCATCAAATCTACCAACTAACCTGTATCTTACTCTCACTCTCTGACTTCTTTCCTAATACATGAGGTGTTCCTGCTCCCATCAGAGTCCAAACCTTCAGTTGGCCCCTGGACTCCAGCTTCTCTTGCCCTGTCTCCCACAATTATCCCCTCCCTCTCTTGCATCAATTTCCCAACCTTCCCTTGATGCCAGGTCTGCCTCCAAATACCACTTCATTTATTAGCTATCATTCTCAACAATCTTTTGTTCTCTAACCTTTTTCATGAGACATAATGCTTGCCCCTAGCTATTGAATCATCCCCTTGGGTTCTCGGAGGCTCTAGATATTGTAGAACAGAGACTGCTGTGTCCCTTCTAGATTCCAAATTCCTGACCCACAGAATCCCTGATCATAATAAAACAGTTTTATTTATTTATTTATTTATTTTGAGGAAGATTAGCCCTGAGCTAACACCCACTGCTAATCCTCCTCTTTTTGCTGAGGGAAAGTGGCCCTGAGCTAACATCTGTGCCCATCCTCCTCTATTTTATATGTGGGACACCTGCCACAGCATGGCTTGATAAGCAGTACATGGGTCTGCACCCAGGATCTGAACCAGCAAACCCCAGGCTGCCAAAGCAGAGCACACAAACAACCGCTACACCACTGGGCCAGCCCCTAAAATGGTGGTTTTAAACCATTATGCTTGTGCTAATTTCTTATGCAGCTACAGCAACTGGAACATGGCCCAAGCCACCACTATATTCCACTTATATTGTTGCAGTGGCCTGCTGCCTCCCCTCGGCCTCTTGCTGCCTACAATCTACGTTCAACATAAGAACCAAAGTGGTTCTTTTAAATCTTCTATCAAATTACACTGCTCCACTTTGTAAAGTTCTCCTCTGACTCCCCACATCATTCAGATTAAAAAACAAAGTCCCTACATTGTCCCACAAGGTCTTACATTATCTGACCTTCCCTATGTCATTTCCTGCCACTCTCCTCCTTGTTAGTTTTGTTCCTGTTACAAGCTTCCTTGCTGCTCCTTGAATACTTTAGTTGTACTCCTGCCTCAGGGCCTTTGCACTTTCTGTTTCCTCTATCTGAAATACTCTTCTTCTGGATATCCATATTGCTTACTCCTTCACTTCCCTCAAACTGCTACTCAAATGTCACCTTATTATAGAAGTCTTCCCAGATTACCCACCTTGATGCAATACTCCCTTTCCCCCTTGCTCTGCTTTATTGTTCTTTTCAGCACTTAATACCATCTGACTTGTTTGTTTGTTTGTGCATGTCCACCCCTGTTGACTGAAATTGCAATGAGGGCATAAGCTTTGCCTGTTTTTGTAGTAGCGCCTGTGCTAGAACCGTGGCTGACACATAGCAGACATTCAATAAATACAATAAATACATGTTGAATATACAAGTGAGGGAGTGACTATACCCACACGTTGGAATGAGAACTCTGTAGAGTGTAATAAATAACTGACTTAAAAATGAGTACACAACTTCTTTTAAATAGTGATGACCTATCAGAGTCCCAGAGAAATTTGAAAGAAGACAAACAATAATCTGACCTGCTGAATCTCAAGGGGTTTTATTGAGATCATGTTGCCATGCTGGACACCACAGATACTTGGACATGAACATCTCCAACAAGTTCCCAACTGTATTTTTTTAACACAATTTATATAAGAAAAACATAACAGCAACAAAAACAATCATGTTCACTAACATTTCCTAGCCACCATCTACCTTCAGCCCTTTACTACCACTTTGACTCCCGAGGTATATTGTGAAGTGTCAGTATGCCATTGTGATCTTTATCTCTAATTTAAAAATGTCTGCTTCAGCAGCCCCTGGTGACACTGTTCTAAGCATTTTACACATATATGTATGCACATGTGTGTGTCTGTGTGTATACATAAATCATGTAACATGTAAGATATATGTAATCTCCATTTATGATATAGTAATATCATAATCTATACTATGCATATTAGTTATATAAGTATTATAAACTATAGATTACTTATATAATCTAATTTAATTCATATAACTCTATAAGTGAAGAGAATATCAGGTTTTCATCAGACTTATGTTTTTAATACATAAAGAAGTGCAAGATCAGAGCGATGTCACCAAGATGGCAACATAGTTGGTTCTTGACTTCACTCCCTCTCACAAGAAGTACAACTAACAACTATTCAAGAACAAGACACATTGAGAGAATCCTAGAACACAGGGATGAGGCTGAATCACCCCCTGCACCTCAGAGACCATGACAGGCTGCATTAGAAGGGTAAGAGAAGCAGCTACATGTTGACAACATTGCCCCTCCCCCAGGACAGCACAGTACCAGGCAGAGAGGTATCCTCTGAGCCTCTGGCTCCTCCAGTGGGAAAAGAGAGCCTAGGGGGACAACCAGCCTCCCCCAGGATTGTGGATCACTTTATGGAAACCCCTATTCTGATCTCACACCACAGAGATTGCAGCGGAATCTGTGCGGCCCAGCCACTGGGAATCTGACTGTGACAGGGAAGACAGAGGGGCTTGCAATAATCAGCACATGGATCTTGGCAGACTGAGTTCATATCCACAGTGCCCAAGTAGTAATCCCAACCAGCTTTGCTTTTACTGCTTTACTCATCTGAAGAATGAAGTTGAGGGCACACTCTGACCAGGAAACTCAGCAAGGTACAGATCTGCCTGATTCAGATCCTCACACAAGGAGTTTTGCCAGCCCTAGAGCCCAGTTTGCCCATGCCAAGCAAGGTGATGAGTCACAGCCCCAGCTGCTGTGGAAAGTGTCTTTTGGCCCCATCTGACCATAAGGACTGATGACAACTCCTGGAAGCTGTGTGGCCCAGCTGTGCTTGAGCTGAGAGGCAAGCAAGTAGAGCAGATCACCCCCAGAGCAAAGCCAATACAGGGGTGGAGGTTTCCCATGCTATGCACAGGCACAGGGACTAATTCACAGACAGGGCTGAGGGTAGCTCCCAGCCCCTCCCAACCAGAGAGCCTGTTTGGAAAATTGAGAGTAGCCCTGAGTGGCCCTTCCCCTCCCGCCCAGGCAAAGGGAATGACACATAGCCTCACTTGCTGTGGAGAATCTCTTCTGGCCCCATATGACCAGAAGGACTGGCAAGAACACCTGAAAGCTGTGCAGCCCAGTAGTGCTCAAGTTGAAAAAAAAAAGGCAGACAGAGCTGAGAGTTTGCAGAGCAAAGCCAGTGGCCCTGTTTGGCCAGGGAACTTGAGATGCAGGTTGGCTTGAGTTAAGACAACAAACAAAGAGCTTTACTGGTTTTAGACAGCCTCTCCCACTGCACCCAGGCAGGGAATCAAATCATGGCCCCAATCATCACTGAATACAGCCCTCGGCCTATTTGATCAGGGAACCTAACCAGAGCACACAGGAAGCTGCATAGCCCGTTCAACAGTCCTACATACAGTGGCACTTGAACAGAGAGCACAACTCATGGCCTCCCCCATCCGCCAAGCAAAACTGAGGGCCTCACCTAACCAGAGAATTCAGTGCACACTCAGGCCAGATTCAGGTCCCAAAACAACGAGCTGAACAGGCTCTGGGCCCTGGCCTGCTGCACTGCCAGGGCAGAGAAGTTAATTCACAGCTCCACCCATTACTGTATATAGTACCCAGTCCCAGCCATCTAGTAAGCCTGACCAGAGAATTCAGGCACCTATGGAACCTGTCCTACAGCCTCAGTTGGGTAGGGAACCAAGCCAGTAGTCCTATTCAACTGTTCTCAGCCAGTGGCACGCCCCTCATCCCCACCCTCAGAGCTTGAACAGATGCCTTGCCCCAAAATAGACCATAATAGCGGGACACACCTGCCCAAAGACATTGCAAGCAGACACACCCAGAAACCCAAACTAAGTTGACTGATGAAGAATTGTCTCTGCTAAAGCAAACCTCTAAGTCTGGACGAAGAGCCAAATTACTCAAATGCACAAATACCAACATAAGGAATCAAGTATCACAAAAAATCAGGTAAATACGACTCCACCAAAGGAAACTAATAAGGCTCCAATAACTGACCCTGTAGAAATGAAGACCTATGAATTATCAGATAAAGAATTAATTTAATGAACTACAAGAAACTACAGACAGACAACTAAATGAAACTAGGAAAACAATGCATAAACAAAATGAGAAGTTTGACAAGGAAATAGCAACCATCAAAAAAAAAAATCCTAGAGTTGAAAGATATAATAACTAAACTGAACAGTTCAATAGAGAGTTTCAAAAGTAGACTCAACCATGCAGAAGAAAAACATCAGTGACCTGGAGGATAGGACATTGGAAATTACCCAGTCAGAGGAGCAAAAAGAAAAAAAGAATTAAAAACAGTGAAGAAAGCCTACAGGAATTAAGGGACACAATGAAAAGAAACAATGTTTGCATTATGGGAATTCCAGAAAGAGAATGAGACAGAAAGTATATTTAAAGCAATAATGGATGAGAACTTTCTGAACCTGGAGAGAGAAATGGATATCCAGATCCATGAGGCCCAAAGGATCCCAAATAGGTTGAACCCATATAGGGCTACACTGAGAAACATTAAAACTAAATTGTCAAAAGTCAAAGCAAAGAAAGAATTTTAAGAGCAGCAAGAGAAAAGTTACATACAAGGGAACCCTCATAAGACTATCAGTGAACTTCTCAACAGAAGCTTTTTGGGGCAGGAGAGAATGGGATGACATATTCAAAATATTGAAAGAAAATGACTGTCAACCAACAATTCTATACACAGTAAAGCTGTCCTTCAAAAACAAAGGCAGGATAAAGACTTTCCTTAACAAATAAAAGTTGAAGGAGTTCATTACCACCAGACCAGCCTTACAAGAAATGCTAAAGGTAAAATAATGGAAGTGGAAGTAAAATAATGCTAATTAACATCATAAAAACATTGAAAGGTAGCATAAAACTCATGGCAATGATAAATATATAGTCATAGTTAGATTTTTCAATATGGCAATAGTGGTGCATAATTCACAACTCTAGTTTAAAAGTTTAAAAAAAGGCAACTATAGCAAAAATAGCCATAAATACAATAATCTGTTATTTGTTACACAAATATTAAAAAAATGCAAATTGTAACAGCAATAACCTAAAATGTGAGAGAAAGAAGAAGTGTAAAGCATACGAATTCTATTGACATTAAGTTGTTAGCAGTTTAAAATAGCTTAAGATATTTTATATAAGCCTCATGGTAACCACAAGGGAAAATCTTGTAATTACACAAAAGAACATGATAAAGAAGTCAAAGCATACTGATAGCAAGAGACATCAAAACACAAAAAAGGGGCTGCTCTGTGGCCAAGTGGTTAAGTTTGTGCTCTCTGCTGTGGCAGCCCAGGGTTCAGATCCTGGGCACGGACATGGCACTGCTCATCAGGCCATGTTGAGGCGGCGTCCCACATCCCACAGCTAGAGGGACCTGCAACTAAGATATACAACTGTGTATGGGGGGGTTGGGAAGATAAAGCAGGAAAAAAAAAAAAGATTGGCAACAGTTGTTAGCTCAGGTGCCAATCTTTACAAGAAAAAAAAACACAAAAAAGACAGCAGGATAAGAAACAAGGAACAATGGATCAACAAGACAACAAGAAAACAATTGAGAAAATGGCAATAGTTAAGTCCTTACCTATCAATAATTACTTTAAACATAAACAGATTAAATTCTCCAAAAAAAAGACAGAGAATGGCTCAATGGAAGAAAAAACAAGATCCAAAAACATGCTGCCTACAAGAGACTCACGTTAGCCCTAAAGACACAGATAGACTGAGAGTAAAAAGATGGAATAAGACATTTCCAGCAAATGGTAACCAAAAAAAGTAGGGGTAGCTATACTTATATCAGACAAAATAGACTTTAAAAATGGAAAAAAAAAGACAAAGAAGGTCATTATATAATAATAAAGGAGTCAATACATCAAGCAGACACAACAATTGTAAATATTTATGTGCTCAACATCAGAGCACCTAAATGCATAGAGCAAAAACTAACAGAGCTAAATGGGGCTGGCCCAGTGGCATAGTGGTTAAGTTCACACACTCCGTTTCAGTGGCCCAGGGTTTGCCAGTTCAGATCCTGGGCACAGATCTATGTACCACTTATCAAGCCATGCTGTGGCAGGTGACCCACATATAAAATAGAGGAAGGTGGGCACAGATGTTAGCTCAGGGCCACTCTTCCTCAAAAAAGAAAACTAACAGAGCTAAAAGGAGAAATAAACAGTAATATAATAGTAGTTGGGGACAGTGGATTCGAACAATACTATAGACCAAATGGACCTAACAGACATATACGGAATATTCTATTCAACAACAGCAGAATATACCTTCCTCCCAAGCATACATTGAACATTTTCTAGGATAGATATATGTTATGTCACAAAACAAGTTTTAGTAAATTCAAAACGACTGAAATCATACTCAGTATCTTCTCTGACCACAACAGCATCAAACTATAAATCAGGAAAACTGGAAAATTCATGAACACATAGAAATTAAACACTCTCCTGAACAACCAATGGACCAAAGAAGAAATTACAGGACAAATAAAAAAGCTTCTTGAGACAAACTAAAATGGAACTACAACATACCAGAGCTTATGGGATGCAGCAAAAGCACTTCTAACAGGGAAGTTTATAGCAATAAATGCCTACATTAAGGAGCAAGAAACATCTCAAATAAACAACTAACTCTACATTTTAAGGAACTAGAAAAAAGAGGAACAAACTGAGGCCAAAGTTAAAAGAAGAAAGGAAATAATAAAGATTGGAGCAGAAATAAATGTTTAAATAGAGAACAGAAAAACAATAGAAAAGATTAACCAAACTAAGAGTTGGTTCTTTGAAAGGATAAACAAACTGATAAGCCCTTAGCTAGATTAACCAAGGAAAGAAGAGAAAGTACCCAAATCAACAAAATTATAAATGAAAAAGGAGACAATACAAGTGATACCACAGAAATTCAAAGGATCATAAGTGGCTACTATGAACAACTATATGTCAACAAACTGGACAACCAAGAGGAAAAGGAAAAATTCTTAAAAACATGCAACTTATCAAGACTGAACCAGGAAGAAACAGAAAAATCTAAATAGACCAATTACTAGTAAAAAGATTGAATCAGGAAACAAAAATCTCCCAATTAAGAAAAGCCTGAGATCAGATGGCTTCACTGGTAAATTTTACCAAACATTTAAAGAAGATTTAACACCAATCCTTCTCAAATTCTTCCAAGAAACTGAAGAGGAGGGAACATTCCCAAACTCATTTTATGAGGCCAGCAGTCTCTTGATACCAAAACCAGAAAAGGACACTACCAGAAAATAAAACCACAGGCCAATATCTCTGATGAATATAGATGCAAAAACACTCAATAAAATACTAGCAAACTGAATTAAGCAGCACATGAAAAGGACCATTCACCATGATCAAGTGGGATTTATCCTTAGGATGCAAGGATGGTTCAACATATACAAATCAATCAATGTGATACATCACATTAATAATGAAAGGAAAAATCATATAATCATTTCAATAGATGCAGAAAAAGCAGTTGACAAAATTCAACAACTATTCATGATAAAAGCTCTTAACATAATAGGCATAGAAGGAACATACTTCATCATAATTAAGGCCTACAGCTAACATCACACTCAATGGTGAAAGGATAAAAGCTTTTCCTCTAAAGGTGCCCACTCTCATCACTCCTATTCAACACAGTACTAGAAGTCCTAGCTAGAGCAATCAGGTAAGAAATAGAAATGAAAGGTATCAGAATTGAAAGGAAAGAAGTAAAATTGTCTCTACTTACAGATGACATAATTTTATATAGAGGAAATCCTAAAGACTCAACCAAAAAACTATTAGATCTAATCAATGAATTCAGTAAAGTTGCAGGATACAAAATTTACATACAAAAATCAGTAGTATTTCTATACAATAACAACAAAATTTCTGAAAAAGAAATAAATTGATCTCATTTACGATAGCACCAAAAAAAATAAAATACTGGACTGGTCCCATGGCCTAGTGGTTAAGTTCAGTGCACTCTGCTTCAGCGACCGGGGTTCAGTTCTCAGGTGCAGTCCTACACCACTCATCAGTAACCATGCTGTGGCAGCAACCCACATACAAAATAGAGGAAGACTGGCACAGACATTAGCTCAGAGTGAATCCTCCTCAGCAAAAAAATAAATAAATAAATAAATAAATAAAATATTTACGAATAAATTTACCTAAGGAGGCGAAAGACCTGTACGCTGAAAGCCACAAGACGCTGATGAAAGAAATCAAAGAAGACACAAACAAATGGAAAGGTACTCCTTGTTGATGGATTGGAAGAATTAATACTGTTAAAATGTCAAACTACTGAAAGCCATCTATAGACTCAATGCAATCCCTATTAAGATTCCCAAGGCATTTTTACGGAAGTAGAAAAAACACTCCTAAAATTTATATGGAATCATAAAAGACCCCAAATAGCCAAAGAAATCCTGAAAAAGAAAACAAAGCAGGAGGTATCACAGTTCCGGGTTTCAAGCTACACTATAAAGCGATAGTCATCAAAACAGTATGGTACTGATATTAAAACGAACAAACAGACCAATGGAACAGAATTGTGAGCCCAGAAATAAACCCAAGCACATACAGTCAACTAATATTTGATAAGGGAGCCAAGAATACTCAATAGAGAAAAGACAGTCTGTTCAATAAATGGTGCTGGGATAATTGAATAGTCACATGTAAAAGAATGAAACCGGATCCATATCTTACACTAAGTTAATTCAAAATGGATTAAAGACTTAAATGCAAATCTTGAAACCACAAAACACCTGGAAGAAAACATAGGAACAAAACTCCTTGACATGAGTCTTGGCAATGATTTTTTGGATATGATACCTAAAGCACAAGCAACAAAATCAAAAACAAACAAGTGGGACTGCATTAAACTAAAAAGCTTCTGCACAGAAAAAAGAAACCATCAACAAAGTGAAAAGACAATCTACAGGATGGGAAAAAAATCCAAAACTATAAAGAACTCATAAAACTCAACAGTAAAAAACAAATAACCCAATTAAAAAATGGGCAAAGAGGCTGAATAGAAATTTCTCCAAAGAAGTTATACGAAAGGCCAACAGATACATGAAAAGATGCTCAACATCACTAGTTATTAGGAAAATGCAAATTAAAACCAAAATAAAATATCACCTCACACATGTTAGAATGGCCATCATCAAAAAGACAAGAGATAACAAATGCTGGCATGGATACGGAGAAAAGGGAACCCTTGCCCACTGTTGGTTGGATTGTAAGTTGGTGCAGCCACTACGGAAAACAGTATGGAGGATGTTCAAAAAATTAAAACAGAACTACCATATGATCCAGCAACTCCACTTCTGGGAATATATCCAAAGGTAACAGACGCACTAACTTGAAAAGATATCTACACCCTCGTGTTCACAGCAGCATTATTTACAATAGCCGAGACATGGAAACAATCTAAGAGTCCATCAGTGGATGAATGGATAAAGAAGTTGTGATATATATATACAATGGAACATTATTTAGCCATAAAAAACTAGGAAATCCTACCATTTGCAACAACATGGATGGACCTTGAAGGCATTATGCTATGCAAAACAAGTCAGACAGAGAAAGACAAACACTGTTTCATCTCACTTACACGTGGAATCTAAAAACAAAAAACAAAACTCACGGAAAACGAGATCAGACTTGTGGTTGCCAGTGATGGGAACTATGGGGAGGGGGTATCGGAGAAAGGTGGTCAAAAGACACAAACTTCCAGTTGTAAGATAAAGTAAGTACTAGGGATGTGATGTACAACATGATGACTATAGCTCTCACTGCTGTACGATACATAGGAAAGTGGCAAAGCGAGCAAATCCTGCGAGTTCTCATTACAAGAAGATTTTTTTCCCTTATTCTTTTCATCTTTCTTTTCTTTTTATTTTACCTATATGAGAAGATGGATGTTAGCTGAACCCATCGTCATAATCATTTCATAATATATAAAAATCAAACTATCATGTTGTACACCTTAAACTTACACAGCGACATATGTCAACTATTTCTCAACAAAACCGGAAAGATTATATTGTGATGACACATGTACAATTCTGTGAATATACTAAAAACGACTGAATTGTATACTTTCAATGGGTGAACTACGAAGTATGTGAATTACATCTCAATAAAGCTTTTATTTATTTATTTATTTATTTTTTGAGGAAGATTAGCTCCACGCTAACATCCACCACCAATCCTCCTCTTTTTGCCAAGGAAGACTGGCCCTGAGCTAACATCCCTGCCATCTTCCTCTACTTTATACATGGGATGCCTGCCACAGCATGGATTGACAAGTGGTGCATAGGTCCACGCCTGAGATGTGAACAGGCGAACCCCGGGCCACCAAAGCGGAACACGAAATCTTAACCGCTATGCCACGAGGTCGGCCAATGAAGCTACTTTTTTAATTAAAAAAAGAAGTGAAGATCACAGAAACCTATATTATTTCCAGTTCTGTGAGGACAATGGGGGGAAATGCTACAGAGAAGCTTTTATCCAGACTGCTTCAAAATAGCATCCAAAAGCACTCTCCTAATTTAGATTGAAGCCGTCCTTTCCACCCACATCTAATCATAAAGAACCACACAAATACTAGAGGGCTTAGTACTAATTTCCTCTTTCCTATTTAGACAACCCTTAGAGAGGCAAGAGTTAGGGAAATGTCTCTCCCTCACTCAGCACTGCTGCTCCCCTCTCCTTATCCATACTCCGCAAGGCTCTCTGACCACTCCTGGTGGTTCATGCCAGTCTCCACTGGAATATCACTGTCTCCTTTGAGAGCCTTTAGAATCTAAATGATCACTCTATCTGCAATAGGTCAAAGCTCTGACTTTTAGGTAGAGAGTCCTTGTTAGCTATACATAGGTGTATAACTCAGCATGTGTGTCTTGATCTTATCTATAGTTTCTTCTTTTATCCTTTAGTTCCAAAAGTAGTATATGTGTTTGGTAACATTTACATCCATAATTTAGATATTAAGTTCCAAAAGAAGTAAAAATAAATTAGTTGTGAAAATCTTAGAGAAAAATCAGAAGACATTTCTTCTTTCTGACTTAGAGTCTAAGATTTTTGGTAAGTCACTAGATTTCTGTGAATCATTTTCCATAGAGATTAAACAAAAGAGAGCCTGACCACCTATTCCACAATATTGTATCAAAAGGAATAAAAAGTATATAAGATTCAATTTGTCAATGTTTTAAAGAGAAATTCTAAGTCAACAGGATGTATAAAAACAGTGAACACATTTAATCAGTAATTTAAGCTTGCAGACGATAGTCAAAAATATCACACCAGATCTTAGGGACACATTTAGAGTAGACAGATTTCCTGTCATATTCAGCAACAGCTGTGTATGTGGCAAAACCCAATTGACAAATATCATGGGCATATGTGATAGCCCCCTCATCTTCTCAATCCACAAAGAGCGTCTTGTGGATACCAAGTATTTCCTCCCAGCTTAAATAAAAATGTGTAGTACCCACCTCATTAGAGCTACAGCTAGTCATGAGGATTTGCCTGTGAACTAGGAATGCATGTTTGTGTCTCCTCCCGTTATGCAGTGGTAACATGCATGGAACATCACACAGCATCCTGTTGTCCCCTCAGTGAAAACATATGAGCCGGAGATCTCCATGCCAAGTCCTCCAGAAAAGGAACAGAAGTGTTTATATCTATTCTAAATCCCTTATGTCTCCCCCATTGGTCTATCATCACTGCCTAATCTGAGAATTCACTTTCTCCCTCATGTTTAGACTTTCAGACTTAAAAAGAATCTATCACGAGTGTTTCTAAAGTCCGGACCTGGGCTAGGAATTTTCTGCTTTAATATCCATCACTCGCGGCTTCCAATCATAGTGTCAGATCTAAAATTCATCCCAGCTCCTTAATGGCTCTGAGTGCTAACAAAGTAATTAGTTCTAAACTCATGTCAAGCTCATTCTGTCAGATCAATTTTACAGGCAGGAGACTAAGTGGGAACCTGGCTTTGAATTCTGTGATGAGTGATGCAACAGCAAAGCTGGAGAAACAGCCTCAGAAGCCCTGAATCCCCATCCCCTATCAAATGCCTATAAAGAACCTTAGATCATCCTCTGTCAAATTATTTATAGGTGACAAGAAATATTTCTAATTATATCCATTCACAGCCATGGTCAGTGAATATTGTGCAAAGAGATTGCCAAAAAAAGATTTTGCCAAGTAGGTTCCCAGCTAGGACAGCTGAGGGGGCTGCTGTGTTTGCAGAATGGTCTCTATAAAAGTGGAGCTGAGATGCCTCCATCCTGTCCCTCCTCAAAATTCTTTAAGGTATGTATTCGTGGAAGAACATTCGGCTAGTTTTACATGCCTGATGATAATGATTATTTACTTAAGGGAGATGACTACTGTTTCCAAGATTTTAGTTTTTCTTTCCAATAGCCTAAGGATGACACTGTACACAATATAGTTACTAGTATTTTGTGATTAAATGGAAAAAAAATAAAAGAATCCGCATTCTCCTGTTTGTTTTTTCTTTCAACAGTAGTTGTCTGCTTTGAGCCTGCCACCTTTTTCACCTGGTAACACAATAGGTAAGAGTAATTTATTATTACACTCTAAAGAACAAAGGGATATTGCTACATATTAAAGAGCTACCATTTTATTTCCTGGTTTAGTATCAGGAATAGGATACAAGGAGCAGCTCTTCTTTAAAAACGCCTTCTCACAAAATTTTCACTTTTGAGACCATTTAACCACACAAAATTTAATGAGTCTTCTCTTTCACAAGTTGTTAGAACTTCAGAAAGACTGCAACGATCACCTGTATATTTAATGTGAACTACTTCTGCAATTTAACCAATAAGGATATATTGGAGAGGTGGAATGGTAAAATCAACAATGTGTTGATCTGGAAGGAAAAATTTCTAGGTGCCAATCCAGGCTCTTTGCTGACTCTAGTTGCCTGGGTCAAGCCAGTTGGCTTTTACGTATCTTGAAATACAGTGTGTTGCAGTGGAATGAGCACTGAACCTGCACTTAGGAGAACGGGGCTCGTGTCCCAGCACCACCACTTACACCTCTGTGACACTGAACGACCCTTCACCATTCTGGGCCTTAGTTTCCTCAACAGTAAAATGAGGAGGCTGGATTCTAGTTGACTACTAAGGTCCCTCCAGCTCTTGCCATCTGTGATCTAAGTCTGTAGTTTCCAAAAACTCTTCCACAGAATCAAAACATTTAATGTACCTCCCCCAACTCCATGCGTTGGGACCTGTACTTTTAGAATTATGTTAGGAATATACATAATGATGAAAACTACTATACATTTAATAATTATTTTAAATGAGTTTATACTTAATGTAATAGCTATATTCACTTGGGAAAGAGGAGAAAACATATTGCTTGTGTGGGAATGTTGCTTGTTCAAAGTTGAGGCAATTGTCACTGCGCAGGTGGATTCAAGGAACCCCTGCAAGAACCGTGAGGATCCTTGGGGGCTTGTGACCCACAAGCTGGGACTGATCTCAACGAGACCAGAAGGGTAACACCCTTTCTGTGTTTTGTGGATACACTGTATTAGAGTAATTTCTACATGGTAGTGCGTTGTTAATTCAAAGTTGCCTGGTATAAAAAAACAAACACAGAAACAAAAAATAATGTAACAGAACAAGACTTCTCCTTCGAAGAAAAAAACTCTAACGTTAAATGTTCCAATCTCTATCCCAATAGAAATATGTCTAAATTTGACTGTATCATCAAGAGACTTTTACAGGCATGAACTAGATTGATTTCAGAGACAGAGTATGTGGCAAATTCCATCTCTAAATAAGCTGAGAGGAAGTTTAATGCTCATGACAAAAGACCAAGACTCCTTTCAGAAAGCCTAAGAAAGGCAGGCTATTGTTGCTGTTGGCAACCAAGACGCTGCTTTCCACAAACCAGCCCCTTTCCCACTCCACAGAGGTCACCTTCTTTAACTCTGGCCACTCATCCTGTCCTTGCTGTCAGGACAAGAGGATTTATTTCTTCATAATTAATTTGTCAATGGGAAAAATTTTGTAAGTTCATTTTGGCTTGAAACTTTATACTAGTTATCCATTTTAGAAGAGATATTTAAAGGACTGGTATTTTTATAAAAAGAAGAGGAAGAGTGAGAGAGGTATACCTAAAATAATAAGAATTAGATAAAAACAACCAGTATGCTAAAATCCAGCTAAAAACAAACAGAAGTATAGACTAAAAATATACAATTACTATGAAACTTTTTTTAATTTAGATGTTTTTCTTCAAGAATCTTTTAAGTTATCTTTTGTTTTGGTAATACTGCTGACTTTCACACAGTTTAAGAATTATGAAAGAGGGCCGGCCCAGTGGTGCAGCAGTTAAATGCGCACGTTCCACTTCGGCCGCCCGGGGTTAGCCAGTTCGGATCCTGAGTATGGACATGGCATTGCTTGGCACGCCATGCTGTGGTGATGTCCCACATATAAAGTGGAGGAAGATGGGCATGGATGTTAGCTCAGGGCCAGTCTTCCTCAGCAAAAAGAGGAGGATTGGCAGCACATGCTAGCTCAGGGCTAATCTTCCTCAAAAAAAAAAAAGAATTGATGAAAGAGACAATTTTGACTTAGGACAAAATTATTTATTAGATTTACAGCTTTCATTGTAATTTCCTTTCCCTTTACTTATCTAACACCTGTCAGTTAACTAGGAGCTTATTTGTGCTTACTAAGTGTTTTCAATCTGGACTATGTCCTGGAAGAACAGATGTACTTTTTCATGCATCCAATTTTAATAATTTTTACATCCAATTTATACATCTGATTTTAATAAGTTGGGGAAGGAAAAAATTTGCCTAAATATTTGAGTTTTAAAAGCAGGTTCATTTAGATTGTAAAGCCACTGGAAACTGCTATTTTCCATTTCTTTGTATCATTGCAATGTCAAAAAAGGGAGAGGAGGGAAGTGGCAAAAGGAAAGGAACGAAAAGCAAACAGAAAAGAAAAGATTCTGAACACACTTGGGGCATCACAAATGTTGGTGACTGAACATGAATTCTTCCATACTTCTCAACTAAGGCTTACAATGTAGAGGATAGAATGGAGGATGAAAACGTCACATAAATTAAGCTGCCAACATACGACTGTCAAGCCAGTGATCTGATCTCTCAGCACCATTCATAGCACACAGGAGTGATACCTACAGGCAGGCAGGAGAAAACAAGCATGGCCAATGAGACACACTATCCTGAAGTCAGCAAGACAATGACCACCGCCGCCCAGGTCACCTCCAAGCTCTGTGTCTTCCCTCCAGGCACACCTGCTGCTGTGTCGCCACCAGTAACCCGCAGCCATGAGTTCTGATGCTGAGATGGCCGTCTTTGGGGAGGCTGCTCCTTACCTCCGAAAGTCTGAAAAGGAGCGAATTGAAGCCCAGAATAAGCCTTTCGATGCCAAGACATCAGTTTTTGTGGCTGACCCTAAGGAGTCCTTTGTGAAAGCAACAGTGCAGAGCAGGGAAGGAGGGAAGGTGACAGCCAAGACTGAAGCTGGAGCTGTGAGTAAAACGTCTGGAGATGATTTGATGGTGCCTCGTTTGCAGTTAGGTTAGCTGACACTTAGTTTTTGACCTGGCCTCTCTTATTTGACTTGACAGACAGTAACTGTGAAAGAAGACCAATGCTTCCCCATGAACCCTCCCAAATATGACAAGATCGAGGACATGGCCATGATGACTCACCTGCATGAGCCTGCTGTGCTGTACAACCTCAAAGAGCGCTACGCAGCCTGGATGATCTACGTGAGTTCATTCTCTCGGCCTTCTGCTCACGCAGGTGCTTAGTATTTGTGAAAAATAGTACATTATTAAGGTCCCCATGAAATAATTATATTCCTTTCTTTTCTTTTTTGGCAGACCTACTCAGGTCTGTTCTGTGTCACCGTCAACCCCTACAAGTGGTTGCCAGTGTACAACGCCGAGGTGGTGACAGCCTACCGAGGCAAAAAGCGCCAGGAGGCCCCGCCCCACATCTTCTCCATCTCTGACAATGCCTATCAGTTCATGCTGACTGGTGAGCGGCTCAACTGTTTTTATTACCACCTATAACCACTAAATGTTAAAGCTAACAAGACCCATAGAAATAATTGAATCCAATCCCCTCATAGAGAAGAGGTTACTAAACCACAGAGAGGTACATATTGTTAAAGTGAGGGCTAAAACTCAGTTCTCCTGATTCCACCACCATGATTTTACCAGATCATCTTACTGCTCCATCCCAATTAAGTTTAATTTGTTTACAGTCTCCTTGCTTGGAAACACATGATTTATTTTATATATTTGAGTAACAAGGGTAAGATTAAGTAACAACTGAATGATATTGTCTGTACAAAAGTGAAAAGTATGTGTTTAATCCTTTTAGCACCTAACAGTCTTAGTAATTATGAATTGGAAACTTTTAGAAGTATTGTTCTCTCCTTAAAAATGTCAAGGCCCATTTCAGGGATGATAACCTCTCTTTGAATGAAGATGGTATTTGGGGCTACACGTAGCATACAAACAGAAACTATTTTCCTCCCTTAAAAGGATTTTGTTCTGATTGAGGCACCCTCCTCACCTGACCTTACAATGACCCTAAGCACACATTTGGGAAGGCAGATCAGACTCGGAGTTTCAGTCTGTGGCCATAAAACAGAGAGATGCGTGTGAGTGTGTGTGTGTGGCCAATTGATCCATTTAGAAACTAAATTTCAACCTTGGCTTGATTAATACTATTTTAACCTATTAAATTACACTCCAAACCCTTACCATATTATGCATTTCTCAATTATATGCATTAATCAACAGGAAGCCATGCCACTGAAATCTACAGATGACAACTAGAGAACATGTCTAGCTTTGGAAAGCACTGCTCTTTATTTTAAACCAGAAGGACATACTTCCTGTGGGGGCTTAAGGAATTTAAGAAATGACAACACGTTTCTTTTCCCCAACCTAAGAAGCTTTAGAATTAGACCATATATAACTTTACAATAATATACTGAAAAACTCCATTGAGAATGACACTTATCCTCAATGCCCTGAGTGTTTCCCTATAGGAAGTGTTGTTTGCATAACTGGTACATATGGTGACTGTCCACTGTTTTCCTTCTAGATCGGGAGAATCAGTCTATCTTAATCACGTACGTATTACTACTCTGAGACTTCTTAGTCTTTGATTCTCACTGGGAAAATGACAAACCAAAAGGAGAAATTAATTAACGCCCCCATCGATACTAAAGCAATGGCATGATCAGCCTGGAACTAGATGCTGTTTTCAGTTTACTGTAGGGTTTAGATTGCATCAGAACATAAAATAACAACGTCCCAAATCACATCATCTGCTAGCCCAGTCTTGAAAGTTCCACAGAACCTTCCTGGGAGTGGGAGATGCAAACCCCTTCTTTGTGCACAGTCACACCTGGTACAGGGCAGTGAGCAACGTACAACGTTCTGAAGGCTGAGCAGTTTAGAACTCTTACCAGGGGTTCATTTTTAAGGCCTACTTGAGGAATGTCTGCTCCTTCAAAGCTGTAATTTGTGTCATGTCTTTAGTCAAAGGAAGCTGAAGAACACTTGCATTGCTTCAGAGAGGTGTTTGCTAATTGTTTCATTTACTACACAGTTGTTGAGTGGCTGCTTTTCGGACCCCTCAAGCCCAGGCCTCAGCACCTATTACAGAGCCTGGCACATTTTAAGCACTCAAGAAATATGTGCTACATGACTAATGAACAAATTTCTCTACTTCTTGTCAGTGCAAAGCAACAGAAATAATAAGAGCTGTATGTAGGCTAAAAAGAAAGATCTAAGAGACTCTGACGACAACATATAAAGACAGATGCATAAGGCAGGAAATGCTGATGGTGGAAGGAGTGTCACTTGTCGTAGAGCTCGCTTGCTCACAAGTTTGCTCACTGTTTGGCAGTGGAGAATCTGGTGCCGGGAAGACTGTGAACACCAAGCGTGTCATCCAGTACTTTGCAACAATTGCAGTTACTGGGGAGAAGAAGAAGGAGGAACCTACTTCCGGCAAAATGCAGGTGGGTCTGACGGCCATGCTCTGACTCTGGGCTCTCAGGGAAGAAGCTCCCAAGCCCAGATGTGAGGTCTGCTCTCGCCTTTGCAGGGGACTCTGGAAGATCAGATCATCAGTGCCAACCCCCTACTGGAGGCCTTTGGCAACGCCAAGACCGTGAGGAATGACAACTCCTCTCTCTTTGTAAGTCTCTCGGTCACAGAGGTGTTTTCTCAGCCCTTAATGCCTGGGAAAGCATCTCTGAATTATTATTTCAACATCATCTTTCTTATGCCCTCAAGTCTTATATATAACATTATCTTTTCTTACTTTCAAGGGTAAATTCATCAGGATTCATTTTGGTACCACAGGGAAACTGGCTTCTGCTGATATTGAAACATGTGAGTAACAGAAATCAATTATATCCCCAATGCCAAGGATCTCCTGTGTGAGAAATGAATATGTCTTAGGCCTGGCATGCTTTATTTCTTTGTAGGGGTGGTAAGAGCAACTGCAATGGTGTCTGTAGAGATGTAATATGTGGACCCTCATGGGAACATTCAGCTGAAATCTCAAGGGGCTGATGTAATTTAGCTAATGACCTCAAGCTCCAAAATCACTCCAAGAACTTTATACTTTTTCCCCCTAATCCAATGTCTCCTTTCCATTGCAGATCTTCTGGAGAAGTCTAGAGTTACTTTCCAGCTAAAGGCGGAAAGAAGCTACCACATTTTTTATCAGATCATGTCTAACAAGAAGCCAGATCTAATTGGTAAGAAAGAGTTTAAATTTATAAGCTAGAAGTTAACTGTTTTATTAACATCTTCTAATGTAAAACACATACCCTGAATTCTCTGTACCCAGAAATGCTCCTGATCACCACCAACCCGTATGACTATGCCTTTGTCAGTCAAGGGGGGATCACAGTCCCCAGCATTGATGACCAAGAAGAGTTGATGGCCACAGATGTAAGTTACGCCAGTAGCTTTTTAAAAAACTCCTTTAGTGGGCCGGGCCCACGGCTGAGTGGTTCAGTTCACGCACTCCACTTCGGCGGCCAAGGGTTTCATCAGTTCGGATCCTGGGCAAGGACATGGCTCTGCTTGTAGGGCCATGCTGAAGTGGCACCCCACATAGCACAACCAGAGGCACTCACAACTAGAATATACAACTATGTACTGCGGGGCTTTGGGGAAGAGGAAGAAGAAGAAAAAGAAAAGAAGATTGGCAAAAGATGTTAGCTGAGGTGCCAATCTAAAAATAAAAATCCTTTATGTTCGGCAAGGACAGTAACAACACATTGTAGGTGTGGTTAAACATATAGTATAAATTCTCCTAAATAGGTTACAGTCTTCTGCTCTAACTTTTGTCGTCTTCTCTCTCTTGGTAGAGCGCCATTGACATCCTGGGCTTCACTTCTGATGAAAGAGTGTCCATCTATAAGCTTACAGGGGCAGTAATGCATTATGGGAACCTGAAATTCAAGCAGAAGCAGCGTGAGGAGCAAGCTGAGCCAGATGGCACTGAAGGTACCAAATAAACCTCCATCCGGATTTAATGAGAGAACATACGCAAAAAGCCAAGTCCAAACTCACACTTCCTTAAGAAATGAGCTCCTGATGGACAGCGTAAATTTACCCCCACACAGCCTTTCCACAAAATGATTTACTCACTACCCCCACTATGAATTGTGAAGCCCACAGTAGGTCACGTTGCGTACCTGAATTGTCTCTCTGCAGTTGCTGACAAGGCTGCCTATCTCCAGAGTCTGAACTCTGCTGACCTGCTCAAAGCCCTCTGCTACCCTAGGGTCAAAGTCGGCAATGAGTTCGTCACCAAAGGCCAGACTGTGCAGCAAGTAAGTGCACGACCTCAATGAATCACACACTTCCCTGGCCTTCATGGCATGTCTTTAAGAAGGCCAACAAACATTACTCTGTCTATGAAGGTGTACAACGCAGTCGGTGCTCTGGCCAAAGCTGTGTATGAGAAGATGTTCCTCTGGATGGTCACCCGCATCAACCAGCAGCTGGACACCAAGCAGCCCAGGCAGTACTTCATCGGGGTCTTGGACATCGCTGGCTTTGAGATCTTTGACGTGAGTTAGTAGAAACTTTGTGGCAGAAAATTACAAATCTTGCTGCAGAGGTCAATACTGGAAAAGGTCTATGAAAAATAGCTGCACTGTAAATTAAATTGACACATGAAATAAAACCAAAAGTCCATGAAAGGCCATGAACTTGGGGCTGAGATAGATCTGGACTCACATCCCACCTCTGTCATTTCCTACCTGTGTGAACTTAGATGACAGGAATGGTATCGAAGTGTGATGACACTTCCTAGCCAGCAGCAGCAGAAAAGACACAGGAGGGTAGAAGGGGTGGCTATAGGCACGACCTAGCCATACCATGCTAAGAGGGCAGTGAGGCTAACCAACGAAGAAAAGCTCCTTTCCAAGAGAAGGCTTTATTATCAGATGAATGTTAATTTGTATTTTCTACTTAGTTCAACAGCCTGGAGCAGCTGTGCATTAACTTCACCAACGAGAAACTGCAACAGTTTTTCAACCACCACATGTTCGTGCTGGAGCAGGAGGAGTACAAGAAGGAAGGCATCGAGTGGACGTTCATCCACTTCGGCATGGACCTGGCTGCCTGCATTGAGCTCATCGAAAGGGTTCGCTTGCTTTTTGAGATTGCAGAGTAAACTGCTGAACGGTACTTAAATTAAAAGTGTAAATCCTTGGTACAGACCATGGGAAAAGATTTCTACTTGTAAACAAAATCAGGAAAAATTCCTTCTTTTGCCAACTGTGAGGTGGGCATTCTGGTAAAGGGAGACTGAATCTTTTCTATAAAGTCCAGAACTCTATATTTCCCCACAGCTTGCAATGCAAGCCTTGTGTTTACAGCCACCTTTCCTTAAAAAAGAGCACTGATGAAAGTAGCTTTTACTTCTTATTTCTTTGCCATCCTCAGATTCATTATCACTGGCATTTGAAATATGAATTTCTAGTGTTCTAAAGCAGAGGCTCTTGAACTTCAATTGTTCCCAAGACTCACCACAAGCACTTAATGAATGCAGATTTCCCTAATCTCGCCCCAGAAATACTTTTTGCTAAGTGGAGGATGGAGCCTTGGAATCCACATTTTTATCAAGTGATTCTGATGCAACCAGTTTGCACACTTGGAGAAATATGGCTCTAAAGCCTTTGGGGCAAAGACCCCAACTCCACGAGGGCATGCCCTCCATTTATCCTACTCTCCATCAATCCCGGAGCCTGACACAGCACCTGCATCCTGATAAGCACCCAGGAAATATTTGTTAAACGAACAACTTCTCACCAAAGGCACGAGTTTTCATTAACTATAAGGAATTCAAGTATGAATTTACTCAAATAGGATCCTAATGTTACATATTATTTCTACAAGCAGACCAAATGCTAATGGTTTTTGTTTCTTTTTATTCTTCCAGCCTATGGGCATCTTCTCCATCCTGGAAGAGGAGTGCATGTTCCCCAAGGCCACAGACACCTCCTTCAAGAACAAGCTGTATGAACAGCATCTTGGAAAGTCCAACAATTTCCAGAAGCCCAAACCTGCCAAAGGCAAGGTTGAGGCCCACTTCTCACAGGTGTACTATGCTGGCACCGTGGACTACAACATTACCAGCTGGCTTGACAAGAACAAGGACCCCCTGAATGAGACCGTGGTTGGGCTGTACCAGAAATCTGCAATGAAGACTCTGGCTTTCCTCTTCGCTGGGGGACAAGCAGGAGAAGGTGGTCATTTTTAATGCCATTAATATGTTCCTAGAGTCACAAAATAGAAATATACTGTTCATCTGAGACAGATATAGTTATAGCAAAACCTAACAAGAAAATACTGGCCAATATGGTTCTAATGAAAGGAAGTATATTTAACAAGCTTGGTACAGTCTTAAGAGCTTAGACGTTCAGAGCTAAAATTGACACTCTAGATCATTTAGTACATGGCTTATTCCACCAATGAGGAAACAGAGACTCAGAGAGGTTAAGTGACTGCTCAGGGTCAAACAGCTATTTTCTACCATTTCAATAGTACTAGTTCCTTCAAGGATCCAGCTAAGCTGGAGGTGAGGAAATTCTTTGTCAGGGCACTAGTGCTTGAGCAACTGAAGTCTGTTCTCTTAAGTCCCCTAAGACCAGAGGTGCAGGCAACAGCATGGAAGCACAGGCAAAGAGGAAACAGGACTCCCGCGGGTCAGGAGGGGCTCGCCTACCTGGGACCACGCAGGAAGCTTTACCTCCTCTGGGGGATGTGTGCACTAGGGAGGCCTTGCTACTCTGTCTCCTTCAGGGAACAGACTGCAGATTTGAGTAGAGGTGTCCCATGCCTCCCCCACACCTACGCTCTTCACTCACAGTTCCTATTTGCTATTGTCGTTGTTTTCCTCGATGCCTATAATGTGAGCCAATGCTTACATTTTCTTAATCCACAACTGAAGGAAGGAAGACACGGAAAGAAGAATAGGAAGCATACAAGTGAATGAGTGCAAATTTAAATTCCAAAGGAAATGTTGGCAGTCCTGCTGTCTATGGATAGTACTTAAAAGGCTGTTGCAAATAATTTTAATTTTTCTATTTTATTTTTCAGAAAGTGGTGGCGGAAAGAAAGGTGGCAAGAAAAAAGGTTCTTCTTTCCAGACAGTGTCAGCTCTTTTCAGGGTATGGTATATTCTTGAATTTCAAAGGATTACTTTTGTAAAAAAATTTTAACTTTATAAACTTTAACTTTATAAAATTTTTTAAAAAGAAATCTATGGTGAAACTGAAGAAAGTAGTGATGTACTAAAAAAATATGAAAAATTCCTTACAAGAAATTTAACAAAAAGAATACCCACAGTGTGTCTCTTCACAACAAACCTTAAGATAAACGAGTGATTTCCCCATTTAAGCCCCAAATCTAAAAGATCTGGCATTGAACAAATTTCACGTGAAATCAAACCCTCTCTTAAAAGCAAGCACTGTATTCAGTTACATCTACTTCATACGACCAAAGTCTTAATGTACTTCTTCTCTGATTGGCAGTGCTTGAGAAACATAAACTGAGGGTGACTGGTTTTGTGTAATCCATCATTTCCTATCTGTACTCTATATGCTTGATTTCTCTTGGCCATTGTGTTTGGTCTTCATTGAGATAGCTCATTAAAATGTGAAACGGGGGCACATTAACTATGCACATTGATTGGAACTCTCGTAGATGCAAACAAATTATTTTAAAACTTTTCATGTGGATTTACAGGAGAATTTAAATAAGCTGATGACCAACTTGAGGAGCACTCACCCTCACTTTGTACGTTGTATCATCCCCAATGAAACTAAAACTCCTGGTAAGACACATCTCATATCCAGATAAGACTCCAGTGTGACTTTTCATTGGACTGTTATATAGAAAACATACCTCTTTTTTAGGGGCCATGGAGCATGAACTTGTCCTGCACCAGCTGAGGTGCAATGGTGTGCTGGAAGGCATCCGCATCTGCAGGAAGGGATTCCCAAGCAGGATCCTTTACGCAGACTTCAAACAGAGGTTAGTGTCTCATTATTTTTCCCTTTCAATGTGTTAGTTTACATAAAAATCACCACATAGTTCAAACATTTTTTAACTTTTCCTTGAAAAATGAAATGCAATTATTTGAAAGGTGATCATTTAAAAAAAGGCTTGATTTATATTATCACAAGTTTTTCACCATATCTTCCCAAGTTTTACTGAGAAGCACTGTAAAAGCACTGGTTGTTTTAATGAAGTTTTTCCTCCAAAACTCAATCTATCCTTTTTTCAATGATAGCTACCAAGAGTTCCACCTTTTTTTTCAGTGAAAAGAAAACATATTTTTATATTTTTTTTATTCTGACAGATGCAAGTGCTATCCCAGAGGGTCAGTTCATTGACAGCAAGAAAGCTTCTGAGAAACTTCTAGGGTCTATTGACATTGACCACACCCAGTACAAATTTGGTCACACCAAGGTACCACCAACCCAAATTTCTATCATAATTTCATCATCTTTAGCCTTTCTCAGGAGTGGAAATAACATATTTAACTTGTTCTTTGGCAAGGTTTTCTTTAAAGCTGGACTGTTGGGAACTCTAGAGGAGATGCGAGATGAAAAGCTGGCTCAACTCATCACACGCACTCAAGCCATGTGCAGAGGGTACCTGATGAGGGTGGAGTTCAAGAAAATGATGGAGAGGAGGTGAGGGACCAAGTATAAGATCTTCTTCCCCACATTTTCATAGTTGCATCCAATGCAGTCATTACTTTTGTTGAGGGATGGTCACTTTTCACCTTCTTGTTCATTTGCATCTTTTTTTCTTTCCTACAGAGAGTCCATCTTCTGCATCCAGTACAATGTCCGTGCCTTCATGAATGTGAAGCACTGGCCCTGGATGAAGCTGTATTTCAAGATCAAGCCCCTCCTCAAGAGTGCAGAGACAGAGAAAGAGATGGCCAACATGAAGGAAGAATTCGAGAAGACCAAAGAAGAGCTGGCTAAGTCAGAGGCAAAAAGGAAAGAACTTGAAGAGAAAATGGTAGCTCTGACGCAAGAGAAAAATGACTTACAGCTCCAAGTTCAATCTGTGAGTATTATAGATTGTACAATCACTATCTGACGGGATGTGAGAATTTTTTAATTTAAGGTTTATAAATAAATAGTTTCCATTGAAACATTTGTTGGAATTGTTTGCCTTTCAAAAATACTAAGACTCAGACCAAAAGAGGCAATAGATGCAAAGTCACCAATTATGTTGCATATGTTCAATGCACATTCACACATAGTTTGGTCAGCAGTGAGCAAAGTCATAAAAATATCCACAGATGATTTCCTTTCTTTATAAAACCTTCTATTAGATTAGACTGTTCTCTCCTTAGTGAATATTTTTGTGCATAAAATAGAAGTTATGTCATTTTCACCAGGGCAGAAAAGGGCTAAATTAATCCCCCCTCAAATGCGAGAAAACTCAGTCCTAGAATGAATAAGTGACTTTTCCGAAGTAACAAAGGTACATATTTTGCCAAAAGGCTAGTCTTCCTGATTTGACCTTCCACACATGAATATCTGGAGGAAATCTGTTATTATACTTAATCAGCAGATTAAAATTACTAACATTTTGTCCATTGGATTTTTAAAAGTTGTCAAGTTAGTTGGCAAACGTATGGACTGAACCAGTTGAGTCATTGCAGTTGCCACCTTTTAATAAGTTCTTGTGTGTTTGCAGATAGAGCTTAGACAAATGAAAGTGCTTAATTTCTCCCTTTAGGAAGCAGATAGTTTAGCTGATGCAGAGGAAAGATGTGACCAGCTGATTAAAACCAAAATCCAGCTGGAGGCCAAAATCAAGGAGGCGACTGAGAGAGCTGAGGATGAGGAAGAGATCAACGCTGAGTTGACGGCCAAGAGGAGGAAACTGGAGGACGAATGCTCAGAGCTCAAGAAAGACATTGATGACCTTGAGCTGACACTGGCCAAGGTTGAAAAGGAGAAACACGCCACAGAAAATAAGGTACAAATTATTATCCGTTTTAGAGTGTTTACAAGTGCTAGCTTCTTACCAAAGTGTTTTAATTGAAAGTTTAACCTTAAAATTATACAATATGAAAGGAAAATACTGTCGTAAGTGTATCATGTCTTTAGTCTTCGCCATTTCTATCTATTTACCTTGACCTTTATCTCCCATATATTTTAGCTACGTAGGCCTGGGTTACCTTCTAGTTTCCATTTTCCATCTCAAGCTAACATCGTCTTAAGATATTACCATAGTTTTCATAAAGACAACATGATGTCATAACATTCCTGTAATTTGTTCAGATCTGAAGGTGAAAAACCTCACAGAGGAGATGGCAGGCTTGGATGAAAACATTGCAAAGCTGACTAAGGAGAAGAAGGCCCTCCAAGAGGCCCACCAGCAGACCCTGGATGACCTGCAGACAGAAGAGGACAAAGTCAACACCCTGACCAAAGCTAAAACCAAGCTAGAGCAGCAAGTGGATGATGTAAGTGTGAGAAGCACAGTGTTTCCTCTTAGGACGAAATGAACTACTGTGACATGCAACTGTCAATGATGCTCATAAGCCTTTAACTGCTGATGTGAAACTAATACTTAAAGTTCTCATGCTATTTAGTGTATCTTTTAAAATTCTCCGAGTATCTTTGAGGGCTAGTAACATATGGTTTAGTGATTAAGAACTAAAATAAATAAAATCTATTATAAATTTAGCTTGAAGGATCTCTGGAACAAGAAAAGAAACTGAGCAGGACTTAGAAAGAGCCAAGAGAAAACTGGAGGGTGACCTAAAATTGGCCCAAGAATCCACAATGGACATAGAAAATGACAAACAGCAGCTTGATGAGAAACTCAAAAAGTGAGTATGATACAATTCAGTTGTAACCTGCTTGCTGTCTGTCAATTCAAATTAAATATATGTTTTAAAGATCTCTAAAATATTACTTCATGGCCTATGGAAAAAAAAGCAAATAATCACATCTTAGACTTTCATATTTAATGAAAATGATACATTATTGACTTGTCAACCATGCACTAATCACTCCCTCAACACCGGCAGTATAAAGACACTTGATTATACATAAAAGAAGACTGACGAAGAATTGACTGTGAGCTAATGTGTCACTCTACTAACAGGAAAGAGTTTGAAATGAGCAATCTGCAAAGCAAGATCGAAGATGAACAGGGCCTTGCGATGCAGCTGCAGAAGAAGATCAAGGAGTTACAAGTAAGTCACAACTTCCACTTTTTCTGGGCATTACAGGAATCAAAATTGCTACGAATTCACATGAATGTCGATATGTCGCTCCCAGGCCCGCATCCAAGAGCTGGAGGAGGAAATCGAGGCAGAGTGCGCCTCCCGGGCCGAAGCAGCGCTCCGACCTCTCCCGGGAACTGGAGGAGATCAGTGAGAGGCTCGAAGAAGCCAGTGGGGCAACTTCAGCCCAGATTGAGATGAACAAGAAGCGGGAGGCTGAGTTCCAGAAACTCCGCAGGGACCTGGAGGAGGCCACCCTGCAGCATGAAGCCACGGCGGCCGCTCTGCGGAAGAAGCACGCAGACAGTGTGGCTGAGCTCGGGGAGCAGATAGACAACCTGCAGAGGGTCAAGCAGAAACTGGAGAAGGAGAAGAGCGAAATGAAGATGGAGATTGACGACCTGGCGAGCAACATGGAGACTGTCTCCAAAGCCAAGGTCTTTATTAACTTGTCCCCTTCTCATCTTTATTTGCAATAATTCAAAATGGTCAATATCTATATGACTATATGATGTCTATATGGCGATATTTATATATGACCATATCTAACATAACTGTACAAATTTTAGATGTTATCTCAAATTTTAAAATTACTCTTAATAGGCATTACTATATTAAATTGAATCATTTCAGTCTTCAAATATTATTTGTAGAATTCACTCTAAACTTTGTTACTATCACTGTGAAAGAATGCAGTTACGGAGAAAACATAAAAACTATGTAATTTTCACAATCATTTATTTATTCATTTAGCCAAAATTATGTGCCTCTACATCCAAGGCACCGAGCAGGGCTTTGAGGTAGATAGAAAAGTAAATAAAACTCAGCCCCTTTCCACAAGTAGTTACAGACCTTCAAATCCCAGAGGTACAAAGAGAAATATATCATCTTTTCCTGTTTTCTATTTCCCACCACAGGGAAACCTCGAGAAAATGTGCCGCACGCTAGAGGACCAGCTTAGTGAAGTGAAAACGAAGGAAGAGGAGCAGCAACGCTTAATCAATGACTTGTCGGCGCAGAAGGCACGTTTACAGACAGAATCAGGTCAGTAAATGAATATAAGCAGCCCGCAGAGAGGTGGAGAATGAAAGGCGAGCCGCCACCTGTGTTTACCTATCAAACGCAAACCACTTCTCGGGCCGTGTACACCCATTTATCATTGATTAGTTATTCCTTCATCTTTTTATTGTGAGATGGTGAAAAGAATGATTTAAGCTGTAATTGGAAAAAAATTAAGCTCCCTGAACTGAGGAGATTTTTGTTGGCTCAGGATTACTCAAAAAAAAATGCCCAAATCCTAAAATATCAAAGAAAGTTCACACTTTTTTGAAAAAGCAAGAAGTAACCTTCTCAACAGCACCAGAGCTCTTCGCTTATTCTTTTCATCATGTGAAATAAAAGAGTTCTAATGTTATTTCATTCTTTAAATTGTTCTTCACCTAGACAACAGAACTGAATCACTCATGTTTTATCTTTCACAGGTGAATTTTCACGACAGCTAGATGAGAAAGATGCTCTGGTTTCTCAGCTATCCCAAGGCAAACAAGCATTTGCACAACAGATCGAGGAATTAAAGAGGCAGCTAGAAGAGGAGTCTAAGGTGAGAATTTTCTGTTGATACTTTCAATCACTTGAGCTTTGCAGCATGACATACCTATTGAACGTCACATAGAGAATATCAATGATCAGTATGTAAACTTAGATTGCACACTTTTTGCTTGGTCCAGGCCAAGAGTGCTCTGGCCCACGCCCTGCAGTCAGCCCGCCATGACTGTGACCTGCTGCGGGAACAGTATGAGGAGGAGCAGGAAGCCAAGGCTGAGCTGCAGAGGTCAATGTCTAAGGCCAATAGTGAGGATGCCCAATGGAGGACCAAATACGAGACGGACGCCATCCAGCGCACAGAGGAGCTGGAGGAGGCCAAGTACGAGCTCTTAGTGAGGAGGGCAGAAAGAAATAAAAGTTAAAAAACAGAACATGGGAGGCCAGCCTGGTGGCATAGTTGTTAAGTTCGGGCGCTCCGCTTCAGTGGCTGGAGGTTCACAGGTTCGGATCCCAGGGGCAGACCTAGTACTGCTCGTCAAACCATGCTTTGGTGGCATCTCACATAAAATAAAGGAAGATTGCCACAGATGTTAGCTCAGTGACGATCTTCCTTAAGCAAAAAAAGAGGAGGATTGGCAACAGATGTTGGCTCAGGGCCAATCTTCCTCACCCCTCCCCCCAGAAAAAAACAGCAAAGGCAAAATAAAAGACAGAATAATCGAGGCATGGAGATAAGTAAAGGATTTCATCCTATTTGATTGTATTCCCACTCTACAATGAAATATATTCAAATACAATCAAATATACTCTAATTAAGTATATTCTTCTTACAGCCCAGTGTATGCCTATTGGAGAATGGGCCAAGACCAGAGCCCTCTTCCCCTTCTGGTCTATTACAAATGTGTCTCAAATTTCTTTCCACCAAAATGAATTAATAATTATCAGCATACCCTTTATGAATTAAGTAGAACTAATTTCATTTAACACAAGGAAAAATGGAGACATGGAGACTATCTGGCACATTATTATGAAAATTTTAATTAACGATAATCAGTTTATTCCTACCTGGAGTATTGGAAGTCCAGAATAAAACTATCATACTCTGTCATCATTTAACTAACAACCAGTATCAATGAACTTATTCACTAATAACACACTTTTTGTGGAATAAAACTCATGGGAGTTACACGTCGAAGGAAAATAACCATTATCTTTCCTGTGAAGGAAGCTTCCCTAAATTTGATTTATCTCAGTAGTTGTTAGAATGAAACAGAATGAGAGGGTTTGGCAAGCATGTGCAGAGGGTGCACTCTGGATAAGCGTGTGGGCTGGAGAGGTCATGAATTAGGTGGGGTGGGGAAGAGAGCAGTAAGACTTTGGATGATATGTGGGAAGTGTAATAATAATGGAATAATATTTATTGTCTGGGGTGACCAAACCCAGAAAGTAACTGACTACTTCTATGACCTTGGACCCGTCATTCTGGGCCACAGTTTCCTCTTTGTAAAGAGGACTATACTAGAAAATGTTTAAGGATCCTACTCAATGCTAACATTCTTTGATGATATGCCTCCTGTTCCTGGCTGTGACTTCTTCCTCACTCTCACATCCTCACATCCTCACATTGCTCACTCAGCTAAAGTGCGTACTCATAATCAATCTCTCTCTCACACACACACCACCACCACCACACACACAAAAAATGGCCTCAACAATATATTTGACAACTCCTGAGATATAAATAAGAATTCACTAGAGAAAATAGAATTCTAGAACAGATAAAATGGCTACTGAGAAGATATTTTAGAAAATCTTAACTTGTGGACATAGGAGCAAAAACTCTTGGGGAAAGCATGCTTTCCTAGTCAGCAGCTTTCTAAAGTTCACTGTGGTAACTTTGAATCCACTCTTGGTCACTCACACTGACCAACTTTTCAGGAAGAAGCTGGCCCAGTGTCTGCAGGATGGTGAGGAACATGTGGAAGCCGTGAATTCCAAATGCGCTTCTCTAGAAAAGACGAAGCAGCGGCTCCAGAATGAAGTGGAGGACCTCATGATTGACGTGGAGAGATCTAATGCCGCCTGCGCAGCCCTCGATAAGAAGCAGAGGAACTTTGACAAGGTGGTCCACAGTGACCAGCTTCCTATGGGGAAACTGGCATGATTCTTGGTTACAGAAGCTTAGTTCTGATGTCCTTCCAGGTCCTATCAGAATGGAAATAGAAAAATGAAGAAACTCAGGCTGAACTGGAGGCCTCCCAGAAGGAGTCCCGTTCTCTCAGCACTGAGCTGTTCAAGGTGAAGAATGCCTACGAGGAATCCCTGGACCAACTTGAAACGCTAAAGCGAGAGAATAAGAACTTGCAGCGTGAGTCTTTGTAATCATTCTATTTCAAAAATGGTATGGAGGGATCTTTTCAATTTTTCCTTTTTCTCGACTGAATTTGGTATTTTATTATTAAACCATAGAGGAGATTTCTGACCTGACCGAGCAAATTGCAGAGGGAGGAAAGCATACCCATGAATTGGAGAAAGTGAAGAAACAAATAGATCAAGAGAAGAACGAACTACAGGCTGCCCTAGAGGAGGCAGAGGTACGTGTTCCGTTTACTCAGCTACACATCATAAATAAATGGAAAAATTAATAGCAACTCAGGTGTATTGTGTTGCAAGCCTTTAAGGGATAACTCATGTAATTCAGTGAGAAATACTGAATTGTACCTTGGAAATGCAGAATAGGCAAAATTAAAATGTATGAAACTTCATGAGTTTTTTTAATACCTTCTTGGACAAATCACCATAATGTACAAAAGGAAAAAAAGCTCTTTAGTTAACTTCAATGTTGCTTTTTTGAAAGGCATCTCTTGAGCATGAAGAAGGCAAAATCCTTCACATTCAACTTGAGTTAAATCAGGTGAAATCTGAGATTTACCGGAAAATTTCTGAAAAAGATGAAGAAATCGATCAGCTAAAGAGGAACCATCTCAGAGTTGTGGAATCAGTGCAGAGCACCCTAGATGCTGAGATCAGAAGCAGAAATGATGCCCTGAGGATCAAGAAGAAGATGGAGGGAGACTTTAATGAAATGGAAATTCAGCTGAACCACGCCAACCGCCAGGCTACTGAGGCAATGAGGAATCTTAGAAACACACAAGGAATACTGAAGGTACACTGGACAAACACACACGGTGTCACACAGTCTGTGTGTAATTGTGTAACTCCAATTTTAAATTTTAGGAGGACTATTTGCCATAAATCATCTAAGTAATATGGTAATCAGTTGAAAATTTTATGTACACAGCTGAAAAATAGCTTAACTCTGGAAAGCCCAGGACAGAGTTTATACTTTCAAGTGAAGAGAAGTGGGGTGGGGAGACAGAGGAAGTGATGAAAGAGGCCACTGCACAGATCTCTCCATTTATGTGATGTATATAAATATCTATTTATAATATAACCTATTTATATATAATCTATTTATAATATAATATATAAATATCTATAAAATACATATATCTATATTTGTTTAATATATAAATATATATAATAACACCATTAGAGTAGCTCATCTCTAAGGATACTTTCCTGATCCAAAATTTTGTAGTTTTAGCCATGGTATTCTTTTATGATTCAGGATCTAAAATAATATAACATCATGTTCTTTAGGGTAGAACTGCTATCCTCAGCTACAAAAAATTTGTCATTAAAGGGACTTGCAAGTTTTTCCTATCTAATCATACTCTAAGTTATTAAGATCAACATGTGTCCATGACCCTAAATTTGCATTTGCTTTAATTGGAGCATGAGTAAGAGTCATTTTCTCTTTCTGTGTAGGACATTCAGCTACATTTGGATGATGCCATCAGAGGCCAAGATGATCTTAAAGAACAACTGGCAATGGTTGAGCGCAGAGCTAACCTGATGCAGGCACAGATTAAAGAGCTGAGGGCATCCCTGGAACAGACTGAGAGGAGCAGGAGAGTGGCAGAGCAAGAGCTTCTGGATGCTAGTGAGCGTGTGCAACTCTTGCACACCCAGGTGAGGTTCAGGGCTATGGTTGAGCAAATGCACTCCCTGTAGTTGAAGACAATTTGAGAGGATAAGCTTGTTATAAAGTAAGAAGTAATCTTGGCAAGGGTCCCTTGCTGAAGTTCTGGAAAATGTACATCGGTAAGTACATACTGAGGCCTAGCTGATTCACAAGTATATTTATGGACTGACATAATCATGTTGATTTGAAATAATTTAGAGTTCTAGAAGCTTTTGTAAAAAAGCACAAAGACCCCCTACTAATAACTATATACACAACATTGGTGGCCATCTTGTCTTTTGCAACTCTAAGCTACAAATAGCTAAGCGAATAAAATACAGGAGAAAGAATAAGCCACAGGTAATAATTACATATTGTGTATGCACATAAAGCTAACTTCATGGGATATAAAAAGAAGCTCTTATGTTCAAATTCATAGAGGCCATCATTACTGCTAGTCAGCATTTGTTGTTTATAATGGACTTGTTAAATAAATGGTGGTATAGCCTCACAGTGGCGAAAATACAGCCATTTGTTGCCATGGAAAGATGTTCACAACACAGTAAGTAAAAAAAGCAACTTAAAAATGATATATAAAGTATGATCCTCTTTGTTAAAAATATACAGGAAACATCTAGAAGGACAAAGAAAAGTGTTATCAATGATTACCTCTGGGTGGTGAGAGTACAATAATTACTGTCTCTTTTTTTACAAATTTGCATGTTCTATTTTTTTACAATAAACATATATTAATGTATACTTTTTAAAGTTATAATATATGGAAATAGCCATCATGAAAAAGTTAAAATCAGATACTACAAATAATTTTAAAATCAAGTTAAAATGTAGCAGTTTTCTTTTTCATTATTAGTATCCTTGAACTGACTGAATATTTCAAATCCTGTCAACTTTCCAAAAATGAAAGACTCTTGGCTTGTTTTTGTATCAATAATGATGCTATTTATCCACTTAAAATATAGAGCCAAGAAATGTAAATAAACAACCAAAAATTAATAATCTATTTTTCATGAGCCGTGGGGTGCCACATGGTGAAGCACTTCAAATATTTTCTTGGGGTAGGGTTTGTGCTTTATGCTTACAAGCAGACACTGACAACAGTCAAATGTGTTTGGTATTAAAAATTAAATTTTATCTGGAAGAATTTAAGAGAACTTTTATTAACAGAGATGTGGGTAGAAGGAAGAGAAGGCATATACTTAGAATCAACTTTTGACTTGGTTTTTATTCTGAATTATTTCTAACGATCAATAATTTATGCCTGTGTACACTAGTAAAAATGAAAATGTAAATAGTTATAATGAAATTTGCTTTTCTTCTTTTTTATTAACTTGAAACAGAACACCAGCTTGATCAACACCAAGAAGAAGCTGGAGACAGACATTTCCCAGCTGCAGGGAGAGGTGGAGGACATTGTCCAGGAAGCTCGCAACGCAGAAGAGAAGGCCAAGAAGGCCATCACCGATGTGAGCAGAGGGCAACGCAGTGGTGGTCAAACTTGAATCTTGATGTGCTATCTCAGCTGCCTCAACTGATCTTGTTTTACTGTGAATTAGGCGGCCATGACGGCTGAGGAGCTGAAGAAGGAGCAGGACACCAGCGCCCACCTGGAGCGGATGAAGAAGAACCTGGAGCAGACGGTGAAGGACCTGCAGCAGCGTCTGGATGAGGCCGAGCAGCTGGCCCTGAAGGGTGGGAAGAAGCAGATCCAGAAACTGGAGGCCAGGGTGGGTCTCCACCACTTCATTCAATTCCTGGCCTGTTCACGCAGCTAGTTACAGCCAATTGTTAAACTCCTTTGTTCTCTTCCAGGTGAGGGAGCTTGAAAATGAGGTTGAAAGTGAACAGAAGCGCAATGTTGAGGCTGTCAAGGGTCTGCGCAAACATGAGAGAAAGAGTAAAGGAACTCACTTACCAGGTGACCAGCCTTTTAGGTTTTCCATATTTTATTTTCACGAGTTTTCGAATAATGACAGTATCTATTTGCTACCTCTTTCATTTCAGACTGAGGAGGACCGTAAGAATGTTCTCAGGCTGCAGGACTTGGTGGACAAATTACAAACCAAAGTTAAAGCTTATAAGAGACAAGCTGAAGAGGCTGTGAGTATCTTCACAGAGAGTATTTCAAATACTGTCAAATTCCCAAAAATGAAAGATTCTTGGCTCATTTTTGTATCAATAATGATGCTATTTATGCACTTAAAATATAGAGCCAACAAATGTAAATAAGCAACCAAAAATTAATAACCCATTTTTCATGAGCCATGTGGTGGCACATGGTAGAGCACCTTAAATATTCTTGGGGTAGGGCTTGTGCTTTATACTTACAAGCAGACACTAACAATAATCAAGTATGTTTGGTATTAAAAATTAAGGTTCAGGAGCAGGTCTAGGTTTTGTGCAGTCTGAAGTTTCTAGAATTTAAGAGGCTTTCTTTAAGGCAAAGAACACAAAATTGGGAATACAAAATTAGGTATGAAAATGAATATTTATTTAGAATGAAAAATGTTACTACTAATTACTGGAGCCTTAGAGATTCAGGTTCATTTCTTCTGAGACCTCTTTAAGCAATTTTCCAGACACGTTAGTCCAGAAATGCTTCTTGGTACAACCCACTTCCCTCCCTATCTAGAACACTCTACAACTCCCAGCAATTCCCAGCACTCATAGGGGCTGTGCAAATGAGGGCTCTGATGTCCAAGTCTTATTTAACTTCATAATAAATCCATCTCAGAACATTTCTTTTTCATTTGGCTGCAGCTATCTTTCTCATCCTGTTAATTCTGAAAACTTCCTTAAGGTTTTTCTTTTGCTTTCTCATTCATGAAGCAAACCTCGTAGCTACTTCTAGTAACAAAGGCAATAAGAACCAGAAAATGTCAAGTTTTCCTGTTCTCTCAAATGCATTTCTTTTCTCAGGAGGAACGGTCTAACGTCAACCTCTCCAAATTCCACAAGCTCCAGCATGAGCTGGAGGAGGCCAAGGAACGGGCTGACATCGCCGAGTCCCAGGTCAATAAGCTGCGGGTGAAGAGCCGGGAGGTTCACACAAAAGTCATTAGTGAAGAGTAATTTATCCAAGTGCTAAAAGTGACCAAAGAAATGCACAAAATGTGAAGTTCTTTGTCACTGTCATATGTCACTGTAATGTCAAGGAAATAAAATCTGCAGAGAATTTTGCAATCTAAAAATACATGTGTCTCTTAATTACAAGCTCCATAGTGCTATTAGAACTAATTCAGTTATTCAGCATTTGTTAAGCCCCTACTGCGTGCAGAGATGATGACAGAAATGGATGTGGTCAGTGAACCAACTTTAACAGAAGGCAAAAGAAATGAAGTGCTCTGAGAAAACACAAAGATGGTTAATGCACGCTCAATTCCATTCAACCAGTTTTACTGAGTACCAAGTGTGTGCCTGTACAGAAATGGGCACCAAGCATATGACAATCATCCCTGCCACTGAGGAGCTCAAGCCAGCAGGAGAGACAGCAATTCAAACAGATTATGGTACAACATGCATATTCTGACAGAAGTATGACAACAAAGTGGGACAATAAAACAGAGTGGGCTGCTCACCTAAGCAGTCCAGAAAGGATTCTCTAAGGAGACTGTGAGCAAGCTCCTAAAAGATTAGTAGATAGTTATCAGGTGAAAAAGAAAAGGAGATGATCATTCTAAGACGATAAAACAAGCATGAGATTTCAGAAGAGTTTAAGCATGGGCTCCATGAGCGAAAGACATCAGATGAAGCCAGAGACAGAAGTTAAGACCTACTGTGAAGGGTCTAGCCTCATAGGCAGTGTTGAGGAATTAGGACATGCCTCCAACTGGTGAGACTTCACAAGGAGGGGAGTCGACACAATTCTGGCAGTATTATGGAGGATGGAGTCAGATGGGAAGACCAGAGCCTGGGAAGACTGTTAAGGCTATTAAAATGGTCCAACTTAGAGATAACAGTGATGGAAATGAACGAGAATGCAGAATGAAGGCAGGATTCTAAGACTTGTCTAAAGAAAGGACTGGGAGAGCACTGAGGAAGTTAAACAGTTTCAATGCATTCAAACTTCCCAGTTACTCTATGGTTATAGATTTTATTTCCTTTTGGGGGAAATTCTTTTCCTCTGAACCTCCATCTCCAAGAAAAAGGACAGAATTTTTCAGATAAATCTTTCTGTTGGCCTTCTAATTTCTGCATACAATTCTGCTTATAAAGGTACCTGATTTTCTCCGTACCATATATATTTTAGGGAGGAACCAGAAAGGGAATTTATTTCTTAATATAGAAAAGAATGTGACTGAAATTTTATCATAGCCATTGCCAGAGTGATTTTTTTGGATACTTTTTTAAGCTTACAATTTGGCTTCATTGCGTGGACATTTAAAAAATAAGATAAGAGAATACCAATTTATTCTTTCACAGCGGTGGAGATCTCTTTCAATGAGGAGGCTGCTTTGGGAAATTTTCTTCCCCAGTGTGGAAATCCTAATTAGTAATGAGAAACCTGCTTCATTAGAAGAGGATTTAAAAGGGGTAGAAAATAATTATGAGGAATAGTTCACCAAGGCCATGATGAAGACTAATGAAATATCCTGCCTCGAGTAGGCCTTTATTATCAAATTTTAATTAAACTCTGTAGAGTTAACCTATTGACCTCAAAAGCACTGGGCTATTGCTTTATTACTCTGTCTCCTAACTATCTGAATAATTTCTTCTGTAGAGAGTTTAGAGTGGATTTCACTAGATATGGGTCAGTTATTCTGGAGTCCCTGACTAAAGCAGCAAGGATCTAGAGTCACAGCTATTCTGGTTCATATTCTTCCTCATCTTCCTCACAGATTAAGTGATTTATAGACTTCTTTCCTCATCTCTTACAACAAAACTACACATGATAATCTAGAAATGCTGATAATTCTTTTTGTCTTTTTTTAATTAATATGAGGGATCATTGAGATCTGGGGACTGTTTATAACCTACTAACACTGGATATGAGAACCCAAACAGGATGCATACAAGGAGAGGGCGGGAAGCTGTCTGCAAGATCAACTCTGAATGAGGAACGATGGAGGCAGTTTAAGTCTGGTTCCTCCCTGATAGTAGCACTAAGACGTACTGTGATGGAAAGAAATTCAGATGGGAAGACGATTGCGAACTGTTACAAAGGGCAAGGGACATTTTCCTCTAACATATAGATAAACCTACTTAAACCGTACACATAGAGAACTAGGCAGAGATGACAATGCCCCTAGCGTTTTCGGTATCCAGCCAGGCATAAATATACTAATAAAATCTGCTAGGAATTTGTAATAGGCTGGTTTCTTTACTTCTGTATGTTCTAACAACTTGAAGACCATAGTTACTGAAAGTGAATTCTGGGACCGCTGACATACTAATACTTGTAAATATCATGAATCCTTTTCCCTCAACTCAATTCATAAGTGTTCCAATAACCAAACAGATATCAAGAACAGACGAAATCTCAAGATCCCTCTACTCCAAAACATTACTTCCCCTTCTATCTATCTTATATATATCTTATAACTAAATCTCCTACTACTAGAGACAAAATCCTTGGCATCCTGGAGAATGTTCACTTTATTTAATCTCTTGAATTGAAAACATACTAATTTCAACTAACACCCTAGCTAGAATTATTGGTTAACCAACTAAGACAGCACCTGAAGAAAGAGGTCTCTTGAGATATGCCTGAAGGGAAGGCAACTCTGAGAGAGGGAAAAGAAGGAGACAAGAAAATGCCTCCATAAAAGCCATTTACTCACAATTTTGCTGAGGGCTGACCTTGAGTATTAAGGCTTCCAGCAGCATTCTTCATGGGTCTAGCGATTATGTGAACCTCTCCATCAGTGGTTCTCAAATTTAGCATGTATCAGAATCATCTGGAGGGCTTGTTAGCACACAAATTGTTGGGCCCCACCTCCAGAGTTTCTAATTCAGTAGGTCTAGGTTGGGGCCCAGAAATTTGCATTTCTAACAAGTTCCCAGGTGATGCAGATGCTGCTAGCACAGGGACCACACTCTGAAAACCAAAGCTCTACATTATCACCAAATCTTTCACAAAGGAATTGCATACAATATTCTATCGCACCATGTTTACACCTATAAATTCAGCTAAACCTCTCTGGGCCCCAGTTTCTTCACCTGTACAATGAGGAAGTTGAGCTAAATAATGCTAAAAGCCAATCTAAATGCCTTTGAGTCCGAGTTGGACAGCACTGTCTGTAATAATAATACAATTATAATATCTTACATCTCTAGGGCGACTTGTTTTATTTGCAAAATGCTTCCACATACAATTTTTCAGTCACTGGATATTCACAACGATGTGAGATAGACAGAATCCTTTTGGAAACTGAAGTACAAAGAGGATAGTGGTTTGTCAAAAGTTGTATAACTAATAAAAGAGCCAGACCCAGACCAAGACCGCCTAACTCTTCATCCTGGAAGTAACACACTGTCCTAGACTTTTGCCCTGGCCTGACCAGGGAAAGATTCTGAGGACATTCTCCCACAGAAACAAGGCCAGTAATTTGTAGAGGAGAGGAAGTGTCTCTGCTCTTCACCTGGATAGCCATATGGCTTGCTCCTTCATATGTGTAGAATGCTGGTCATGTTATGCTTTATTAGAGAGGCCTTCCCTGGCTACTCAGTACCAAAAGGCAAGCCTTTCTCTCTGCCCTGCCAATTATACTTCTTATCCCTTTGATTTGCTTTAAATCTGTCCATGAAATTAATCACCACTTGACTATTAATTTATTTGTTTAATATCTGTCTCCCTCTGCTAAAATATAAGCTCTACAAGGGCAGGACTTTGTTTTGTTCACAGCTGAATGTCCGATGAGTTGAACACTGCCTGTTACCTAAAAAATGCTCAAGAAATATTTGTGGAACGAATGATAATTGAATAAGAACTTAATCTATGCTGTGCACTGTGCTAAGTATTTTACTTGTATCATCCAAAAATAAATCCTAAAGCAGAGGATATATTAAGGCCCCTTTCTCAGTAATTGATAGAACTAAAAAAATCAGGAAGGAAACTTTTGTTTCCAGGAAGATGGAGTCAACCTACTTTTCTCTGTTCCTCTCACTAGGTACAACTAAAATCACTGGACGTTATATATGTAAATATAACATAAGAGATTTTGAAAGGTGGAGAGAAGAAGATAGATCAGCTAGGTAAGTTCCTTGGGTTTTCTTTTTGCCTCCTTTGCCCCAGACTTGGAGCTGAAGAAGCAGACAACACAGAAACACCAATGAATGCAGACCAAAAAAGCCCCAACAAAAGCCTTTTCCCTCTAACCAAAGGACAGAGTAATGGGCACCCTAGCAAGAGAGGAAACTTTTAAATAATAACTTCTCTACTCCCACCAAACAACATAGAAAAAAACACAGTACCACCCCTTCACCAGCAAAAGCCAAGTGGGAAGTCTATACTTTCTCCCTTATGAGGCTGTAATGAAGTGCCCCCAACATCCCCACTGGGGTGGTATCAGGGAGGCCAAGTAGGAAGATGAGACTTTCATACCTACTGGCCAGTAATGGAACCAGACAAATTGTCAGTAGAGACAACATGGGGATCCTTGACTCCCAACCACCTGGCAGTAACAAGGCACCTCTTGTCCTTCTCACTGTCAGAGGAGGTCTTGTGGAAAGGCAGCACCATTGCCCAGTGGTAATGAGCACCTCCAAGAAACTGTGGTGTCTGAGGAAACCATATGGGGACACAGAACTCCCATCTCCACCCAGGAGTAATGAGCAGACCTCTCTCTTAGGAGTCAAGAGAAAGAAACTTGGACTTGTCCCTCCACCTGGCAGTAATGAAGTGGCACTACCCCCTTCCCTTGACAGAGCAGTGTCACAGAAAACCAACTAAAAGGTTTAAATCAGGTCCAGAGTCTCAGAACATAATACAAAATGTCCAGGATTCAATTGAAAATTATTCATCACATCAAGAAGATTTCACACTGAATGAAAAAAGACACATGAATGGAAAAAGCCAAAACCAACATGACAGAGATGTTAGAATTATTTGACAAAGATTGTAATCATCCATAATAAAAATGCTTCAGGGAGAAACTATGAACATGCTTGAAACAAATGAAAAAATATAAAGTCTCAGCAAAGAAGTAGAAGATACAAAAAAGAACAAATGGAAATTTTAGAAATGAAAAATACAATAACTGAAAAAGTTGTGTGGATGAACTCAATGGAAAACGGAGGGAACAGAGGAAAGAGTCAGTGAATTGGAATACAGAACAACCGAAATAAACCAATCTGAACAACTAAAAGAAGGTGGATGGGGAAAAAAAAAGTGTACAAAGCCTGAAAGCTCTGTGGCTCTACAACAAAAAATCTAGCATTTATGTTATCAGAGTCCCAGAAGAAGAGGAAGAAGAGAGTAGGACTGGAAAAGTACTCAAAAAATAATGGCTGAAAAGTTCTAAATGTGGCAAAAGACATAACCTACAGATTCAATAGGGAGTTTATCCAAATAGGAAAAACCCAAAGAAATCCATAGCAAGACAGATCATAAATTTCTGAATACTAAAGGCAAAGAAAAATATCCTGGAAGCAGCCAGAGAAAAATAACATCTTACCTATAGGAGAAAAAATATTCAAATGACAGAGGATTTCTCACCAGAAACTATAGAGGCCAGAAAGAAGTGGTATGATTTTTTTTCAGGTGCTGAAAGAAAAGAATTGTCAACCCAGAATCCTGTACCCAGAAAAACTGTGCTTCAGGAATAAAAGGGAAATCAAGACATTCTCAGATGAATGAAAACTAAGAAAATGATCATTATAGATATACCTTAAAAGAATAACTAAAGAAAGTTCTCTAAACAGAAAGGAAACAATAAAGGAAGGAATCTTGGAATATCAAAAAGAAAAAAACAGTAATCAAAAATAGGAGTAGATACAATAGGCTTTCTCTTCTTGAGTTTTCTAAATTATGTTTGATGACTGAAGCAAAAATTCTATCACTATCTGATGTAGCTCTAAATATATTAAGAGGAAATATCTAGGACAATTATAAATGGGGGAGAGTAAACAGACTTAAAGGAAGGGAAGTTTCCATGCTTCACTTGAACTGATAACACGACAACAAAGAAGACGATGATAAGTTTTATATATACATACCTAGAGCATCCACAAAAAATTACGTGCAAAGAAACACACACATACACTCATACACACACACACAAAATACAAGGAAAATACTGGAAGGACTGACTTCCAGCAAGACAGCCTGAAGAGCTCCAATGACCCTTTGCCCAGTGAAATTAGTGAAAATTATTTTTAAAACAACAACATTTAAAGCCTCTAGAAATGGTCCTAAAGAAAAACAGCAAATGAAGTAACATCTATCAAGAAAATCTATGAATATTCTGTTAGAAAGGTAAGGGTCTGTGCTATTTGAGGCAAAATTCCTTCCTCTCTCCCACCCTCCCAGCTCAAGAGAAACAAGGACTCCACTCCAGATTACTATAGCCAAGGACACAGAGCTCTCTCTTCCTCCTACTCCAAGCCAGAGGACTTTCTTCCCAGGAAGAGCAAGACATCAGTATTTCTCATTCTGCCCCCAGCTACCTGTTTCTGAGGTTAAGTTCTGGGCAAGTGTGGTCAAGAGATGGGGGTTCTCCTCTCCCTAGCCACCATTCACGGAAGAGCCACCATTCATTGGATATAGTGTGCTTAGAATATTGGGGCCCTGATCAAATCTTCACTTGGCTCATGAGGTGGTGGTTCCAGACCAGGAGAACCAAGCCAAGAGGACCTCAGCCTGCTCCCCACAACCACTAAGTGCTCATCTCCTTGAGTAAGGGTGTCACTCAGAGAGAAGTTTACAATTGTCCCACCACCAGTTCCAGAGCCCTGGCTCAGAGATTTTGCCTGGAGGGACTAGCAGGTCATAAAACAGAGAGCCCCTAATCTCCTGAACAAATTGATTTCACTTTCAACATAGGGAAGAGAATTTCAAGTCTAAGTTCACTCTCAAGGACAGTAGAAATTGTGGTGAAAGGAAATTGGGAGAGACTCAAGATACAGGCTAAACTGTAGGCCAGCTGGTATTCAGGAGAAAACCAGGGAATAAGATAGCTAAGAGGAGCCCTCCTGGGGTGAGAACACAAATCAAACACTAACCTTAGAAACTACTTTTTCAAAAGGGTCAGAATTTGGTTGGATTCATTTGTAGAGCAATTTATGTCTAAGCACATTATTAAAAACAATAAAGCAATTAGCCAGCTGGAGTCTAACAGCTGGATGTTCTCAGGGAAAGAGAAGAAGAGAGTCCCACAAAGACTACTATCTTTCAAGGTGACTGTGGGCATACCAAAGCTGCACCCCCCTGAGGAGTGACATCAGAGGCTTAAGATCATGGGTGGGAAATAAACTTCACTAAAATAAGCCAGCCAGTTAAAAACAAATAAACAAGCAAATAAAACTAACAAGCCCTGAGAAGAGTGTCAGTACTGAGAGTTGCTACGGTATATTATCTAAAATGTCCAGTTTCCAACAAAAAATTATGAGGCATACAGAGAAACAATTATGACTCATACACTGAAAAGAGCGGGCAACAGAAACTGCCTGTGACAGTAACCAAATGTTGGATTTAACAGAAAAAGACATCAAAGTAGCCGTTATAAACATGTTCACAGAAGTAAAGGAAATCATGATGAAAGAAGTAAAGAAAGGCATGGTGACCACTTCACATCAATAAAAAGACAGAAATTATTTTAAAAGAATCAAATGGAATTCTGGAGTGGAAAAGTACAATAACTGAAATAAAAAAATTCATTAGAGGGGCTTAACAGTATATTTGAACTGACAGAAGAAAAAATAAGCAAAGTTGAAGACAGACTGACAAAGATTATGCAAGCCTAAGAACAGAGAGAAAAAAATAATGAAGAAAAATGAAGAAAGTCTCAGAGAAATGTGAGACACCATTAAACACACCAGTATCTGTGTAATGGGAGTACCAAGAGAGGAGAGAGAATGGGGCAGAAAACCTATTCAAAGATATAATAGTTGAAAACTCCTGGTATTTATTGGGAAAAAAAACCCCGACACATCCAGGAAGCTCAACGAACTTGAAGTAGTATACACACAAATACATCTGCAAACAGATACATCATAGTAAAAATGCTGAAAATCAAAGACAAGGAGAAAAATCTTAAAATCAGCAAGAGAAAAATGATTTGTTACTTACAAGAAAACAATAAAATTAACAGCTGAGTTCTTACAGTAGAAGCAATAGAGGCCAGCAGGTGGTAGAAAACTATATTCAAAATGCTCAAAAAAAACAACTGTCAACCAAGAATCCTATATCCATCAAAGCTATCTTTCAAAAAGGTTAAATAAAGATTTTCTCAAATAAACAAAAACTTAGAAGATTTGCTAATAGACTTGCCTTACAAAAAATACTAAAGGAAGTTCTTCAAGCTGAAAGCAAGTGACTGCAGTCAGCAATTCAAACCTGCAGAAAAAAACATACTGGCGGGGCTGGCCCCGTGGCCAAGTGATTAAGTTTACATGCTCTGCTTTGGCAGCCGAGGATTTTGCCAGTTCAGATCCTGGGCATGGACACAGCACTGCTCATCAGGCCATGCTGAGGCGGCGTCCCACATGCCACAATCAGAGGCACTCACAACTAGAATATAAACTACGTACTGGGGGGCTTTGGGGAGAAGAAGAAGAAGAAGAAAAGGATTGGAAACAGATGTTAGCTCAGGTGCCAATCTTTAAAAAAAAAAACAACACTTGCAAAGGTAAGTATGTAATTATAAAAGACAATATAACTGCATATTTTTCTTCTTTCGTCTCTTAACTGATTTAAAGAACAATTGTATAAAATGATACTTACAAAATGTATTGTTGGGACAATGACAAAAATATATAATATATGTCTGTATAGCAAAGGAAACCATCAACAAAATGAAAAGGCAACCCACAGAATGGGAGAAAATATTTGCAGATCATATATCTGATAAGGGGCTAAATCTAAAATAATGAAGAACTCATATAATTCAACAGGGAAAAAAATCCAATTTAAAAATGGGAAGAGGATCTGAATAGATATTTTTCCATAGAAGACATACAAATGGCCAACAGATACATGAAAAGACACTCAACATCACTAATCATCAAGGACATGCAAATCAAAACCAAAATGAGATATCACCTCACCTCTGTTAGGATAGCTATTATCAAAAAGACAAGAGATACGTGTTGACAAGGAAGTAGAGAAAAGAAAACCTTTGTGCACTCTTGGTGAGAATGTAAAATATCAATTTACTTCATATGGAAAACAGTATGAAGGTTCCTCCAAAATTAAAAATAGAACTATCATATGATCCAACAATTCCACTTCTGAGTATCTGAAAGAAATGAAATTACTATCTCAAAAAGATGTCTGCACCCCCATGTTCACTGAAACATTATTTACAATAGCCAAGACATGAAAACAACCTAAGTGTCCATCAAGAGATGAATGGATAAAGAAAATGTGATATATATACATATATATATGGAATGGAATATTATTCAGCCATAAAAAAGGATATCCCACCATTTGCAGTGACATGCAAGGGTCTTGAGGGCTTTACCCTAAGTCGAAAAAGTCAGACAGAAAGATAAATACCGTATGATATCACCTATATGTGGAATCTAAAAAAAAACCCTCAGATACGGAGAACAGACTGTGGTTGACAGACACAGGCAATGAGGGGAGAGCAAAATGGGTGAAGGTGGTCAAAAGGTACAAACTTCCAGTTATAAGACGAATAGGTCCTAGGGAATATAACAAACAGCATGGTGACTATGGTTAACAATACTGTATTATGTATTTAAAGTTTCTAAAAGAGTAAATCTTGAAAGTTCTCATCACAAGAAAGAAATTTTTGTAACTATGTGTGAGAATGGATGTTAACTAAACTTATTGTGGTAATTATTTTGCAATGTATACATGTATCAAATCATTATGTTGTACATCTAAAACTAATACAATGTTATGTATCATATCTCAATTTAAAAAAAAGTTTTTAAGCTTTGCACAATCCTACTCAGATCCCTGCATTAAAAACTCACCTTAGGGGCTGGCCCCGTGGCCGAGTGGTTAAGTTCATGTGCTCCGCTGCAGGCGGCCCAGTGTTTCGTTAGTTCGAATCCTGGGCGCGGACATGGCACTGCTCATCAGACCACGCTGAGGCAGCGTCCCACATGCCACAACTAGAAGAACCCACAACGAAGAATACACAACTATGTACCGGGGGGGCTTTGGGGAGAAAAAGGAAAAAATAAAATCTTTAAAAAAAAAAAAAAAACTCACCTTAAACTAAACCCAAAAACTCCTTAAATAGCCACCCATAGGTGGTTTTCTCCCTTACTGCAGTAAGTAATAAATTCATCTTCACTTAAAAAAAAGAAAAAGAGAAATGAAAGGTATGTGTAATAGATTGGCCAATACGACACAAAGGAGCTGTGTGGGAGCAAAGCTATATTAGGCTAAAGAAATGACTACAGATAGTAAAGTAAAAATCATAACAATGTATTATTGGGTTTGCAAGATTAAGAGGGGTAATATATATTGCAATAATGTGACAAAAAGAGGGAAAAGGGAATTGAGCTATTTAGGAGTAACCTTTCTATATGTCACTGGAATTAAACAAGTATATCTGAAACTGATTCTGATAAGTTAAGGTGCTTATGAAAAACCCTAGAGTAATGATTTAAAAAATTATGTGAAAAAATCATTAAAGAAGTAAAAATGCTACATTAGAAAATACATAAAATTTGGTGCAAAAGAAAGCAGTAAAGGAAGAATAAAGGAAGGAAAAAAGGGATGAGACACACAGAAAAAATTAAAATGAAGACATAATTTCAAGTATAACAATAATAGCATTAAATATGAATGGATTAAACAATCCAGTCAAAAGGCAGAGATTGTCAGACTGGATAAAAAACATGATCCAACTATATTCTGTCTACCAGAGTCCTACTTTGGATCAAAAGATACAAACAAATTGAATATAAAAGGATGGAAAAAGATATATCATGGAAACAACAACCCTAAGAAAGCTGGGAGTAGCTATACTGATAGAAGACAAAACAGATTTTAAAACAAAAAAAATGTTACTAGAGATACAGAGGGACATTTTATAATGATAAAAGAATAAATCCATCAGGAAGATATAATGCTTATATACATATTTGCACCTAATAACAGAGCACCAAAACAAATGAAGCAAAAACTGACAGAAATAAAGGGAGAAAAACACAATTCAATAATGATAGTTGGAGACTTGGATACCCCATCTTCAATAATGGATAGAACAATAGATCAACAAGAAAACAGAAGACTTGAACAACACTATAAACCAACCAGACCTAACACATATCTATAGAACACTTCAGCCAACAACAAAATACACATTCTTCTCAAGTGCACATGGAACATTCTCCTGTATGGACCATATGCCAGGCTAGAAAACAAATCTCAGCAAATTTAAAAGGATAAAAATGATACAAAGTATGTTCTCTGGTCAAAAAAGAATGAAATTAGAAATCAATAGTAGGAAAAAAACGGGAAACTCACAAATACCTGGAAAGTAAATAATCAATCGGTCAAAGAAGAAATCAAAAGAAAAACCAGAAAATATTTTGAGATGAATGAAAATAAAGACACAACCAAAACTTATGGGATGTAGACAAAGCAGTGCTTAGAGGGAAATTTATAGCCATAAATGCCTACATTAAGAAAAAAGAAAGATCTCTAATCAATACCTAAACTTCCACCCTAACTCAATGGAAAAAGAAGAGCAAGTTAAATCTAAAGCAAGCAGAAGGAGGAAAATAAAAAAGATCAGAATGGAAATTAATGAAATGGACAACAGAAAAACAATACAGAAAATTACAGTCCAAATCACTCAAGAATGCAAAAGTCCTTAACAAAATATTGGCAGATGAAATTTAACAGTAGCTAACAATATATGATTTGATGATGATGATGATTGCTTAATGATAAAATAATGAAGACTTTCTGCTGAAGATTGGGACCAAGGAAAGAATATCCACTTTCAACACTTCTATCAAACTACACTGGAGGGCCTAGCTAACGCAATAAGGCAAGATGAGGAAATAAAAGACATAAAGATCGAGGGAAAAAAGTAAAATTGTCTTTATCTGCAGATGATAAATTTGCATATATAGAATATTTAAGTGTCTATAAAAAAACTACTTAATCTTAATCCAATAAGTAAATTGAGTATGTGTCAAATTATAAGGTCAACATATAAAAATAAGTGGTATTTTGAGGCTGGCTCTGTGGCATAGCGGTTAAGTTCACACACTCTCCTTTGGCAGCCTGGGGTTTGTGGGTTCGGATCCCAGGTGCAGACCTACATACCACTCATCAAGCCATGCTGTGGTGGCATCCCACATACAAAATAGAGGAAGACTGGCACAGATGCTAGCTCAGTGACGATCTTCCTCAAGCAAAAAGAGGAAGATTGGCAACAGATGTTAGCTCAGGGCCAATCTTCCTCAGAAAAAAGAAAAAAAAAAATAAGTTGTATTTTTATATTAAGAGCAAACACTTGGAAAATGAAATTTTAAAGATCAATATCATACACAATAGCACCAAAGAAACCACAAAATAGTCTAGGAACAAACTTAACAAAAAATGTAAAAAATGCCTCTGTGTTGAAAACTATAAACCATTGCTGAGGGAAAGTAAAGACCTAAATAAATTATACACACACATATGTATACAAAAGATAGAGAAAAGTAAAGAGGGAGAGAGGGACACCATTTTATTGGACTGGAAGACTCAATATTGTCAATTCTCTGTCAATCTCTCCAAGTTGTCAATTCTCTCAAAATTGATATAAACATTTAATGTAACTGAAATCAAAATCCTATCAGGCAATTTTTTTTTTAGACAAATTGGCAAGCTTATATTAAAGTGCATATAGAAATATCAAACACCTAGAATAGCCAATGCAACCTCGAAAAAGAAGAAATACAAAGTTTGAGGACTTACTCAATGGATTTTTAAGCTTGTTATAAAGCTATAGTAATTAAGACAGTGTGATATTAGCCTAAGGGTAAGAAAAATATAGACAGATGGAACAGAATAGAGAGGAACAGAGAATTGGGAGATAAGCCCACTATATATACAGTCAAATGACTTTTTACTAAGTTGCCGATGCAGTTCAATGTGGAAAGAAGTCTTTGCAACAAATGATGCTGGATCAATTACATATCTGTATGGAAAAAATAATAAATCACACTATATACAAAATTAACTCAACAAGGATAACAAACCTAAATGCAAATCCTAAAATTATAAACCTTCTAAAAATATAGGAGAATATCTTTGTGATCTTGGGCAAAAATTCTTAAACAGAACACAATAAGGACTAAATACAAAAAAAAATGATAAACTTGTCCTCTTCAAAATTAAAACAACTGCTCACCAAGACACTGTTAAGAATGTGAAAAGGCAAACCTCAGGCTGGGAGAAAATAATGCAACACATATATGCAACAAACAACTTTATTGTATATAAATAACACATACAAAACAACAATAAAAAGAAAACAATAAAAATGGGCAAAAGACTTTGACAGACATTTTCAAAAAGCTGATATCTGAAGGTCCAATAACCACATTAAAAGATGCTCAATATCACTGGTCTGGAGAATAACGATTACAACCACAGGGAGATTCCATTACACATCCATAATAATGGCTAAAATTATAAAGACTGACAGTGACAAATGTTGGCAAGGATGCTGAACAACTACATCTCTCATATATTGCCAGTGAGGATGCAACATGGTTCAACAATTATTTTTGAAATTGTTTGGCCGTTTCTTAAATACACACCTATATACTTTTAGATCTATCAATTCCACTCACTGGAATTTAACCATAAGAAATGAAAGATATGTCCACAAAAAGACAAGAAGAACATCCATCAAGCAAGAGAATAGATGAACAAAATACGGTATATCCTCACAATAGCATACTACTCACCAAGAGAAAGAAACGAACTACAAGCAAGAACATAGAGGAATCTTAATAAATTCCTCTTCGGCAGGGGTGTTGTGAAAGGCAAATGTTTTTTTTTCTTTGGTTAAAGATGAGATAATTACAGAGTTTCATATTAGAAAAGGTAAAGATGCCTTAAGTGGCTATAATTCCTCCACTTTTCCTCACTGGAGAGAGAGAACAGAGAAATTCTTAGTGCAAAGGGAATCTTAGGAATTGTAAGCTAATTTCTGGCAGAGACTCTTAGAGCAGAAGGATCATTAGATACGGTAACATAATGCTGGTCCCGGGCTTAATTGTAAGCAGATACTAGCAGGAAGAGCAAGGACAAGGGATATGAGCCAGACCCTGGAGGAGGTTTTACTCTAAATTAAAAGAAATGAGTTGTCACACAAGAGTTGTATAAAAGATATCTGCACGTTGGAGAAGGTTTGGAATATACCAATAAATAGGCTTTAGCAAAATATATCTCACAGTTTAGTTTTCTCATACGTATTCCCCATCAAAACTCTCTACTTCATTGTTTATTGTTATTTGAAATCAGGGTTACATCTCAAAGAAAGCAAACGGAAAATATGTTATGTTGATCCAAATCCCAGATTAAAGTGTCAGGTTTCAACCATAATCAGAGCACCAGCATTTAACAGGTGGCCACTTAATTAAATTACAAAGTAACTGAATGGACGTTTGAATTGTTTCCAAAGTTTTGCTATTAGAAAAAATGTTAAATGCAGAGCTTTGACAGACCGTGTTCCTCTGTGCTTCTGTGAGAAAAAGAGTAAGAAGGGAAATTACTGCAATTTTAAATGTCAAAAGATGCAACAAATTGCCCTGAAATTTTAAACCCTTAGCCACAGCATATGCAAGCATCCACTCCCCCATACCACAGTTTGCTACTATCAAAGTTTTTTCATCTTTATCAACCTGCTTTGTGAGATGTACTAGCTGTTATATTTGATCTTGCACCTCCTAAGGTTGAGCATGTTCTCAAGTTTATTGGCTATTTGTATTGCCTCTTCCATGAACTGTCTATTTACATCTTTTGACTATTTTTTCTATTTGCTTTTATCTCCCTTTCTTCTTGATTTGAAGATTAAGTAAATATATATATTTATATATATATAAAATCTTCTATACTTTTATAGTTTTGCTTTATTTTAATGCTTGACTTCATCTAGAACTTATTTTCTAACTAATTCATCTAGAACTTACTTTTATAAATGGCTTCGGGCAAGGACCTAATTTAATTTGTTTTCAAATACTAAGTCTCAACCCCATTCACTGAATTCCTCTCCCTTCCCCCAGTGACTTGCAATGCCACCTTTTCATATACTAAATTGCCATACATGTAAGAGCCCATTTTTGGACTATATTATCTTTACCGATCTGTCTTCATCTACACTAATTTTACAATTTTAATCGCCATATTTCTAAAGTATGTTTGATGTCAAGGAGGGTGGCTTATTACCTCATTGTCCAGTGAAAACGTATTATTCCTGGAACTACAAACTGTAAAATTGCAATTCTCCATCAAGTTATATCTCCAGCCTTCGTCTATTACTTCCAAGTCTATTCCCTCTCCATGAAAAACATTCCCTCAATCTTAGGAGATTCAGTTTACGGTTGTCTTGGAGTAGAATAAATTTAAATGATTCCTGAGCACCTCAAATTATTTCTATTTTACCAGCAGCAAGCACAGTCAAGTCTACAACCTAAATACCTCTTGCTTTCATCCCCCTCCTTCCTTTTCCAAGAGCAACTGGTTTAGTTCGGGTTCTCAACTCTTTCCTAAAATAGTACAACAACTGCTTAAGTGGGTTCTTTATCTCTTTCACTCCTCCAATCCATCTTCCATGCTGCTACCATAACTGTGTTCACAACACAAATCTCATGACGCCAGTTCCTTGTTTAAAAGACTCCGGTAATCCCATGACTCACAGTGATACAGCCCTATCTTTTACATGATTTTAAATAGAGTGATAATAGACAATATTTAGTAAATACTTTCTGTGCTGCTGATACTATGCTACATGCTTTATGTATATTTCTCATTGAATACTCATATTAATCCTGTGAGGTGTGGGAAATTATTACTATTTTCTTTTAACGGATGAACAAACTGAGGCTTACAGAGGTTACATGACTTGCCTAAAATCATACAAAATAACATCTGGCTAGTTTCCTTGATATTTAAAACACTGTGCACACCATAAAAAGCATCTCAGCCAGTTTACTGCCTCTAAAACTTACCTATTAAAAGAAACTCTCATAACGGATTTTTAAAGTAGTCACTTGTTTTTTAAAAGTTAGGTGCAAAACAAAATAACTCAGAAAGGTCAAAAATAAAGGTATGGGAAAAGATAACCCATATATATGCTACCAAAAAGTAAAAACAAATATAGCAAAATATTAGCCAAAATAAAATTCAAGGCAAAGTAATTTAAAAGCAGCAAAGATAGTTCATATTTTATTTTTGAAAGATATAATCTATCAGAAAGATAAAGTGATCATAAATTTCTATGGAGTTAGCAACTATCTTTGAATTATACAAACAAAAATCTGAAAGATCTGAGAACAATCATAGTGGAGGATTTTAACTTACATCTACTAGAAAAATCACAGAACAAGTAGACAAAACTAAAACACAGGTGATTTGAACAGCACAAATAACAAGCTCAATTGTAAAGATAAATATCAAATTTTGTAGCCAACAATGAGGGGATATACATGCTTTTCAAATACCTAATATATGCATTTTTCAATCGAGGTGATATTGCTCCCTAGAAAGGGAAAATTAATTGTTAGGGGAGCAAAAAATATCTTAGATATTATAGTAGTTTGTGCCTCCCTCTCCCGAGCTCAACCCTACCTGAAAAAATCTTACTGCTTAATTTCCCTTGTTAGGGAGACGTTAAATTAAATTTATTCCATTAAAATCTTATTGCTTAGTATTTCATTTCTTAGAGAGAAATTACACTTAATTAATGTAATTAATTTTGTGTCTTCAGTGGGCAATAATAAAAAAATGTTTCAAAACTAATCTAAGACATTCGCAAAAATTAAGCCATGGAGAAGGAAAAAAAGAATTGCTAACTGTTATTGACCGTGAGGAGGAAAACTAAATAGTTTTCTCACACTAAATAGGGTGAGAAAAAGTTTTCATTGTATATTCTTCTGTGCTTCTGAAATTTTGAAGCATGTAAATGTATAAGCTACATGAAAAGCAAATAGTTTCAATTTTAAAATAAGAAAAATCATTAAAGATTTTTGGCAAAATTACCAAGGTAATTTAGTAGGATAAGGATAGTCTTTTCAACAAATGGCACGGAAACAATTGGATATATATATGTAAAAACAAGCGAACCTAGACTCTTCCTTCACATAATACATAAAAATTAACATGAAATGGAATATAGACCTAATTATAAAGCTATAAATATAGCATAAAACATGTAGAATAAAAATGTTTTTGACTTTGCACTAGGAAATATTTATAAGATATCACACCAAAAGCATGATCCATAAAAGAAAATATTGATAAATTGGACTTCATCAAAATTTAAACTTTTGCTCTTCAAAAGGCACCATTAAGAAAATGAAAAGACAAGCCACAAAACTGGAAGAAAACAGTTGTTACACAACTATTTGTAATACAAACATTACACAGTTGTTCCACAACTGGAAGAAAATAGTAGTTAATCATATATCTGATAAAGGACTTGTATCAAAAACATCTATATATATGTTTATAAACATATATATAGAGAGAGCTATAAGTAGTAAATAATAAGATGATCCAATTTATTTAAATGGGCTAAAGATCTGGATAGACAGACACTTCACCTAAAGAAAATATATGAGCGGCAAATAAGCACATGAAAAATAACCAAAATCATTATCCATTAAGGAAATGTTAATTAAAACCACAATGAGATACCACTTTACACTCACTAGGATGGCTATAATCAAAAAGGATAATACAAGTATAGGTGAGAATGTAAAGAAAATGGAACCTTCATATCACTGATAGCTACTGTGGAAAAGAATTTGGCAGTTTTTTGAAAAGTTAAACATACACAACCTAGCAATTCAACTCCTAGTTATCTACCAAGAGAAACGAAAACCAATGTCCACAAAGTGACTTATACGGAATAGTATTAACAGTATTAATCATAACAGCCAAAAACCAGAAACGATTCAAATATGTATCAACTGGTGAATGGATAAACAAAAAACATAGCATATCTATACAATGGACTATTACTCAGCAATAAAAATGAATGAACTCCTGATACATGCAACAACATGGATGAACTCCAAAACAGGCTAAGGAAAAGAAGCCAGACATTAAAGACTGCACATTGTAGGATTCCATTTAAACGAAATTTCTAGAAAAGGCAAAACTATAGAGACAGAAAGCAGATAAGTGGTTGGTTGCCTGGGGTTTAGGGTTGGAATGGGAACTGACTGCAAATGGGCACAAGGGAACTTTTTGAGTTGATGAGATTGCTATAAAACTGGATTGTGGTGATGGTTGCACAACTGCATAAATTTACTAAAACTCATTGACTGTATACTTGAAATGGATGACTTTTAAGCATATGAAATTCTACCTGAATAAAGCTGTTAAAAGTAGAATAGGGGCCAGCCCTGATGGTCAGTGGTTACAGTTCCGTGCTCTCCTCCTCTGCAGCCCAGGTTCACTTCCCAGTTGTGGAAACAAACATTCTTTAGATAATTTGGGGATTGGAACGGAAACAGAAACTTTAAAATAATCATAATCGAAGGACAATCAGAGTACTACATATCAACCTGTGGGATTCAGCCAAAGTAGTACCCCAAAGAAAATTTAGAACCATAAATAAACTTGTAAGATCACAAGAAAGAATGAAAATAAATGAAGTAAGCTTCCAATTCAAGGTGCTAGATACAGACCAATAAAATAAACCTAAAGAAATAAAAGAAAGGAATGAATAAGACTAAAAACAGAATATAATAAAATAGGGAAAAACAGTTAATTGGTAAATCTAAATTAAAAAGACCAACACAAAAGAGAAAACTTTGGCAAATAAAACTTAAAATAAAAAGAATAAAATTACAATATGTAAATAATAAAAAGGAAAAGATGACTGCACAGGAGTTTTTAAATTATAAAAAGAGATGCACAAAAAAAGTAAAAAAAAAAACCTCACATGAAATGGGCAATTATCTAGGAAAAGATAAATTTTCCAAAAGAGCCACAAAAAACAAGTAGAAACTCTGAACAGACTAAACAGTCATGAAAAAACTTAAATAAGACTAAAAGATTTCTCTTCCAAAGAGGCTACCGGCCCAAAGAGTTCTATAAAGGAACTCTACCAAACCTTCATGGAACAGATTATTCACATTCTAAACACACTATAGCAGAAAATAGAAACAAATGGGAAGCTACTCATTTTACAAGACTAGCATGATCCTGATATCAAAACCAGAAAAGAAAACTGTGGCCCAGTCCCATATGAACTCAGATACAGATATCCCACATTAAAAAATTAGTAAACTTACAGCAGCAGAGAATTAAACAATATTATATCAATAGGTTTCATTTCATGAATTCTAGATTGACAAAAGTGAGAAAATCTACCACGTAATTCACTATACTAACAAGTTAGAGGAGGAAAAATAATCTCAATAGATGCAGGAAGAAACACTGACAACATCTAACTTTTTTTTAGATATAATTCACATACCATACAATTCATCATTTAAATGTACAACTCAGTGATTTTAGAGGGTTCACAAAGTTATGCAGCTATCACCAATATCTAATTCCAGAACATTTTCATTGCCTCAAAAAGAACCCCAGCAGCAGTCATTCTCCAATCCCCCCTCGCCAGACCACCCTTTGGCAACTACTGACCTACTTTCTGTCTCTATCCGTTTGCCTATTCTCAACATTTTATATAAACAGAATCATCACATATGAGTGCCTCATGTCTGACTTCTTTCACTTAGTGTAGATTTTCAAGGTTCATCCATGTCGTAGCATGTATCAGTACTTCATTCCTTTTTACAGCTGAATAACACTCCATTTTATGGATATACCCCATTTTGTTTATCCATTTGTCTGTTGATGGGCATTTGGTTTGTTTCCACATTTTGGCTATTATGCAAAATGCTGCTAGGAACATTTGTGTACAACTTTTTGTATAAGCATGTGTTTTCAATTCTCTTGGTCATATACCTAGGAATGGAATACTTTAATTCATTTTTATGATTAAAATTATTGGAAAACTAGATAAAAAGTATAAAACTTGATGAAACATTAGATGTAATACAATTAAAGTCAGGAACAAGATAAAGATCACTTACCTTGTATAGGATATGTATACAAGTATCCTAGTATTACTATTTAGCATTGTTCTAAATGTTTTAGGCAATGCAATAAGAGAAGGAAAAAAATAATAATAATGTATAAATTACAAAAGAAAGAAGACACAGGGGCTGGCCCCATGGTGGAGCGGTTAAGTTCATGCATTTGCTTTGGTGGCCCAGGATTTGCCAGTTAGGATAAATGAATAACCAGGGAAAATTTGCCCTACTAGGTATCAAAACATATATGCTATTGGCACAGAAATATAGTACAAAATATGGAATCGAGAAACAGATTACATTCAAACACACATGCGCACACACACACAAATACAGCTAAGTTACAAATTAGATTGAAAATGTAGAAGAACATATTTATGACCCTGAGTCCTTGAGATAGAGGAGGCCTGCTACAATACACACAAAAAAAGCATAAACCTAAACTTTTTTATAACTTTAACTACAAAAAATTTAAAAACATCTATAAAACTGAGATGCCATAGCACAGTCCAAGTCATTATTAGACCAGGAGAAACCTTTTACAACTTGTATAAAAAAGAAATGATTACAATCTAGAACATAGAGAATTCTACACAGATATTTTTAAATGAGTAACATCAAAATAATCCAGGGATGGAGGGAATGAGTAGGAGTATATATGAAATAAGATTGACCATGAACTGATAATTATTGATACTAGATGAAGAGTACAATGAGTTCAATATACCATTTTCTCCACTTATGTATATGTTTCAAATTTTTCCATATTTTAATTTATGTACTAACATGGAATATGATCCAAGACTGTAGAATGAAAAAACCAAGTTGGTAAATATGCAAACTATGATACTGTTTATAATATATTTTAAACATCTAATTATATATTTTCTATAGGCCGATTTTCTTAGGCCAGTTTCACTAATCTATATGTTTTAAATATGAATTGGTAAATGCACAGAAAAGATCTGGAATATTACACAGTAAACGGGTATTGGTGATTACCTCTAGAGAGAAGGGGTCACTTCCATTGTGAGTGTTCTTCAAAGGGGAATTTTAGCCTAATCTATAAGGCTTTAATTTTTTCATGCAACTAGAATGTAGACGTTACACAAGTGTACATATTTATCAAAACTCACATAAATAGAATTGTTCTGCATCCCGTCTGTGGCAGTGGTTATAGGAATTAATGCACATTCAAAAACTCATAGAACTACACAATAAAAGAAGTGAATTTTACTGCAAAGTTTAAACATTTTTAAAATAGCGCAAAAATCAGGGCTGGCCCAGTGGCATAGTGGTTAAGTTCAAGCGCTCTGCTGCGGCGGCCCAAGGCTTGCAGGTTTGGAACCTGGGCACAGACATATACACCCCTCACCAAGCCACGCTGTGGTTGTGTCTCATATACAAAGTAGAAGAAGACTGGCATGGATGTGAGCTCAGGGACAATCTTCCTCAACCAAAAAGAGGAAGACTGGCAACAGATGTTAGCTCAGGGACAATCTTCCTCAACAACAACAAGAAAAAGGCAAAAAAATCTCATACAACTGTCACTTAAAATGAGTAAATTTTGCTGTATAACTGATCTTTTAAAAAGGAAAGATTTTAGTTTAAAAAGAATGATTGCAATGTAATTTGTTTAAAGAATAAGGATGTGAATTACACTAGCAATACGAAAATTACCTACAGTTTTGAAAGTATATTATAAGACATATATGTACTATATTTATATATGCATATAGTATGATCCCACTTTTAGGTCTATATCTTATTTTATCTCTGCATATTGGGATTATAGACTTTTTTCTATCTTTGCTTATCTGTATTTTTTCCTATCATAAATGCATATTGTTTTCTAATAAAATGTTTTTTTCAATGTTGGGTGGGTGGGTACTGGCCAAATGGTGGAGACTCGGTGTAGACTCTCCCCTCACCTTGGCTCTGCTACCCAAGCCCAGGCCCCCAGGGTGGGCCCCGGCAGTGACCCAAGAGAATGCAGTGGGGGGTTTATGTGGCAAAAAATAAGGAAAAGTGGTCAGGGCCCTGAGAGCAGTGTGTCGCTGATCATTGGGTTACCACAGGCATGCATGAAAGAGTTTGCCAAATTGAATACAGTTGGTAGGAACTTACTGTGAGGCCCCACGAGGCACTGTCAAAGATTACCTTCCCAGCATACTAGAAAGCATTCTCTGCTGGCAGATTGGTCCCTGTCAAATTATTTATAGGAGATTGGTTCACATACTCAAAATGACATGAATACTTCTAATTATATCCAAACATGCCAAATGTCAGTACAAATTACGCTGAGGGTTCATGTTGCCAAATGTCTTGCCTTAACAAAGAGAAGATAGCTGCAGCCTCAGCACTTTAGTCCCTATATAAGCACCACAGTCCCTCCTGTCTTATCTCCATCAAGAACCCAGAGGTAAGTGATGGGGGCCTTGGGACTTGAAGGAGCCCAGCGGGCAGAAAGAACTCACCCCATCTCTGAACACATCTCTGAGCACGAAACTCTTCCTCCCAACTTTGCCTTTTATTTTCACAGAGCCAATCTTTAGACCAGAGAAAGTTTAATTCTGTAACTATCTTACTGGAATTTCAGAGCTTCACTAATAAGAAACTTACTGTTTTACAGTGTTAGACACTTCTGAACCTGCATTTTCATCTGGAAAACCAGAGGTAAGACTCAGCTTTATTCATTTATGATGACAAAGGGGATTTAGTTTAATGAAGCTGGGAACAACTCTTAATTGTACACCATTTCCAGGTTTTTGCAGTTATGTGAGTAGATGGTGCTTCCAAATGACTGCTTATAAATGCTGGGAAGTCATTTTTTCAAAATGCCTTATTCTCAGAGACCACCCTCATTTGAGTTTCAGGATTAAAGGACCGTTTAGGACAGAATGAACTGTGACCGTGCGTTCTCAGCTGCACTTAGAAGCGTCTGGGGTAACAGACTATTTCAAGCCAGCATTCCTCTACTGCCAAGCACTGAATAGACATTTGACTGATATTTTTTAAACAATCCCAAAAAATTCTTATCTAAAAATGTAAACACAAAAATCTTGTTAAAACCATAATATTTTAGCTACTTTTTGATGATTCACTGCTACATTTTTTTAGAAAGATTCATTATTGTCGGCTTTAAAAGTCACAAGTATTACACCCACAGACTGCTAAAATCGCATCTAATTTAGAAGAGACCCTAGTCCTTCCCCAAGTAATCCACTACCTGAAAGTAAAGGAAAGAGTCAACCAATTTATCACGCCAATGTTGCAGAGTATATCTATCAATCAGAGGACAACGGCTTACATGCGTGTGACCAACTCTTAAATTTTTGTCTCTTTTCTTTTTCTGGATGGAAAGAAAAGAAGCCTGTGGAATTTATGTAGGAAGAAGGGCCTTCTTCATGCTGAAGCTCTTACTTCTCTGTGCTTAGATCTGTTAACTGACCAGTGAAATCTCTAACACCAAAAGGGGAGTGTTGAAAGAGATTCTGGAATTAAGGCAATGCTAAGTCTCTCAGTAACAAACCGAACGACAAACAATCCAGAGTACTAAAAATTTATTACGAGGTTCTTTTAATGACCCACCGAGAAACATAACACCAAATATTAACATAAAGTAAATGTTAAAAACAATTATTCGGCTTATGATTAAAAAAATTGGCCATCTAAAAGGCAAAGATGTTTTTGATAGCTTTGAAAATATCCACCTTCATTTGCACAAGACAAACTTTCCTTCCTAACTATATGACTGTTCTAGCAAATGGCAAATGCAAATGTTAGGCAGAAAGAAAAGTGGGGATTGAAGAATGACAGTTGCTAGAAAATAATCCATCAACAGTTTTAGCTACTGATATTGTTACAGTGTAGAGATTAAAACGGGCAAAGATTCTCACTCAATTGTAGGTACCCTAGTCCTGAGGATCAAGATATATGCAATATGGGAAGGAAATTTTCAAAGTCCTAAAATGAAGCCTCAAACTACAATCTCATTCCACACCAGTCCCATGCTGGCGTTCCTGTGTCAGAACACTGGTAAAGGACAGCTTGCACGAAGAGTTACGGCCCAGGCAATGGACACTCAACATTTCTTTCATGTCAAATTCCAGCTCACGTGTATAACTTCTGCTTTCTATTTCTGCCTCTCCCCCATTTTTCCCCAAGGCAGAATCCTCTGCTAAATAAATCTCAGCCATGAGTGCTAGTTCGGACGCTGAGATGGCTGTTTTTGGTGAAGCCGCTCCCTACCTTCGAAAATCAGAAAAGGAGCGGATTGAGGCCCAAAACAAGCCCTTCGATGCTAAAACATCGGTCTTTGTCACGGAGCCCAAGGAATCCTACGTAAAGAGCACCATACAAAGCAAGGAAGGAGGGAGAATAACTGTAAAGACAGAGGGTGGAGCAGTAAGTAAAAACATAAGGAGAAAATACTCCCATTATATTTCTCTGTCTCCTCACTTGGAGTTGAAGTCTTACTTGCTGGGATTCTCCGAGCCTATCGCTAATATAAGCACCCTTATGGTCTGCTCATGGACATCAGATGTGGAAGCCAAAAGAAACCTCAGCAGTAGCTTCATTTCTCTCCTTCCCAACCACCCACAGGACTTTAGCCCACTAGTATCGGCCTCCACGGCTTGCCTTCAATTCCCCACTTCCTAGTCTGCACCCCCAAACTTGGGGGAAGGAAAAACTAGCTTCTCTGAAAAGAATCTACTTAACTGTAAATGTCATCCCTACCTTGCCCTTTTCAGCCATCAGTAAGTTTATCAGCTCAGACAAGTTTATCACACTGGCTTTTAGCAGAATAAATTGTTCTTGGAATTTTAAAACAAAAAAGCTTCTCCTATCAGAAGAATTATTATTTACTTAGTTAAATAATGTATTAATATCTCCATTACTTTCCTCCAAACTGAAGTTTTCTATAATGAATGGCAAGGAAAAATAAAAAATTTAAACTATTAAAATAAGAGTAAAAGGATATAAACTGATAAATAAACCTGAGATGGGAATGTGGGAGGAAAAAACCTTTAAAAAAAAAAAGTATCCTAGTTCATCATAGGAAACAGATTTCTTAGCATCAAACTCTGAAACAAACATATTTTCATGCCTTTATTTAAAGGATATTGAATAACATAACAGAAAGAGTCTGTAATTGTAGTTTTATAACCAAAACAAATAGACAAACACAAACCCTACCTCCAAACATTAATACAAACTGGTCTCTTACTTTACTTGCCAGACTCTTACTGTCAGGGAAGATCAAGTCTTCCCTATGAACCCTCCGAAATATGACAAAATTGAGGACATGGCCATGATGACCCATCTACACGAGCCTGGAGTGCTGTACAACCTCAAAGAGCGCTATGCAGCCTGGATGATCTATGTGAGTGCCCTTCAGCATTGGTCTCTTTATTCCATTTATCTCTCTGAGTAAAAACAAGATCCACATGTTGCCTATTTTGATTTTCTTAGACCTACTCAGGCCTCTTCTGTGTCACCGTCAACCCCTACAAGTGGCTGCCGGTGTATAACCCTGAGGTGGTGGCTGCCTACCGAGGCAAAAAGCGCCAGGAGGCCCCGCCCCACATCTTCTCCATCTCTGACAACGCCTATCAGTTCATGCTGACTGGTGAGTGAGTGATGCATCTATTTACAGAAATGTGGAAGTAGAATCTTTAACAAACAAACAGACTTTGCCTGGGCCTTGATTACAATAATACATTGCAGTCACATGGGGCTTCACTGCTTTCGAAGAACTTTCAGAGCGGTAGTATGTTATATATTTGTCCTACTAACCATCTCCATTTTATTGATGAGTAAAGTGAAGCTCGCTGAGTTCACTGACCAGCTCAAGCTAAGCCAGCTAGCAACTGGAAGCCTAGTTGAAACAATTAGCAGACCTCTGTAAACGTATTTGTTGCTTTCCTATATTTTTTACATTCTAATTCGGATAGAAAAAAAAGGTTCGAATAGAGTTCTGTAAATACCCACATCCACAGCAATGAAGAAAAATGGTTACCAGCCATAGCTGGAAAGCTTTGTGGAATCTTTATCTTTAAATAACACAGCTAATATTGCCAGTCTTTGGGGTAGAACCCGAGTGAAGAAAGAGCTCTGACTTTCCTCCCGAAGATTTTGAAGCATTTTCCTATTAGAACAGAAGAAAATAAAGATCTTTTCTTTGAAAATATTTTTTAAAAATTATATCAAATCTGCCTTATCAAAGCATAAACAAACAGCTTTGATAGGAATTATAGGCCCAAATACAGCATTAAAATCTTTTATCTTCACATACCAAATGTACTGCCTTTGGAAATATTCTAAATTCCTGAGTTTCCTGTTTTCCATGGGATTTTGGAAACTGAGAGGGTTTTGTTCTTTCTTGTTTTTTATTTGCTGGTTTTGTTGCACTTGTTTTTAAATCGTTTTTAAAGAAGAGAGAGGAGAGAGGAATAAAGTAGGAATCTTCTATTACAGATTGGCCAGCAGTTCTACCAGGATTTCATGACAGTAAACTGTTCTTTGGTTGTCAACAGCAGCTAGCTGCCTTCCAGAAATTACCCAGATGCTGGCTCTTTTCAGAGAATTTAATACTCAGCAGCCACATTTACAGTGCTTTGTGCACCACCGCCCCCACCAAGGTCTCCATTCCCGAGGCTTCGGGGCTGCTCCAAATTCAAGGCTACTTAGGGCTCCCAAACATGATTTTTATAAAAAAACATGCAAAACGGTGGCATTTAACCTGGTTAATGTTATTTTAACATTGCCAAAAGAGACAAGAACGTTGTTTTCTTATCTATGCTCTCACTAGACGCACTATGATCTTTCATGATTTTTCTTCTATAGGAAAAAAAATTAATCTAAGTTCCAAAATCTGTATCTACTTCCCTGAACAGAACTTTAAAGTTCTCTGAAGTCTAAACCTACAGCTGAATAACATCCATATTTGTATCAATTCTCTGAATAGATTTTTAGACTCGAGAACTCTCTAAATTCTATAATCTATCACTATAATAATGAGAGATTTCACAAATCAGAAAATTGGTATAAATCCAACATATCGCTCACATAACTAGTAACAATTTTGGTTTTAGAAATGTTTTAGAAATGTATATAAAAGGAAAATAAAAGTAAATGAACACAAACATTTCTAATTCCAGATCCTTTCCTTATTTAATATTACCAGCAGCCAATTTAATGATATCAAGCACTAGGGGGAGGCCGGGTAGCAGAAAACTATATAAACTGGAAGTCAAAATACCTGAATATCTTTGATCTTAACAAGCTATGTAATTATTTGAAAAGTCATTTACTCCTTTCTGGGTCTCAGTTTCTTGATCTGTTAAATAAAACTTCAAAATTACATGATTCTTACTGAAGTATTTACAGATGAATGATAAGATGCCCAGGATTTTCCTTAAACTAATCCAGTGAGACCAGGATGGGGATATAGATTATATTAAATTGGCCAAATGATAACTGTTGAAGCTATGTGATGGGTACATGGGGGCTATTTATATTATTGTCTCTACTTTTGTATGTGTTTGAAATTTCCCATAACAAAGTCTAAAAAATTAATAAAATACAAAGAGAGATGATTCTTTGCCTCTCATTTTCACAGATTTTACTCCAAGAGGCAAGTGCTATTTGGGGCTAAACCCCAAACCAAAATCATGGGTGACATCTTCAAAATCTTAAAAACAACAAGCTCGGGCCAGGCCGGTGGCATAGTGGTTAAGTTCGCATGCTCCACTTCAGTAGCCCAGGGTTCACAGGTTTGGATCCCAGGCATGGACCTAGCACTGCTCATCAAGCCATGCTGTAGTGGCATTCCACATAAAATAGAGGAAGATTGGCACACAGACGTTAGCTCAGTGACAATCTTCCTCAAACAAAAAGAGGGAGATTGGCAACAAGTGTTTGCTGAGGGCCAATCTTCCTCACAAAAAAAATAAGAACAAGCTATGTTTGAACTGACCTGATTCAAGAATCTTCATATTGAATGTGTATTTTTTTTTCACCTGACAGTCTTGATTTCTCTTCCACAGATCGTGAGAACCAGTCCATCCTGATCACGTATGTGATTTTTCCTTCTCCTCTGGTTTGTGGTGACTGTCTTAGAAGTTGACAATGTGAGCTGCAGTCTTCATCTCTTCTGTGGTTTCTATTTGGCAGTGGAGAATCTGGTGCCGGGAAGACTGTGAACACCAAGCGTGTCATCCAGTACTTTGCAACAATTGCAGTTACTGGGGAGAAGAAGAAGGAGGAACCTGGCAAAATGCAGGTGGGTCTGACGGCCATGCTCTGACTCTGGGCTCTCAGGGAAGAAGCTCCCGAGCCCAGATGTGAGGTCTGCTCTCGCCTTTGCAGGGGACTCTGGAAGATCAGATCATCAGTGCCAACCCCCTACTGGAGGCCTTTGGCAACGCCAAGACCGTGAGGAATGACAACTCCTCTCGCTTTGTAAGTCTCTCGGTCACAAGAGGGGTCTTCCCTGCCCTCAAGTGCCAGAGAAGCCATGTCCGAATTATCATTTCGATTGCATCTCTCTGTGTGCTTCAATCTTCTAATACTAAATGTTTCCTTTCTTCAAGGGTAAATTCATTAGAATCCACTTTGGTACGACAGGGAAGCTGGCTTCTGCAGATATTGAAACATGTGAGTAGTAGGACCATTAAAAACCAAAACAGAGAGACAAGTGATTTCATTTGCAGGGAGATTCTGCAACACCTGGTGAGTGTTGAGTCTGCTGCCAGTGTTGCCCGTGAGCTAATGCCAGACTTATCCATAACCCACTGTGTGCTCCATTTACCTCAATCTCAGATTGATGGTTCTGTAGCACATTCTGGAATTCCTGCCTCAGAAGCAATTGTGACATGTTTTTCCAGGACAAACACTAGCGCTACGTATGGGTTCTTATGAGTTACCTATAGGTTTACAATACCTCTCTGTGATTTGCTCTTGATCTGAGCTTTGGTAGGTGTTTCCAAGGTGGCTCCTCGCCAGAGTCTGAGGAAGGAGGGGATATTAAGAATCAATTACAATACAGAGGTCACAAGTCTCCCATATGAAAAGTTTATTTTTACTAGAGTAAGTATGCTTAAATGGTGAGAACCTCGGGCAACTGTCATGTGTATTTGGAATTTTTACATGTAGCACCAAGAGGATCAATCATCAAGGTGAAATCTCAATGGAGTCGAACGTAATGTCCCCAATTTTAGCAAAGACACTGAGATTCATCTAAAATCTCAGCAGCATTGATTTCTTTTTTTCCAGTTTAATATCTATTTCCCTCTCCTTCCAGATCTTTTAGAAAAGTCTAGAGTTACTTTCCAGCTAAAGGCGGAGAGAAGCTACCATATTTTTTATCAGATCACTTCCAATAAGAAGCCAGATCTGATTGGTAAGAAAGAATTTAAATTCACAGATGAACATTAGTATTTTTACTAACATCTTCTAATGTAAGACATATACCCTGAATTCTATGTACCCAGAAATGCTCCTGATCACCACCAACCCATATGATTATGCCTTCATCAGTCAAGGGGAGATCACAGTCCCCAGCATTGATGACCAAGAAGAGCTGATGGCCACTGACGTAAGTCTCTCTCTCTCTCTCACACACACACACACACACACACTTTTGTAAAAATCAATTTTGTAGGGGAATGACAGTAATAATCCACTGTAGGTGTGGTTACTTTAGGATATAGTGTAAATTCTCCTAAATAAATTAGTCCCTTCTGCCCTAACCTTTGTCCTATCATTTCCCCTGACAGAGTGCCATTGACATCCTGGGCTTTACTCCTGAAGAGAAAGTATCCATCTATAAGCTCACAGGGGCCGTGATGCATTATGGGAACATGAAATTCAAGCAAAAGCAGCGTGAAGAGCAAGCTGAGCCAGATGGCACCGAAGGTACCAAATGAACCTCCATCTGGGTTTGAATTAGAGAATATGACAAGGAAAAAAACCTATTCTAAACTCTCATCTCTTTTGTAGCTAGACTTCTGAAGGCAAATACACAGGTACACGCATTGCATGCTTTCCTCACCCCTTTTCTTTCCTTGCATCTCCATATCTCCATCATTTCTACCCATCCCAAATAAGTTAAAATGAACCCTAATAGCCACTAACAAGGAGATACCTAAAAGAGCACAACCTAGGGCCTGAGCATTAGAGAGAGAATGAGATGGAACAGTGTTCCTGCTTCACCTTGGCAATGGCAGGTAGGCAGATACGATAACTTGGCATATTGGTCTATTTCAGCACTAGCGAGGTAAACCTTGTGGCTGGTAACACAGGATCCGCCCAAACACAGTGCTGGGGGTGAAGGATGTCTCTAGACATCTGTAGGCACGTGTGTGTTGTCTATATATAAATGTGTAGACAGTCTAGCAAGCAAGATTAAAAAGGAACTAAGAAACAAAAATCACATACTGTATGTATGGAAAGAACAAGGAACGTATAGGACCTACCACGGAAGCTAAATTATCTGTTCCTTGAAGTTCTGCTCCTGGCCTCCTCAGCTTGAAGTTCTCTCTCCCACCTCTAAACTTTTTAGCAGTTACTTTTGTACCTGACATGTGACATTTACATTACAGTCACTGACAGAATTCTAGAAAGGGACTCTGTAGGGATCATGCAGTGAAATTTAATCCCCACATTTGCAGATAAAGAAACTGATCCAATGAGGTGAAATTGGGAGGAACAAAACTGAGATAAGAATCCAAACACTCTGACTTTTCCCTGACCCTAAGAGTGAACATTAAGATGTATTTATCCTATCCTTCCAACTACAACTAATGGGTCTTAAGAACAGGGACTATGGCTTTTGCCTTACAGAAAGTGTTTCCATAAACGCTGAACATATGTTTATTGTTGATGAATTTCCCAAAAGCAGATTGTAATAAATCACCAAAAGCCAGTGTAACAGATTAACCATTTATCAGCAAGTATATGCTCTAATGTAGAGAAAGCCTCACCTGATCTTCTATAGAATTATTTAAAGATTTTAATTTAAATAATAAAGAAAATGGATTGGAGGAAAATGGAAAGATTAGGTTAAGGAGGACATCCGCCATTAAACATTTCTTGAATTGTGTCTCTGCAGTTGCTGACAAGGCTGCCTATCTCCAGAGTCTGAACTCTGCTGACCTGCTCAAAGCTCTCTGCTACCCCAGGGTCAAGGTCGGCAATGAGTATGTCACCAAAGGCCAGACTGTGCAGCAGGTAAGTGCACGACCTCAATGAATCACACACCTCCCAGGCCTTTAACAGTGCCAACAAACATTATTCCATTAATAATGCCTTTACTAACACCAACAAACGTTACTCTGTCTATGAAGGTGTACAACGCAGTCGGTGCTCTGGCCAAAGCTGTGTATGAGAAGATGTTCCTCTGGATGGTCACCCGCATCAACCAGCAGCTGGACACCAAGCAGCCCAGGCAGTACTTCATCGGGGTCTTGGACATTGCTGGCTTTGAGATCTTTGATGTGAGTTATCTTCATATTCATAAAAAGTGGGAGGAAGGCAATCTGGGCTTTGATATACTAGACATAATCATGATTCATTTACATTTGTAGTGTCCACATTGCTTTCTCCAACACTGCACCTAGAACAAGAGTTACCTCCAAAATATCTATGATATAACAGAATATAATAATAGCTAACATTTATCAAGAAGTCAGAGTATTTCTGGCACCATACTAAGTACTTCAAAATATTACCTCATTTAATCTTCAAAACAACCCATAAAGGAGTAATTACTATTACTGCTAATTACATGTGGAGAAATTGAGGTGCAGGAAAATCAAAACACTTGCTAAAGATCCTACCACCATAGAAGACAAAGCCAGGACAGGAACCCAGATCTGTAGCTTTTGGTCCACACACCCCACGTAGGAGAAAGGGCCTAAAGGTAGAAGCATAGACACAGTTCACAGTCTTTCCTCTTTTCCTGGTTCACCTGATACACACCATTTCCCTGCCAGGGCATCAACTTCATCATCTATGAAATGAGGACGGAAATTATTACAAAGATTCTTTCAGATCTTCAACTGCTAGACCACATCAGGTCTCTATTTTCACAGACCTCACGTTGTACATCAATTAAAGGTGTTAAGATAAGCTTTCCTTAATAACGTGACATTTCCTTAATAACGTAATATTTCCTTAACTTATCCTGAAGATAAGCTTTACTTAACGTCAATTAAAGGTCTTAAGATAAGCTTTCCTTAATAACGCGACAGCCAAAAGTGAAAATGTGAAATTTCATCTTGAATTAGGGAGTGGGGGTAATAAAAGAAGTGAGGCTTTCCCATAAATTACTTTCACCCTTAAAGCTGAACCATAACTCAGAAGATCAAGATTGTACTTTTAATGTATATTAATGCCCATGCAATCTTAGAGGTGGTAGGAGGTGGATTCTACCAGAACTCTTGCTGTGTGATTGACACCTGTGCCCTTAAATAATGCCCAGAATTCATGAAAAAGGGTCATGTCAAAAATAATCATTTTTTCCCCTGGGATTTTTGAAAGAACTAAATTAAAATTTATTTTATTACTATATTCCACATTTTTTCAACAAAATATTTTTTCAGTAATGAATTTACTTCAATAAAAATCCATTTAAGGGGCCACCCCGGTGGCATAGTGGTTAGGTTTACATGCTCCGTTTTGACAGCCTCGGGTTCACCGGTTCAAATCCTGGGTGCAGACCTACAAGCCATGCTGTGGCAGCGTCCCACATACAAAATAGAGGAAGACTGGTACAGATGTTAGCTCAGTGACAATCTTCCTCAAGCAAAAAGAGGAAGATTGGAACAGATGTTAGCTCAGAGCCAATCTTCCTTACTGAACAAAAAAATCCATTTAATGTTGGAAATTTTGTTTTGTGCAGTTCAACAGCCTGGAGCAGCTGTGCATCAACTTCACCAACGAGAAACTGCAACAGTTTTTCAACCACCACATGTTCGTGCTGGAGCAGGAGGAGTACAAGAAGGAGGGCATCGAGTGGACGTTCATCGACTTCGGCATGGACCTGGCTGCCTGCATTGAGCTCATCGAGAAGGTCTGTCTGACTTCTAAAGAAAGGATGAATCATAAGGATAACTCTTCCGAGTGTCTTAAGCAACTCCAGAAAGTATTACTGTAATCTTTCATAGATTGATATCAGAAAAAATTAGAAAATTACTGTTTAGAATTAACCTTCTCCTTTCAACTTTTACATAAGAAGGATGAGAGAATGTTTAGTTTCATTTTGTTCTAACCCGTTTTGTTCTAACACTGACTCAAATCTAATTTTAAAGCAGCACTGAAAATTCTATTGAGATGGTCCCGTTCACTAGAAGAACTATCTCATTAGTTCTAAATCCATCTCCATTATGATCAAAGTGTCAGCATCAGAAATAGTCTTTTTTCTAAATAAAAATGAATGCACTTGTAACACAACTGGGGCTTATATAAAAGATAATCTTGAAGTCAAGAAGTCAAATTGCTTATGCTTCTTCATAATCTGTCTTTAAGGAGATTAAATACACAAAATGCCTTAAATAAGGTTTGGGTTATTTATACTGTTTAATTATTGCATATAAAGTAAACATCATTCTAAGTCAGCAAGTCCTTTTCATAGTAAACGAGAACTTTAACAATAAATTAATTCACTCAATAGGGAAAAAGTGCAATAAATACAGAACATTTTAACAAATCGCCCCCACATGCTGTGCTGACATTTGGAGTTTGTATCTGTCTATTCTCTTCATTGAAAATGATGCTGTGGACTGAATATGAGAAAAAAGGGTGAAAAAGTCATTCTAGTGATAACAAAAGGGCTTCTTTGAGCTGTGACCCTGGTTTACTTTACAAATATATTTAATTGATATCAGAACAAATTAGAAAATTACTGTTTCATAATTTGATCAAATGACAGCCCCTATGTATATCTTTTGAGAAAAGGTAGGTTGCCACCAATGTTTACTTTTCTGAATTCAGCCACTGGGCATCTTCTCCATCCTGGAAGAGGAGTGCATGTTCCCCAAGGCCACAGACACCTCCTTCAAGAACAAGCTGTATGACCAGCACCTGGGCAAGTCTGCCAACTTCCAGAAGCCCAAGGTTGTTAAAGGCAAAGCTGAGGCCCACTTCTCGCTGATCCACTATGCCGGCACTGTGGACTACAACATTACTGGCTGGCTTGATAAGAATAAGGACCCCCTGAATGACACCGTGGTTGGGCTGTACCAGAAGTCTGCAATGAAGACTCTGGCCAGTCTCTTTTCCACATATGCTAGTGCTGAAGCAGGTACTTTCTGTGCCCTTAATCTAAATTAAACCTGTTCCCACAGAATGTTCACATACCATTCCAACCCCTGGGATTCTACTTTAATTGATGGGTTTTCTTTTTACCTCAGACAGCAGCGCAAAGAAAGGTGCTAAGAAGAAGGGCTCTTCTTTCCAGACTGTGTCAGCCCTTTTCAGGGTAAAGTACAAATTTAATTTGAAAAACCTATTCAGTTTCTATGAATTATCATAATTATTGCATTTGGAATAAATTAGGAGGGAACGGAATGTTAATAGGAATCACTTTAAATATTCATTCTTGTCAGGGTACAGCCGAAGCAATACTTCTCCTGTAGGGTCCGATGCTTCACCCATTATTCCTTATTACGATCATCTAATGCACTCAGGACTGCCAAAATGTCCTCAGAAGCTTGCTTATTATATAATAAGCCTGATTTTTAAAGAAGTTTAGCTGAACTTCAAGACTATCCCTGTGGAAAGCCATATCGTTATCCCTCTAATGTTGCCTTTTGAGAATGTTCCTGAGCTCCTCTTTGACAATGAGGTTCAGACACACTCTTTAGGACACCCTTCCACCAAAACACATCTTTGTCCTCTGAGGTGGATTTAATTGTTTGTAATAGCCGAAAATCATCTAAAGCCAGGCCTAGTGATTTAGATGGATGATTAAGCTAGAAAGTATTTCTTGATGTTGAAATAATAATAATAATTTTATTAAAAATAATCTGATTTTCTTAGGTGGCTTAAAAACTAGCTCGTCTAAAGGGGAGTGTACAAAATGTCTGGACTAACAGCTGCTTTGTCAGAATTTGTATGGCTAAGTCCCATTCCTTTTAAAACTAAAATGCACATATGACCTATGACCTAAACAGGAAAACTGCCCTGTTCTTTTCCTGTCTCACTACCAATTTGCATTATCTCACCAAATAGACTCTAGTTTCATCAACTTATCCTTGTATATGTTTTCAAGATTAGAAACTCACATCACTTGTTTTGTTTATTTCCTAATGGGTAACTGAGATGTGAAAAAAACCTCAAACAAATCTCTGCCTTCTCAAAGAGTATACCTAAGAAATACTGAGAAACATTTACATGTGAGCTTTCTACGGTAAAGTAAAACATCATCATCTGTCATAAACACTGACTCTATTTCTGGAGTAACTCCCCCCAGATACTTCAGACTGTGGATCATTCTCAGGTACACAAGATCCACCCGCACAAAGTTGTACAGTCTCATGATTTTAGACTCTTCAAAAGACAATACAAAACAAGAGGTTACAAGTCCCAGAGAATAACAAACTTGAGGAAGGAATGGCAAAAGTTGGCACAATTGCTAACCTAGGTTACCGAATTACTACTGTGAAAAGTATTAGCACTGAGAGAGATGTAAGAGACCTCAGAGGTAATCTCAACTATTTTCAGACGAGGCCTGGAGAGACAAACGGGATTTTAGAGTCAAGCAGCTCATGAGCGGCACAGCGAGACCGCAGTCTTTGGTCTTTTGATTCCTGGTGGAGAAGACTTCCTGCGCTTCAAGGCTACTGAATGTGCAGTTTGTTTACAGCATAGATCCTAGGGGTTATAAATGAATACCCTGGAGAGCTGCAGTTGGTCCCAGCACTTTGGCCTTTTGGTTCATTGGCATGCTGGAACTCCTAAGATCTTTAAAATACAAAGCAACTGAAGCCTCACAGACTTATACCTAACAGTTAACGGAGTGCCTAGGTTTGTTCCATGTAATTACAAAAAAAGCAATCTGAAATAGAACTTTCTCATCAATTCCCTTTTATCTGGTTTTCTAGGAAAATTTAAATAAACTGATGACCAATCTGAGGAGCACACACCCTCACTTCGTACGGTGTATCATTCCCAATGAAACCAAAACTCCTGGTAAGATATAAGAGCATGAAATAGCCAAACAGGCACAAGTCTTGTAAACTCAGTGCCCAGCAGTAAGCCCTCTGATATATTTTTAGGGGCCATGGAGCATGAACTTGTCCTGCACCAGCTGAGGTGCAATGGTGTGCTGGAAGGCATCCGCATCTGCAGGAAAGGATTCCCAAGCAGGATCTTATATGGGGATTTTAAACAAAGGCCAGTCTCTGTTGTATTTCACTGAATGCTGTGAATATTTAATCATCGTAATTGTCGTCCCCTGTTCATTGTATTTCATGTATCTTGCTTAGTAAATATTATAACATTAAGAAGTCAAATAATATAGTCTTGTGACGGTAGAACAGAATAACAGGCTAGAAAAGATGGCATTTCTTAAAAATATGAAGGAGCATGCATTAGACCACAAAAAAATCATATTGTTTTACTAACTGAACTTAAAGGACAGTTGGATCTTCTACTTCTACTTTTTCTCTGAGATTTTTATTAATGTTTCTTTTGGGTATCATTTGACTTTCACAGATGTTCACATCTTCCTAATCATTCTTCCTTTCTTTGACTGAACAGATACAAACTTTTAAATGCAAGTGCTATTCCAGAGGGACAGTTCATCGACAGCAAGAAGGCTTCTGAGAAACTTCTTGCCTCTATTGATATTGATCACACCCAGTATAAATTTGGACATACAAAGGTATAGCTATTATTTATTTACACCTGATCCAAGTACCTTCTGTCATTTCTGTGTCTCCTGTAGTATAGGAATGACTTGTGACTCTCCCTTTCTGCAGGTTTTCTTCAAAGCTGGCCTTCTGGGTCTCCTGGAAGAAATGAGAGATGAAAAGTTGGCCCAGATTATAACAAGAACTCAAGCCGTCTGTAGGGGATTCCTAATGAGGGTAGAATATCAGAAGATGTTGCAAAGGAGGTAACAACCATGCAACATATCAGAATTGTAGTGTCCCTTAGGGACTATAAATCAGCCTTCCTCATTGACTCTTTCATTTTATAGCTAAAATGTGCCTCTCACCCAGTTCAGAACTCAGTCCTACAACCCAGCAGCCTTTGCTCAACCCCTTACACATGGATTCCCTCCAAAACTTCCCTCTTCTCTCCAATTTCTCCCTTTCCATCCATCTCACATACAGCTGCAGGAATAACTTGCAGTAAGCACTATTTTCATCACCATAGTTCAGTTTGTGGTTCCCCCTGGTCTCCCACGTCAAGTCCAAGTTGTCTTGCACGGCTGTCAAGGCCCTCTCTATTCCCCACCTCATTTATCATTTCCAACCACACAGACTTTCCCAGGCAAGCTAAACAATTTGCTTATCTCCCATTTTCATGTTTGCATAAGCTCTCTCCTCTCATCCTAATTTATCTATTTACAAATTCAAAATTTCCTTTTCTCCTTTCTCTAATTAACCTCATCCTTTCTCTAATTAAGCTCTATCCACCCTGTACTACTGCATTCCCTGTCATTACACACAGATTTTGCATTCATTTTGCTCATCTTTACTTATTTAGGTCTGCGTTATAAGTGTTCCTAAGTCTTTTCCATGTACCTACATCATAGTTTGTGTCATGGTATCTGCCTTCTCAGAGTTACGGTTCTTATAAATTAGATGTATAGAAATAGAATTTCCAGTTTAGCAAGCTTGAAGAGACGTACATATCGCTACAAGGTCAAACCTTGCCAGTCCATTGCTATAGTTTGCAGAAGGGTTATCTTTTATTACCATTTTTAAATTTTATTTAAATAAACAAATTTTGGAGCTCAACCCATGCTGAACGCCCTGTGAATATTAACAAACTAATTGAGCAGGTAAGAATGAGGCATTTGAAGTAATTTGAGAAAAGCCAGTATATTATCTGAAGAAGCTAACAAAATGAGTTTATAAAGTGGATAATTCAGGGGTGATTAAAGTAAGAGGAAAGGCTTCAAGGAAAACACAATAAATCATAAGCTCAATTTAGATGGGGCAATTCAGAAAGCAACCTACGCCATTTCACAGTTCATATCTGTATGCCCACGGCCAAGCATTACAATCAACTTACAACTGCCACATCCACTCCAAAACCACTAATACTGCAATATTTCAAATGATCTTAAAATGGTATGTGTCGCTCATACGTGCCAAGCATTCCCCCTAAAGTCAACGTCTTTGCTGGTTTGATAGGAACTTGAGAACACAGAATTGTTCAATATGAGCAGTATACATCAGCAAAGTGGTTACACTGAGGACTACTGAGTGTGAGTGTGAGGACGTGTGTGTGCATAAAGCCTGCATCTAACATATACAAAATCTGACATATCGGTTACAGTAGGGGAGTCACTAAAAGGGGAGTTTGCGTGTAAAAAAATAACCATAGCAATGACATTGTCTCTAATGGATCATCCTGCACTCATGCTTTTACGTCATTTTAGAGAAGCCCTCTTCTGCATCCAGTATAATGTACGAGCCTTCATGAACGTCAAGCACTGGCCCTGGATGAAACTCTTCTTCAAGATTAAGCCGCTCCTCAAGAGTGCGGAGACTGAGAAGGAGATGGCCACCATGAAGGAGGAGTTTCAGAAAACCAAAGACGAACTCGCCAAGTCAGAGGCAAAAAGGAAGGAACTGGAGGAGAAAATGGTCACTCTCTTGAAAGAAAAAAATGACCTGCAACTCCAGGTTCAATCAGTGAGTGCACTGTATTCTCAATGCACCATGTTACAGAGCTTTTCTAGAATTCACAGACACTTTGAATTTACAAAAGGCCTTTTCTTGAAAAAGAAAATCTCGAGTTGCTTTTTTTACGAGTTCACTTAACTTTCAACATGCCTATGAGGAAGTAAGGCACAATCACTTCCAAATTACAAATAGAGGAGGAAGGCTGAAGAACGTATTTAACGACATCACGACTTTCCAGTCGTGAAGGGAGACATTTAAAGGCAGGTCCCCAAAACTCAGTTTGCCTTGCCAACTCCATCCCATCCTTAAAGGGATAGTCATCTTTTCTGAATCCAAGTGAATGAGACTGTACTTAAAATCAAGAAAGCCAGTTATTCTTATTCCTCTCTGTATCCCCTTTCCCCAACCCCTGAGTTTCAGCTCAGTAAATTTATTTGCTGTTACCCGAACTGCACCAGCAGGCTGTGAGGCAGAGCGAAGTGCCTCTGTGAGTCTTCCTTTGACACAGATCCCAAGTTCTTAAGGCCTCTGTTTATTGGTTCAGGAAGGAGCTGTCATCAGAATCTGCAGGAGGTTTGGCAGCAGCGCTCTGGCCAAACACAACCTCCCATTTCTCGGTCCAACAAGCCCAACACCGACCGTCATGAAGAAACCCGTGAAAAGGATAATTTTCCTAAACTTTTTAAGCTATTTTCAACTTTTCCTTCTAATTTCACTTATACAAAGGTTTCATTTTCCCAAAAGCATAGGATCACAGCCTCTTGATCTTAACCTCTTTTCATAGGTGTATCATCAGTCAGTGAGTAATATCTGTTGAGTGTATCACTATTGAAAACAAAAGCAAAGGGACTTTGGGAGATCCCCCATTATCATCCATTTAAGCATTTTAAAAACTCAAGATATGAACAAAACAAACACTGAGAAGTTACAGAAATTCCCCAGGCCAGAGTAATCTAATAAGTTAGTGGCTGAACTGATTTTTATCTGAGTCCTTTAGTCACTTATAAAAACTTTATGGAGCTATATATTTTCTCAAAATTACATGTACTTTATATTTTAAAATTCATTTTGAGACTAATAGGTAATGCTTAAATTGGAAATTTTGGACAATTATAGCACTGTTGTGGACTATCAGGAAGGTTTTGAGTGTATTAAAAATTCCTGCATGGAAATGTACTCATAGGCATAAAATTACTTAAGTTCTTTTTCCTTTCTGTTTTAAATTTAATCTAGCAACTAGTTGTTTGAGGTGAGTGAGGAATGATCAAAACCAAAACCAACCAATTGACTAAGTGAAAATCTTTGAATATTACAGCTGAAATGCTCTTAGCAATCATGTATTCCAACCCCCTTCCTTACATATAAGATGATTGAAAGTAAGAGGAATAAAGCAATTTGCCCAAGGTTGTACATTTGCAGGCAAATTTGGGGCAAGAACCCAGGCTTCCTTTGATCCTTCCACTCTTCTACACACTACTTTTTAAAATAGTCGATTGCTTCAATACAATCATTTTTCACACTAATTTGCTTCTAAATCTATAGTCTCACTTCTAATTAGCTGCATTTCTCCAAGTCATGTAATAATGTTCAATTAACTTTAATTTATATTCATGCTGAGAAATTCATCAGAATTCAGTAAACACTACTATTTTGTGCAAAGAACAAGTTCAAAATAAGTAACAAATTCTCTAAATATCCCAATGAATCTCTCTACAGGAAGCTGACGCCCTGGCTGATGCAGAGGAAAGGTGTGAGCAACTAATTAAAAACAAAATCCAGCTGGAGGCCAAAATCAAGGAGGCGACTGAGAGAGCTGAGGATGAGGAAGAGATCAACGCTGAGCTGACGGCCAAGAAGAGGAAACTGGAGGACGAATGCTCAGAGCTCAAGAAGGACATTGATGACCTTGAGCTGACACTGGCCAAGGTTGAAAAGGAGAAACATGCCACAGAAAATAAGGTATGAATCATAATCTGCTCCATCATATAGAGGTTCTGCCATCCAGTGAAGCTGCTTTATTGCAGAGACCATTTCTTCTCAATTTTCCAAGGTGAAAAACCTCACAGAGGAGATGGCAGGTCTGGACGAAACCATTGCTAAGCTGACCAAGGAGAAGAAGGCCCTCCAAGAGGCCCACCAGCAGACCCTGGATGACCTGCAGACAGAAGAGGACAAAGTCAGCACCCTGACCAAAGCTAAAACCAAGCTAGAGCAGCAAGTGGATGATGTAAGTGTATTTTTAATATTCACTTGAAAGATTTTTTTGATATACTTTCAATTTTTAACAAATTTTACTTTCTCATTAGCTTGAAGGGTCTCTAGAACAAGAAAAGAAACTTCGAATGGATCTAGAAAGAGCAAAGAGGAAACTGGAGGGTGACCTAAAACTGGCCCAAGAATCCACAATGGACATAGAAAATGACAAACAGCAACTTGATGAAAAACTGAAAAAGTAGGAACTCCAGAAAAAATTCTATGTGATAGCACCTTTCAGTTCATATGGGTACTTCTAATATGTCTTGTTCTTCTGTCTGAAGGAAAGAATTTGAAATTAGCAATCTGCTAAGCAAAATTGAAGATGAGCAGGCAGTAGAAATTCAACTACAGAAGAAGATCAAAGAGTTACAGGCAAGTCATCTCACCTCTGTTTTTTCTGCACCCCAAAAAACTTGAAATTGAGACAAGTTTATGTTAATGTGCTTGTGTCATTCTCAGGCCCGCATCGAGGAGCTGGAGGAGGAAATCGAGGCAGAGCGCGCCTCCCGGGCCAAAGCAGAGAAGCAGCGCTCCGACCTCTCCCGGGAACTGGAGGAGATCAGCGAGAGGCTCGAAGAAGCCGGTGGGGCGACTTCAGCCCAGATTGAGATGAACAAGAAGCGGGAGACTGAGTTCCAGAAAATGCGCAGGGACCTGGAGGAGGCCACCCTGCAGCATGAAGCCACGGCGGCCGCTCTGCGGAAGAAGCACGCGGACAGTGTGGCCGAGCTCGGGGAGCAGATAGACAACCTGCAGAGGGTCAAGCAGAAACTGGAGAAGGAGAAGAGCGAAATGAAGATGGAGATCGATGACCTTAGCAGTAATGCAGAGGCCATTTCCAAAGCCAAGGTACACAATACCACCTCTAAATGAGAGTAGTTAATAACCTGCAAGAATACCATTGTTCTCTGCCATTAAACATTGTTTGCAGGCAGTTTATAGCACTGAGCTAATATTTTCTAATATATTCCATTTTATTTCATTTCTTTTAAATGCTGAGTTATGACCCATTAAGATTATTTCAAAATCCACTTTAAGCAAGTATCAGTCTCCTTAGGATAAAGGAATGGGCTCCAACAATGACGGCTTCAGGGACATTATGCACTCACTCACTCATTAAGCATTATGCTTGAATCCTAGCACGTTCCAGAGTTGGTGCCAAAACTTTCAACTCCCACTTGACATAAATTTATTCACTCTAAAAATATTTTAAGAATCAAGTTTTAACTTTTCTTTTTTACTGCATGTAATGTGTCATCCTTCATCGTCACATGTCCTGTAGGCAAACCTTGAAAAGATGTGCCGAACACTAGAGGATCAGCTGAGTGAACTGAAGACAAAGGAGGAAGAGCAGCAGCGGCTGATCAACGACCTGACAGCACAGAGAGCGCGCCTGCAGACGGAAGCAGGTGGGCCCTCTCTCTGAGGCCTGCAACTGTGTACCAGATAAATGCACCTCCAGGGCTTCTCAACAACAGTAATGCTCTCATTTTAGAGGGGGATAAACAAACCATCAGAATTTGCTGAGCAGGTCAGAAAGAAAAAAAGCAAGTCAGCAAGCAAGTTTACTCCTTACACGTCTATGGCAACTCTGCTTTTTAATCTCCAGTTCTAACCAGTTCTATAATAATATTTAGAAGAGGATACAGTATATATTTGATATATATACATGTCTACATGCACATATATATAAGTATAAAAGCTTTACACTTATTTTTTTTTATGAGGAAGATGAGCCCTGAGCTAACATCCGCAACCAATCTCCTTCTTTTTGCTGAGGAAGATTGGCCCTGAGCTAACATCTGTGCCCATCTTCCTCTACTTTATATGTGGGATGCTGCCACAGCATGGCTTGATGAGCAATGTGTAGGTCCGCACCCAGGATCCAAACCAGTGAACCCCAGACCACCAAAGTGAAGTGCATGAACTTAACCACTATGCCACTCAGCTGGCCCCTAGGCTTATTTTTGGTGCCATTAACAAATTCCTTTACTTCTATTATTCTTAGGTGAATACTCCCGACAATTAGATGAGAAAGATGCTTTGGTCTCTCAGCTTTCAAGGAGCAAACAAGCATTTACCCAGCAGATTGAGGAGCTGAAACGTCAACTAGAGGAAGAAACTAAAGTGAGTTTTACCAAAGACCTTCTTGGCTAATGAAATCTAAACATGTCCAGTTAGGTTCTACTTTGGGTGTGTAAATTAAATATCACTGAATAAATGAATTTAAGTCACTGAACTGGTACTTCTGCAGGCCAAGAATGCGCTGGCCCACGCCCTGCAGTCTTCCCGCCACGACTGTGACCTCCTGCGGGAACAGTACGAGGAGGAGCAGGAAGGCAAGGCCGAGCTGCAGAGGGCGCTGTCCAAGGCCAACAGCGAGGTTGCCCAGTGGAGGACCAAGTACGAGACGGACGCCATCCAGCGCACAGAGGAGCTGGAGGAGGCCAAGTATGTGCTTTGAACTCAGGGGGAGGAAAATGACACGTTTCTTAGCTGCCCGACTCAACAACTCCTAGAAGCAACTGTGATGATGTTGGCAATGATGATAACACAGTAATAAGAGCAGAAGCTAACAGTTACTGAGTGCATACTATGTGTCAAGTACTATACACACATTAGCTCATGTAGTTTTCATAGGACATTATGTTATTCTTCTTCTTATCCCTATTTTAGAGATGAGGAAATTGAGGGCTGTGAGAGGTTAACCAACTAAGCCAAAGGCATGTGGTTAATAAATGGTACAGCTGGGATTACACCAGACATTCTGCTTCCAGAGCCCAGCTAAAGCATCGCAGTAGAAAGAGATTGCTCTTAAAAGTCATGTTGGAGGCCCCGAAATCATACATAATGTTCAGGATCAGTCTAAATAAAGTGAAGCCTTAGTCTGTGTAGAGACCAAAGGGAACCTTCAAGCAGGTCTTCTTGGGCATTAGGGCTAAAGGCTGTTCTGTACCTTACAGTAGGCATGCAATTGGGAACAAAGAATGTAGGTGATTCAGAAGAAGAAAAAAAAAACCTGCCTTTGCTTAAACTGGATGAATTGTCTTGATTTATTCATCAGTTTTTCTCTCATGAGATTGTCCAACTCTATATGATTAGAAGAAACTGGCTATTGTTCTCTAGGGAGAAAGTACACAAAATGAAACAGAGAGTCTGAGAAAGCAAATTAATATGCTCAGTATATTTTTTCCTACTAAAAATATCTGGTTAGCCTCAAGTCCTTTTTGGAATGAGATGAGATACATAAATCAATTAATAAAATTGTCCTGGCCATTCATTCTCCACAACCATACTCAATCAGAAGTCCTGAAAATTCTGAATTACATATGCGACGAGACACACACAGCAGAGCACTAACAGTGCCTCTAAGAATTTAACAACATACCAAGGACTTGAATCCAATCGTCCACCACTTTGGACCTTTCGTGCAGTTTCAATCTAGAAAGCAGTTCTGGCTACAAGGTTTGAAAACCATGTTATTTGCCATTATGGAAACAGGATTGTGAAAGGGGGCCAAGGAGGTTATCACTTGCTCCCATTCTTGACCACTCTCCTTACCCGCCTGGCTCACTTTTCAGGAAGAAGCTGGCCCAGCGTCTGCAGGAAGCTGAGGAACATGTAGAAGCTGTGAACGCCAAATGTGCTTCTCTTGAGAAGACCAAGCAGCGGCTCCAGAACGAAGTGGAGGACCTCATGCTGGACGTGGAGAGATCTAATGCTGCCTGCGCAGCTCTTGATAAGAAGCAAAGGAACTTTGACAAGGTGGCCCAGACTGCTTAACATTATCACTGTTTTACTTGGTCTCCCTTTCTCCTTGCACTGGCTGACGATTTACTGCTTTTCAGGTCCTATCAGAATGGAAACAGAAGTATGAGGAAACTCAGGCTGAACTGGAGGCCTCCCAGAAGGAGTCCCGTTCTCTCAGTACTGAGCTGTTCAAGGTCAAGAATGCCTACGAGGAATCCCTGGATCAACTTGAAACGCTAAAGCGAGAGAATAAGAACTTGCAGCGTGAGTCCTCTAGAACTTCCCTACCTCATACAGCCCTGGCAGGACATTTCCATGTCACCATCAGCTGACCTCTTCTCTCTTGTCTGTTCACCCACAGAGGAGATTTCTGACCTCACAGAGCAGATTGCTGAGGGTGGGAAGCAAATCCATGAATTGGAGAAAATAAAGAAGCAAGTGGAACAAGAGAAATGTGACATTCAGGCTGCCTTAGAAGAAGCAGAGGTACACATTATTAGGTTGTGGGGGAAAAAAATCAAAGACAGACATCGGTGAAAACACTCACAGTGTGCAATGATACTGTAAAATGGATACACTATTACAGACCTGGTGAGAATTCAAACTCATATAACGTTTAGGAAGGGCAATGGGCAACAGTTACCAAGAGCCCTAAAAATGTAAACACTATGACTCATCAATTCTATTTCTAAGAATCTATTCCAACAAAATAATCGTAAGTGGAGGTAAAGTTTTAAGCACAAAGATGTCCAGTCCAAGAACAAGATTAAGAAAATTACGCAACACCTATATGTTACAATTTTATATAGAGATTAAATGTAATTAATATGTGGAAATATTTATAGTAGACAGTAATTTTTAAAGCAATATACACAATTGCATATACAATATAATTTTATTATGTAGAAACGTACATAAACAAGAAAAAAACTAGAAAAAACACACCACATTAAAATGGTGATCTCTGAGTGAGGACACAACAGGAGGATTTTTCTTTGTTTTTATATATTGCCCCCAAGTTCTACAGTGAACACGTATTTCATAGTCACAAAAAATATATATGCTTTAAAACTGAGAATTTCTACAACAGGAATTAGTATATGATACATGAACATTTTAATTTATAAAACAGACTGAGAGTTCATGTTTACTACACAAGTTTAATCATATCACTTTTGTTAGTACATATATGAATAATATTTGCATAGCACTTTATATTTTACAAAGCACCTTTATTACAGAGCTGCCTTTATAACCCATGACCGAATAAACAAAAGAATGATTTAGCTAGCAGGCTTCTGGAACTACTATATTGTGCTTTGTTAAATTATACAAGCTGATTTTTTTTTAAAGATTTTATTTTTCCTTTTTCTCCTCAAAGTCCCCCGGCACATAGCTGTGTATTTTTAGTTGTGGGTCCTTCTAGTTGTGCCATGTGGGACACCGCCACAGCATGGCCTGATGAGCGGTGCCATGTCCGTGCCCAGGATCAGGACCGGAGAAACCCTGGTCCGCTGAAGCAGAACGTGCGAACTTAACCACTCGGCCACGGGTCACAAGCTGATATTAATAAGAGTTTGGCTCACAAGAGAACATACTCCAAAAATTCACACTATTTTTCATTATTAATTGATCACTGTTTTGTTAAGGCATCTCTTGAACATGAAGAGGGAAAGATCCTGCGCATCCAGCTTGAGTTGAACCAAGTCAAGTCTGAAGTTGACAGGAAAATTGCTGAAAAGGATGAGGAAATTGACCAGCTGAAGAGAAACCACATTAGAGTCGTGGAGACTATGCAAAGCACCCTGGATGCCGAGATCAGAAGCAGGAATGATGCTCTGAGAGTCAAGAAGAAGATGGAGGGAGATCTGAATGAAATGGAAATCCAGCTGAACCACGCCAACCGCTTGGCAGCAGAGACCTTGAGGAACTACAGGAACACCCAAGGCATCCTCAAGGTAAAGTCCACATTTAACGGCCCGGATCAGTCAGGCAGGTTACCTGTCTTCCACTCCTCAAAACACCTTCTTGTAAAACCATCCATTTTTTTCTTTTAACAAATTGTACAGCTCACAGAATGGAGGTAGCTAAATTAAATACATGTAGGACATAATATTTTTAAAGAAATGTTATGTAAAAGAACAAACGGAAATCCAGAGACAAAGTATGACACGAGAGAAAGTGCAAGACTCGCACCAACAAGCCTGAGGTTGAGTCTCAGTTTTGTTACTTACTAGCTGCCTGATTTTAGGCAAGTTATTTAACCTCTCAGAACCTTTGTTTCTGCTTCTACAAAATAAGAATGAAACTACCCACCTCATAGGGTTATTGTGAGGATCAAATGAGATAAAAGATGTCAAGGACCGGGTAAAGCATATGGAAAGTGTTCCATAAATGATAGACATTAGTGGCTCCCACATGAAAAATTAACCAGTTAATGGCATAAACAGAACAAGAAGCTGCCTTCTGATAATTCTCTCTTACTTGAGCTGGTGACATCACCACTTTCATGTTCTTTCAAATGACAGGCCTGTCATTTCCTGTTCCTGGCACCAGTACTTCTTGCCGTTCATCTCCTGGGACGTTCACATCCTCTTCAGAGTGTCTAAGGACATTTTTTCTACTTAACAGGACACCCAGCTGCACCTGGATGATGCTCTCCGGGGCCAGGAGGACCTGAAGGAGCAGCTGGCCATGGTGGAGCGCAGAGCCAACCTGCTGCAGGCCGAGATCGAGGAGCTGCGGGCCACTCTGGAGCAGACCGAGAGGAGCAGGAAAATCGCAGAACAGGAGCTCCTGGATGCCAGTGAGCGCGTCCAGCTCCTGCACACCCAGGTGAGACCCTCACATCACACAAATGCTGGTGTATTGTTAAATGATGAATCAGAATCAAAATGTAGAAGCACTCCATTTTCATAAATATGTCTATATTAAAAGGGATGGGGATGTGCTCTAAAATATTAATTGCAGTTATCTTAGAGGGATGGAGTTATAAGTGTTTTTATGTGTGTGTTCCTATTTGTCTTTTTTAGATTTTCTACCAAAAAAAAAAAAAAGAGGGTATTACTTTTTTATTTAAAAATAAGGTTTGGTTCTTTATATTGAAAACCATCATGTGAAATAAACTTGAATGAAGATATCTATACTCCAAAACTCAAAAACATTCCGTGCAGTGTTTCCCATCAGGGGCACTTCAGCATTTAGCATCGTTGTGTTTGCTGTCGCTGTGCCTTGCAGGTCATTTAACCTCCCTGATTTGCCTGGACTTTAAGTGGAGTAGCACCCTCTAGACATTTTGACAACCAAAAATATCCACCCCCAAACATTTCCAAATGCTGACCGAGACAGCAGTGCTTCCTTTTTGAGAACCACTGAGTTGATATGTTAACATAATATTTTCATAAGACTAATTCAGCATTCCCCAAGGGAACAAACCATGAAAGTTCACAGAGAATAGATTCCTCCTAATTGAGAAATCCCAGTGCCAGGCACTCAACAAAAAGCATCTATTCTTTCCGAATATTTCCAACCTTTTAAGGACAGAATACTAGTGATGTCCGGTTGAAATATAATTGAAAGAGCAATTCATTAATATAGGCATTCTTAAACCTCAGAAGTCCTTATGCATAAATCAGATGGATGTTGGGGCAACGAGGGCAGAGGGAAGTCCAACCTTGCAAATAATTATTCTGCACTGAACAAATATTTCAAGTTTAGTGAAATGTTGTCATTAGTTCCTTGCCACGAGCCAACAAGGAAGACACATAAAACACCAAAGGGCAAACTGCAAATCTTGCAAATTTCCACTATTTTTAACAGAACACCAGCCTGATCAACACCAAGAAGAAATTGGAAAATGATGTGTCACAACTCCAGAGCGAAGTGGAAGAAGTAATTCAAGAATCACGCAACGCAGAAGAAAAGGCCAAGAAGGCCATCACTGATGTGAGCAAGATGAGCATTTGTTTTATTGATACCACATGCTACCCTCCATTACCAGTTTCCTTATCTTCTTGATTTATTTGCTAATTAGGCGGCCATGATGGCTGAGGAGCTGAAGAAGGAGCAGGACACCAGCGCCCACCTGGAGCGGATGAAGAAGAACATGGAGCAGACGGTGAAGGACCTGCAGCACCGTCTGGATGAGGCTGAGCAGCTGGCCCTGAAGGGTGGGAAGAAGCAGATCCAGAAACTGGAGGCCAGGGTGGGTATCTCAATCTCCCAGGCTGGGAAGGGGAAAACGACACTCCCTCTACCCTTCTCTTTTCCCACATACTGACTCCCATCTTTGTACTAGGGCTGGGGACATCCACTCAATATCTTCAGTAGGTCCTGAGCTAATTAATATCCCCCAAGGCTAACTGTGCACGTACCTTCCTTGGTGGTAGGTACGTGAGCTTGAAGGAGAGGTTGAAAGTGAACAGAAACGCAATGCTGAGGCTGTTAAAGGTTTGCGGAAACACGAGAGAAGAGTAAAGGAACTCACCTACCAGGTAAGGGGAACAGCTTTCTAGAATATCCAGACTTCCTGCCAGTGGGAAACTGAAACCTGGTGATGATTTATGTCACACCCACAAATAGATACACATTAACCTGGTACATATAAGGGGCAAATGACACAGTTGCTTATCACAGACCTATACCAAGCTTGGAAAATCAGGAAGGCCTTTACAAGAGAGCATAAGAGGGGAAAGGACACAAGTTTTAAAGACAGATAAACTGGCTTTTAGCCCTAGTTTGGCCTCTCTTATTTTTGAACTTGGGTGGGTTACTTAACACTCTCAACCTTAGTTTCATTACCTATAAAATAGAATAACATCTACTCTCCAGGGCAGGAAGGTAAGGATTAGAGAAGATGTGTATAATTCCCTAATACAGCACCCGCACATAGTGGACATTTAACAAGAGTGGAGACTGCGAATACTATGAAAAAAGTCTCAAAGTTGACCAAGTTTACCCCAGGCCCACCTGCCATCATAACAAAGTGATTTATTTTACCATCTGTAGTAGGCTTATTGCATTGTGTTGAATGCAAATCACTTTTTCCAACTTCCAGACTGAGGAAGACCGCAAGAATGTTCTCAGGCTGCAGGACTTGGTAGATAAATTACAGGCAAAGGTGAAATCATACAAGAGACAAGCAGAGGAGGCTGTAAGTATCTTTAAGCCTTTGAGGGAAAAAGAAAACTTCTTTTGGGATAAAAATATATTAAGAGAACGTGTTAATGAGATAAAAGGAGACAAAGTAAGAATCTACCAGTCATATTTTAAGAGAGATGATTTTATAAATACGAATTTACCTCCAAATCCTAATTACAAAATATGACTTCAAGAGGAGATATTTTTATTATTAGACATTTTCTAAGTTTTGAGGGGAAAAAAAGAAAGCTCCAAATAACCCACCTTACTTGATAGCTGCAAAGAATATACAGTAGAAGTTCTACTTAACACCATGATAAATTCCTCTCCCTCTGGAAATGCACAAAAGCAAGTGTTTTCAAAAACCAAACTTGAATCTTTCCCCAACTGACTCATTGGCTCACTACCAATGTCATCATCAGTGGCTCATCTCTCCACATCTGCTAAAGCAAATAAGGATGTGCCGGAAGACTGGCCGGTTTCACTTCTCCTGGTTGTTTCCCCTTCTTCCAGACACAACATAGTAGGCAAGAAGCAAGGGGCAGGCATAAATGGTAATAAGTCCAACCAACAGAGGTGTACTTTCTTCCTAGCCCCACTTTTCCCTTTCTCTGTCTACCAGAGTCAAAATATATGGGAAAAAATTTAAGGTGGGATTTTCCCAAAGTTATCATTTGACCTTACATTCACTTACTAAACACTGTGAAGGCACAGGGGTCTCCTCCTCCTTTCCCCCCAGTCCATACATCATAAACAGATTTCACATAAGTATGGGTTTGACATAAGGTTCTCCTTTCCATTTTGAAACTGTTTCTTCTTTTGTTCTTAAAAGTAAAAAACGTAATTGAAGTTACAAGCAAGTTCTGTCCAGATTTGAAGTCAGATATGGCAAACAGACCGTAAGCGGGAACTATTTGAGTTGAGGAAATAATCCCATTAGGTGACAAGTGCAATGAGAACCACAAGGCTTAATTCTCACAATGCTATCTCTATTCTTAGGAGGAACAATCCAACGCTAACCTTGCCAAATTCCGCAAGCTCCAGCACGAGCTGGAGGAGGCCGAGGAACGGGCTGACATCGCCGAGTCCCAGGTCAACAAGCTGCGGGTGAAGAGCCGGGAGGTTCACACAAAACTCAGCGCAGAGTGAACACAGCTGCCTCGTGCTGCCAAGTGGCTGAAGAAATGCACAAAATGTGCTAATTTTGGCCACTTGTTTTATGATGTTTCTTTTTCTCCTAATGCTGAGTAAATAAAAACTACAGTAAACTTATAAATTAACAGACTGTCATTTTTTACTTTCCCACCTAGAAATTATTTTTTTAATATTATATATGGCTTTGCAGGGCATTCAGTATTTTGTACCTCCATCACCACCCAGCATCCCCTTTCCCATCTTCCCCTCCCATACACACACACAGTTATCTTCTGCTACATTTGTTTTCATTAAAACTCTCTGCAGTGTTAAGAATTCCTATGGAAAACACACCCTCAGGCTGCCCCCTCAAACAGGACCCATTCATTTATCCGCTCCACAAACAGTTATGGGGCATCTTCTACACGCCAGGCCCTGTGCTAAATTCTGCGGATATAGCAGTGAATAAAGCATAGTTCCTGCCTTCTGGGAGCTTATGTTCTACAAGCAGAGAAAGGCAATCAACAAATAAGAAGCTATATAATGTATCAGACGGTAAGCACTAATGGGAAATTAAAAAGTAGGAGGTGGCAGTTCGTATTCTGAGGAGAGTAGTGAAGGAGGGGATCTCCAATAAGAAGACATTTGAGCAAACACCTGAAGGAAACAAGGGAGTAAGCCAAGTGAGTACATGAGGGCAGAGCATTTCCAAGCAGAGGGAACCACAGACAACGCAAAAGCCTTGAGGCAGGGGCAGGTTGGCAAGTCACAGGACAGGAAGGAGCGCAGCAGGGCTGGAGGAGAATGAGCAAGAGAGAATTATGACAAAGGAGAGGAACCAGAGGGCCCAGAGTTCTCATAGGGCCCAAGGGCTACCTGAGGACTTTTGCCTTTACTCAGAGTGAGATGGGAAAGGAGGGTTTTGAGCAGAGGGGTGATACTAACACACATTTTGCAAGAATCACTGTGGCTGCTGTGGGGTGAATAAACCAAAAAGGGCAATGGTAGAACCCAGGAGACCAGCTGGGAGCCTATTGTAAAATAAAAGATAAAAAACCACAGTGGCTTAGACCAGAGAAGTAGCACTGGGAGATGATCAGTAGGTGGATTCTTGATGTACCATGAAGGTAGCGCACACAGGATTTTCTGATAGACTGGACGGGTGGGTGGGTAAGAGAGAGACGAGAGAGAAAGAAGTTAGGAAAAATGGAAGGATAAGACAAGAAAGATTTGGTGAAGCATAAACATGAGGGGTTTGATCTCCAGAAAGAGAGGAGGGAGTAGAACAAAAATGCAATCTAGATAAAAATTGTATTTTATGCATTCCTGTCCCTCTTCCACCTTCTAGCATCCACTCTCCCCCGCCTCAATCTTGTACAGTACAAATTATACAGGCCACAATCTCAAGTATGTCTAAAATCATACCAAAAGTTTAAAACAAAAAAAATTTCAAAATACTCTCCTAAACAAAATTTTGGATCAAAGTGAAAACCAAAACTACAATTATAAAAATGTCTAGAAGTAAACATAAGAGTAAATCTTTGTGACCTTGGCTTACGCAAAGATTTCTTAGGTACAACACCAGGAGCACAAGCCACGAAAGAGAAGATTGATAGATTGGACTTTATCAAATTTCAAAGTTTCTGATCTTTGAAAAACACTGTTAAGGAGAATGAGAAGTCACGGACTGAGAGGAAGTATCTGCAAATTATATCCCTGATAAAGGACTTGAGTCCAGAATATATAAAGAAATCTAAAAATTCAATAAAAAGAAAACAAATCACCCAATTGTTAAGGAGGCAAAAAATTAAAACAAACATTTCCCCAAAAAAGATTTACAGATGGCAAACAGGCACATGAAAAATGCTCAACATCATGAGTTATTAGGAAAACACAATTAAAATATAATGAGATGTCACTACATATCTATTACAAACGCTAAAAGTCCAAGCGTTGGCCAAGAGGTGGAGGAACTGGACTTCTCATATCTGCTAGTGGTAATGTAAAATGGCACAACAACTTTGGAAGACAGTTTGGCAATTTCTTAAAAAGTTAAGAAATTATCCATTTGTTCCAGTTATTCCACTCCTAGGTATTTACCCAAGAGAAATGAAAACATATGTCCACACAAAAACTTGTACACAAATATTCACAGCACATTTATTTGTAATAGCCAAAAACTGGAAACAACCCAAATGTCCATCAACAGGTGAATGGATAAACACATTGTGGTAAATCCATACAATGGAACACTACTCAGCAATAAAAAGAAATAAACAATCAACACACAAAAAAACATGGATGAATCTCAAAATAATTATGCAGAGTGAAAGCAGCCAGACCAAAGAAAAAGTGTGGACTCTAATATCCCATTTATATAAAAATCTAGAAAATAAAAACTATTCTATAGTGACAGAAAGCTGACCAGTGGTTGCTTAGAGATGGAGAGGTAGGATTTATGGGAAGCACAGAGGCACAGCAGGAGGTATTACAAAGGAGCAGGAGGAAACTTTGGGGGACAATGGTCATGTTCATTATCTTGATTTAGATGATGGTGTCACAGTGTATACATATGTCTAATTCACTTTACACAGTGCAGCTTATTATATGTCAGTCATAACTTCATAACCCTGGTTAAAATTTTTCATTGTGGGAAATACTACAATAATAGTGCTTTGTGAACATAATAATTAGAATACTGTATGTCAAACTTTAAAGCCAGAATTATAATTTTTGATAGGAATTACATTAAATGTATTTATCAGTTTGGGGGAAATTAACATATTTACTATATTGATTCTTCCAAATTATGGATGTGGTATATTTCTCCATTTATTTAGATCTTTGATTTCTTTCAACAGCATTTTGTAGTTTTCAGCATACAGCCCTGCACGTTTTGTCAGATTTACATCTAAATTTTTCTTTTTCTTTCTTTCCTTTCGTTTTTGTGATTGTAAATGGTACTGTATTTCTAATTTTGGTGTCCACATGTTCATTGCTAGCATATTGCACATAGAAATACAATTGATTTTTGTATGTTTATCTTAGATCCTAAAACCCCACTATACTCACTTAATAGTTCTGAGTTTCTTTGTAAATTCTTTGGGATTTTCTACATGGCCAATCACATCATCTGGGGAAACCACCACTTAAAGTGAATCTAAATTACCATGAAGTCCAAAATTACATAGTAAATTTGGGGGGGAAAAGTCTGATTGGGATTTTATCTTAAAAATAAAGCCAAAGTATTGAAATAAGTTTACTTTACGTTATATTGCACAAGATTTAGATTATACTTACAACTGTCCGCTAATTCTTAGAGAATGAATTAATGTGGGAGTTGGGAGGAGAGAGACATAATTCCCACAATCTTATATGAAACGGCATCCTTCATGTTTAATTTTTGCAATGCAATCATTAAAAATGTCCCTTTTTGCAAAAAGGGTGTGATGGTTTCACTGATATTTTTCTTTTTAAGATTTTTATTTTTCCTTTTTCTCCCAAAGGCCCCCCGGTACACAGTTGTGTATTTTTAGTTACGGGTCCTTCTAGTTGTGGCATGTACGCCCAGGATTTGAACCAGCGAAACCCTGGGCTGCTGAAGCAGAGCTCGGGAACTTAACCACTCGGCCACAGGGCGGCCCCTATTTTCAGTGATATTTTTAAAGTTGTTCCTCATCCTTTGATCCTGAAACTCATTCTCTTGAAATGCTTACTGCATCACCATCTTTGTCCATTTTCAGTTCTTCTGTTCTCAGCCAGTTCAGCGCTGCTGCATCCACAGTGGTCAACGGCTTTGCAAAATTCAAGCAGATTTCTAATACCACTTTCATCAACTTGATTAAATTCTGCAACTTTTACAAGATCCGTCATTTTATTTTGCAGTCATGTTACGTTGATTATTGAATATTTACAACATCGGACGATAAGCACAATCATTAGTGAATACTTTTTGTTTTCCTATGCAGTATCATTCCCGTGGAGACTCCAACAACAGGCACGCCACTATTGTGAATCTTAAAACATCCATAAGCCTTTGTCCAGAAAGTCTAGTCTATAAATTTCATAATTAAAGACATGTATAAACATTTACATACACATATGTTTACTAGAATATGTAAAAGAACAAAAAATTAAAGCAACCTGAATGCCCAACAATAGAAAACTGGTTAAATAAATGATGGTACATTTATAGGATGGAAGGCTATGTAACTATGAAAACGCATGATGAAGAAGAGTTCATATGATGAGAAAATTTTCATAATCTGTTAAGTTTTAAAGACAGAACAAAAAACTATCCCAGCTGTGCACGGTTTAAAAACATGTGTTTAAAGAAACTGCATACATGTTCACAAACATGTAAAAAAAGGTGAGAAAGGACTTAAACCAAAATGTAGGTAGAGATGACATGTATGCTACAATTTTAGGAGGGATTCAAAATTTGCCTTCCATGTTTCAGCAGATTTTTCAATCTTTCTACAACGTGTACATTACCTCTGAAATTTTTTTAAAGGCTCATAGTTTTTAAATACATAAATAAAATTACCCTGCTTCTTAACAACATTTCATATCCACCCTCATCAAAGACATGGCCATGAGTGACAACAGAAAGGTGAAGAGGAGAGGGTCACTTGATGGATGAAACCATTAGCACAGCTGCTGAAAGCTGTCGCCTTTCATCTGAGCTTTCAGGGGGGATTAACATTCCAGGGCTAACACGGCAGCTGTCAGTGCGCGCAGAGGCCCGGGCACATGCTACACATGCCAGTGTCCCCAGGCACCTTTGCTGCAGACTGTATCAGTCACATTTTCCTAAGTGGGAAGCAGAAGAATCAGCTGTGGGCACATGGAAAGAACCTTACTTAAGGCTGGAATGTACCAGCCTGATTCCTCCCTCCTGGCTCCCCGGGCCACCAAGATGCCGTTTCCGGAGCCCACAAGGAAAAAGAAAGCCTCTCCGGGGGTGAAGGAGAAAACACTCCCCTTGGGGACCCACCCAAAACGGGGATTTTCTTAGATTATAGTAGCCTGACCTTCACAAGAGAGCGGACTCTTTTCTCCCCTCCTCACAGAAACTATGGCTTACGGCTCTCTCTTGGGGAAACTGAGGTACGATGCAGCGCGAGGGCTCAAATTATGAGGAATTTTGATAAGAGCATGGATGGCAAAGGTGGTGCCTTTTGAGCAACAGAATCATAATTTTTTCCAGGATTCTGAAAAATGATTCAATTGATAGCCACAGATTTTAGGACCCAAAATGGACTGAGCACCATCTATTATATAAGTTTACGTATATACAGTACAATCACGTGCCTACACAGGCAATGAAAAATTTCAAATGGAAACTGGCGACTTAAAAATTTTTCCAAAATCTCCTTCTGGCCAGTCACGTCAAGAGTCCTGCGTTCAAATTCCCGCCCCACGGCCAGCTTCACAGCCGCCGGCAGCCCTCTGACTCCCGCAGTTACGCTCAGGGAACACCGGGGGACCAGCTGGGCCCTCAGCGCCCGCAAACTCTCACAGCCTCACTCACCGCCCATGTCCCACTGTCGCCTCCAGGCGGGTCTTGCTCTGGGCGGGGCACTTCCGGCCTCTCCTTCCCTCAGCCTGGCTTCCCCCATGATGCCCTGGGGCGCACCGGAAGTGATCCTCCCCTCCCTGGCAAATTGAAACTTTGTTTCTTTCCAATGGACTTTGGGTGGGTCCCTTCAAGTCGGCACTGCTGTGCTTTCTTCCATTATCAGTACTGCGATCCACCCGCACACCCCCAACTAGATCATAAGCTGCTGGAGAAAACCAACTTTTTATCCACGATGCCTGGAACGGTGTCTTCATAAGCCACCTGTTAACTGAGGGGCGCTCAGTAAATTCTTTCTGTCTGACAGAATGAAGCAAAGCTGAATAGAAAAAGAGCAGATAATCGGGCCAACACGCAGCACAGAATAAGGAAGAATAAAGTCGCCTTTCTACCAATAGCTGACATTTAAGGCCTGAAGTCCTTACCTTAGTTTGCAAAGCTCTGACCATCTGGCCCCTGGCCACTTCTGCCGCTTCATTCCCTACTCCTGTTTCCCTCGCTCCCTTCACCCCTGCCCTACTGGCCTTTTTTCCTTTCCCTGTGCAGGCAGCTCACCTCCCAGAGCCTTCACATTTGTTTCCCCTGCCTGGAATACTGTCCCTCTGATAGTCTTATGGCTTCCTCCTTCACTTCAAATATCACCTCTTCAGGAAGATTTCCTTGATCAACTTATTTACACACCACACAACCACTATTTCCTTATCCTGCTTTTCCTTTCCTTCAGAGCATTTATCATTAACTGACATTAGATATCTGTTTGTTTGTTGTCTGTCCCCATATACACACACCCTAGAATAGAAATTTTTTTTGGCTGAGGAAAGTTGGCCCTGAGCTAACAACTATTACCAATCTTCCTTTGGTCGCTTGAGGAAGATTCACCCTGAGCTAACATCTGCGCCAGTTTACTCTATTTTGTATGTGGGTCGCTGCCACAGCATGGCTGCCAATGAGAGGTGTAGGTGGCACCCAGGAGCCAAACCCAGGCTGCCAAAGTGGAGTGCCACAGACTTAACCACTAGACCATAGGGCCGGCCCCCTAGAATAGAATTTTCATGAGGAGAGAGACTGCCTGTGTTGTTCCCCAGCACTTAAAATCCTCCAGAGCATAGTAAGCCCTCAATTAATGATGAATAAACAATTGAATCAGTGTTGCTGACTCTGTGCATTACAGCTTCAAAATTAGCAGTTTGAGGTGTGAATTTCTTCACCATCTAGCTTGGTGAAAGATCTCAAGCTAGTTTCACCTAGCCCTGGCTTGATCAGATTTGAGGCTTTTGCCATGATATTCCCAACAACCTTTCAATGAGGAGCTTATCTGGGTTTGCCCAGGACTGTACCAATTTTAAAACTAAAGGTCTCAGGAACATCTTCAGTCCCAAGCAAACTAGGACTGTTGGTCACCCTACTTTCAGGTATCCAGGCTCCATCTTCCTTTTGTTTTATTGTTGTGGGGGGAGGTATCGGCAGGCAGGGTGAGGGTGTGGACCTAAGAGTGTTCTGGGCCATCTGAACAGGAAATTGGCTACACATGGCAGGTAGGATGGAGGGACCAGATGGACCATGGTCAGGCTGTAGTCAGCTGGCAGTCTCACCAAACAGCAACAAACAAGACATGAGAGAACATCATAGATGTTGTCCTGCCTTCCGGGGCCCTCTGGCACCGGCAGGGGTTGGTGCTTTCTCTACTGAAAGCTCCTGGTTTCTAAATCTCAGGTCCCGCCCACTCTCCTTTTTCCAAACTATCACATCACTTCTAAATAGTACCCTGTTGTGCATTCATTAACTGAGTTGTCACTAGAATCTCATGTCGCTATTACCACCATTTTATCAATGAAGAAACTGAGGCTCCAAAAAGTTAAATAACTTACCCAAATTCACATAGTTTAAATGGTAAAGTCAGTATTTGAATCCCAGCATTCTGACGGTCAAGGTCAATTCTTAGTTACTACATTGTCATGCAATTTTAACAATATAAATGCATATTTTGGCTATGTCCAGCAAAGGATATATCTTTTTTTTTGTTTAAGGACACATCTTTTAAGACCCAATAGCAGTAAGTAAAAGGAATTGCTTATTCTTTTCTTAGTTCTAATGAGGCTTTAAGCAACTGAAATAACCAAAACACAACTAATAGACAAAAAAAGGTAAATGACAGAGACTCTGACCCTTGCAGGTATCAGCCAAGGTGATGGGGCCAGGCGGGGAAGTCTCCAGTTTATTGAGCAGACCTAGCTGGTAGGACTTCTTCTCTGAACATAATGTTCCCAGGCCATCCACACATCTCTCCAAGTTGTTTCAGAGAAGGGCGCCTGGTTTGTGTGTAATTCTGAGATGCATGTATGATTCTGAGAGCATTAGTGTCTTACAGGATCTTGCAAAACCAGAAGCAGCTGAATTGTAGTGAAAAGACAAACCAGACTCGGAATCAAAGATGTTTCTTCCAGTTCTCACTCTGCCCCTCGCTAGCTGTATTACCAGGCACCTAACCTTGCAAAGCCTCAGTTTTCCAACATATAAAACTGACAAATTTATTTCCTCTTTAAGATTTAAGAAGAGTCCATTTAAATAATTCTCTTGATAATCCCCTATCAACTTTCTGCTTTGCAAATTTTCAGTGTATAAATGCTAGCAGTGAAGAAGATTGTGTGTTGCGTTTGAAAGAGCTCTGAACTAGCTCTCCTGAGTTTGAGAGCAGAAGAGGAGAGTCTGTTTCTACCTTTAGTATTAATTAGGTAACCTGTCCAGAACCTCAATTTCTGATTCTGTAAGTTTAGGGTTAGATTAGATCATATTGAAGGCCCTCTCTCATTCTGGAATCTAATATTCTCTCTTAAATCTTTAATTAGGCATTCAAATATAAATTCACGTCGCTCACTAACGTACCTGTCCCATGACTTTCACCTAGAAATTTCTGTTCCTGGCGAGGGAGCTTCCTGCTGCTTTTTGAAACTTCATCTGTTACATAAGCTCTTAGAGAGCTGTGAGGGGTGAGTGTGATCCCGCTATCAGCACAGCTAATTGCCCTTTCTTCTCAAGTAGCCCTCTGAGGACTGACGTGGATCACACTTTTTCCTAGTCCTCTCTCGTTGGCCCTGCTACTGCCTTGTCTTTCTGCACCACCCGAATCTGCACTTCCTCTGAAGGCATCTTATATCGTGATTGGTGGAGAGATTTGCTCCTAGGAAAATCAGGAAAACTTTTCCTCCTCCCTACCAGCTGTTCACTCCTTAATCCCTGGCCGTCAAAGCTTCTACCCCCACCATCCTGCTGACATTAATGTCAAGATCACCTCCCTGACCAGTCCAATATCCTTCTCATGATCCTCCTTTTCTCCAGCTTCTCTAGTGCTCTTCATTCTGTCCTCTCTCTTGAAAATATCGCTTCCCCTGACTTCTTTTGATACTAATAATAAAGTTCCTTTCACTTTAGAGCTGACAAAACAATTTTGTAACAAGCCTGGAGAAAACCCTCACTCACAGAACTCCTCTCAGGTTAGAGAGAGATGGGACGGCAGTGTGGGATGTGAGCTGTGGACTACAGGGGGTAGTGGCAGGGTAAGGTGAGTCCCCCAAAAGGGCATATGTGAGTAAAAATAGGTGGTCACCAAACTTTCCAAGGATGAAAGTGGTCTTCTTTACTTGAGGACTTTTATTTTCTTGAGTAACCATGATGAATAGGAATGCAGGTCTATGGCAGAGCTAAAAGGCTCCCCATAATACAGTAACAACTGAGTGCCAGTAAGAGTGGGGGAGATACACCTCAGGGGAAGAAAGGAATGAACCACTAGCATCAAGGTGTGTAATATAATCCTCTTCTATGTTTCTTCATACAAAATCTTCAGTAAAGTCCACATTGCTGGCTTCCGTCTTTGGCAGTCATGCATTATCTGCTAAAGTCTGTGTCAAGGATGACATAGATCAAAACACACTGTTTGGCATGGGCTGGAAACAGACTGCATGCAGAGACAGCCACATATACATGGGAAGACAGTATCTCATTTGACCCCCCACACCATCCTCGTGACTTGGGCAGAAACAGAATTATTTGTCTGACTTTGCGGCTGAAAGGGAAAACACCACAGTTGCTGAGAGAGGTGATGTGACCAGCCACAGTCAGTAAAGGGCAGAAGTAAGATATGGACCCACTTGGCTCTTTGGGCTCCAGCAAGATCTCACTCAGGTATTTGCTTCCCTGCAGAATGAGCTTTTATTTTCCCCATTCTTTCTGCCTTCCTTCCCTCCTCCCACCTCCTAAACATGCAGCCTTCCTCTGAGAACTCAACCTCCTTAATGAGTTCGTGTCACCTCTATACAGGTGACACCTCCACACACACAAAAACACACAGACCTACATCTTCAGCCTTGACTTCTCCTTTAAACTTTGACCCCTTATCTCTCTCTACCAGCTGAACATTACCATCATTTTGACCTCAATACATCTAAAACCTAAACTCGTCTTTCCCCTCTTTAGTATTTCCTCTGGGCTGGTGTCATCCCCTAGATTTCCAGGCTGAAATGAGGGCTGGATGAACGACAGGATTCTCTGATTCCTCCTCCCGCCTCAAACCCGGCAGTCATCAAAGTCCTGTGGATCCTGCATTCCGGCTATCTCTGAGTTTCCCCTTTCCTCTTAAATCTCATTTCTATCTTGCTTAGTCAAGGCCCTCCTCACTTTACACCACAATTATTGTTTACATTCAATGAAAGTAGATTTTAATGTATGTTGAGTGGATTTTAAGGTATTGTTATAACATGAGATAGGGCCTCCGAAAATAAGCCTGCAACTCACAGAGGTCTTTTTACTTCCTGGGGCTTAAAAGTTTTCTCTTCTGCTACATCTAAATGGGACAGTGAGGCAGAAAAACTTTGATCCTCACAATGCACTTCTCCTCGACTCTGCAGGATGGACTCAGAGACACAGGGCACAGCCATTGTGAAGGCCAGCGCTCTGGTGCTCCGGAGAGTTTTAACACAGATCTGAATTTGCAGAGGCATCCAGGAGCTAATTTTAACCCTTCTAACTGCTAGCTGCCCCCACAAGTCATGAGAGCCTGTATGATCATCTCAACAAGTTTTATACTAAGAATTTTTAAATAGCTGCTAAATGGTTCTAGGCCCCCAGGTTCTCCCCTCTTCATTATATCGTATCATCAATTCTGGAGTCATGTTCAAAAATATATATATATGTTCACTTTTCTGCTCAAAATCTCAAGTGATTCCCCAGGGATCTCAGAATAATGTCCAGACTCCTTCGCTGGGCATTGGAAGCCCATCTCAAACAAGCCCGGCCCACTTCTCCAGCCTTCACCGCCATTCTGCCCCCTACCCACCCCAACCCTTCACTCCAGGCTTGCCTGGTCGACCTTCCTGAAACACACCCTGGGAAGTCTTGTCTCAAAGCCATGATCCCTCAGTTCCCCAAGACTGGATCCCCCTCGCTGTTCCTCTCACCCATATACAGGCCCACCCTCTTAAAGAGAGTGGAGAAGATAGAGGAAAAAGTGAGGCTCTGGAATCAGAAACCCTGGATTTCAATTCTGGCTCTATTGCTGTAGGGCCATTTGGCCAATCTCTTAAGCCTCTCGGGCCTCAGTTTCCCCATTTGGACAATGGGAATAATGATAATATAAATAGTAGAAACCCCTCAGGCTTGCAGAGAAAATTAAACATAATAAAATATACAAAGATGCTATGTAAACTGGAAAGTACTACAAAAAGGTCGTTATTATCTCCACAGTCACCACTCCCCTCTAGATCTCTTCTTTCTTCCAAAGTAGTGTCGTTATCATCTGTAGCAATTGTGATAATATTTTATGTATAGTTTCAAATCCCTCATGCGCACATCTGATCCACTGTGCATCCCGCTCATTTTGGCAGTTTGACATTTAGTTTAACCTTGGAGAAGTGATTTATCCTTTTCATGTCTATGTACTCTCTTCCCACGTCCATTATCAGCTCCTTTGGGGCAGTGACCCTATTTCGCATCCCATTCCCTATTCCCAGCACAGAGCCCTGTGCCGAGCAGGTGCTCAAAAATGACATGCTTATCAAGTGAAAGGTGATAGGCGTAGGCACTGGAGCCAGAGAACTTTGAATCTCATTTCTGCCACTTACTAGTTGTGTGGCCTTGGGCAGCTTACTTAAACTCTTAGTGGCCCAATTTCCTTGACTGTGAAATGGGAATGATATCAGCACCTACCTCCCCGCACTGTTCACAAAGCTTCAGTGAGCCAGTGTGGGTAAAGCCTGGCGTGTGGAGAGTTCTTAATAAACGTAAACTATTACCATTAAGTGAGATGGAGTCTGGTCCCATTCTTTCCCCCTTATCACTTCAGTCCTCTTTCAACACAGATTCCCCATGAATCATCTTGACTCGTTTATTCACCAGAACAAACGTTTATTGAGCATCTGCTATGTACAAAAGGCTGTTCCTTGAATAAAAGCAGCTGGATTTATGCCTGATCATCTCTCTGTTGCTTTCTTCTAGGACAAATGGTGCTGAGAAACAGAGACAACTTCCATATGGGTGACAGACTTCAGCCTTCCCTTCTTGTTTTCTGGAACAGGGAGTAAGATGGTGTTCCAACATCAAGTCACCAGGTACAAAGAAGTTATTCATATTTCTTTACTGAAAGCTTTGTCAGATCCCTTGACATACTAGTATTTACAGGGAATCTCTAACAGCAGGGAATAGAGCTTGCCACATTTCCTAAATGCATTTAACCATGGGACCATTTATTTCACAGTTTCTCTCAGAATCAGCATTCTGTCAAACCTACCTTGCAAAACATTATGTGGAAGTCCTATTCCTATCTGTTCCTCCTCTGCCCACAAATTTATCTTGACTAATACAAACTCTCCTTTGGAAATGCTCCACCTACCAGAGACTACCCACTGGAAGCCTGGATGGGAAACCTTGATTCAGTAAACACTGATCATATACAATTTAAACTGGTCAGGTTATATTACTGTAAGTGGCTCTAACTTCTATATGTACAGCTGTTCCTACATCCAAAATCACAAATGTTTTGGCAAAAAAATCCCCCAGGGCAACCATAAGAGTTGTCACAAAGACCACGTATTTCCATTAGAACCCTCTAGAACTTCCTGCAGAAATTGTTGACTATGACTTTAGCCTGATCTTTGTAATCTGTTTCCCAGTCTACAGCAGATTAGAAAAAGCAAAATCATGCCTACAAGAGGCAAACATACAACCACAGAAAGAATTACAGCTGAGACACTGGCCATGAAGATGAAGATATAAAAACTAACGAGTAGACACAAAAATTCATAGCCATCTGAGAACAGTTAGTGCAGGGTAAAATCCACCAAGAAACTAATATCTCGGACAACTTCATTACGTCAACCTCCCAGACCCCTGTGTGATCAGGAAAAAGTTAAATTCTATTCAAGTTACTAGATTAAATGAAATAAGATAATAAGTAATACATTTTAGAAACCTTCTCTTCATCGATGGATTTTTTTAAATACATAAATAACAATGTGTTAAACGGTAGATCTTAAATTTTCCGGAAAATTCTGAGAAGAAGTGAACACCATCCCACATCGATGCTAGGTAGATGAGATGTGGTTAACGTCCGTGCTATTGATCACCCATTGCTTGACAATTCACCCTGTGGTTCTGCCCTTCACTGACCTTAGCACACTCTGCCCCAGTTCCAGCCCCTAGGACTCTAAGTCTCAAAGATCTGTGTCCAGCGTCAAAATCCCTACCCAGCTGACTTGGCATTATGCAGCCTCCGCTGGTCATTTATCCAAGTAATTTAACAAGAGTGAGAGATCAGGGCTGCAACGCATTTACATCTAATGAGTAAATGGTGATCCCCCAAATATAGCCAAGATAGAGTGCTGGGCTGGCAGATTTGGGAGTATAAAGAGAGGTGGGGGCCACACTTTGAAACTGCTCCGATCGCAGCATCTCAAGGTAAGTGCTCACAAGTGCCCACTTTTTTGCTCCATGTAGCTGTGATTACACCTAATCAGGTTACCAGTCAAGGAGGGAAGACAACACAGTAACCTTTACTGAGGGCCTACCAAATGTAAGGTCCTGCGATAAGGGCAGTGTGGGAGACAAGACAGCAAAACAGGTCATTGTCTTTCAAGAAGCTTTTACAAGGAGTAAAAAGATAAGAAGATATGCAATTATGAACAAAAATAAGGTAACCTGCAGAATAAAACTGAATATGATGCATAATTCCCCCTGTAATTGTTTAGGTTGGTGTTATACTATGCAGTTAGCAAATAAACATGTTAATTTGTGATCTCTCTTCTGTAATTGCCATGAACTATTATTTGAAATTTTCATGGTTGTTTAGATTTTTTTCCCATGTCAGGATTTCTGGGAGGTGATTGCAGGAAGAAATTCTCCCAAGCGTTTTATCCATCCTAGAATGCATCATAGCCTGGTTAACATTGACTGCTTTCCAGATTGGTCTTGCATGGGATGCCTTGTGGACTTTGGGCTGGGTCATGTCTGATACTGTAGTTGCACCCCTCAGAGGGACTCCAGCTTTGGGAGACTTGCAACACTTTGACTTCAGGCCACCATCTCCACCAGAGTACTTTCTGTCATAGATTCCCAGGGCTAAGAGGAATCTTAGAGATTTTTCTGATCCATCTGTCTCATTTTACAGAAGGAAACCAAAGCCCAAAGAAATTACAACAGCTACTTAACAAAACTTGGAATTACAAAACCGAGGTTCTGCCTCCAAATTGTATTTCTTTGAACTAAGGATTCAAAATATATTATGTAACCATTTAATTTTTTTTTCCTGAGAAATTTGTGAGAATTTTAGGGTATAGCTGGAGACCATTAGAGACTCATGAAAGACAGGGAAGGAGGAAACCGAGTGTTGAAATGTCTCTTCCTGCCTCAATGGTGTTTCATGACACGCCCCACCGGTTCCACAGAAGTCCTGCAGAGTACGTGGGAAGTTTGTTTAAATTAAATTAGATACCGAAAATTTTTCAGACTCTCGTGCCTCCTTGAGATCATCACATAGGTTATAAACTCCTATTTCTGACCTGAGATTTCTTAGTCTTAGGTGATTTTTCAGCTGCCCTACCTACCTTCATCTTCTCCGAGAGAATTTATGATATCTAACAGAGGTGCTCTCCTTAGACCTCTTAAAGTCTTGCCTCCAGTTTACAACTCTTCTCCTGTTGCCAAAAGAATTCAAGTACTGGCTCTAAGCATCGAGGTTACAATCTGGATCATTCCCTTCCCTCCTTTCTTTCTTCCCTGACCTCTCACAGCCCTCTACCCTCAGCCAGAAGCATCGTCTCTCTAAGTCCCCACAACACTTCATTTAGACTCCTACAGAATTTGTCCTGTTCTTCCTTGTTCAAAGATTTATTTGAGCATTTCCCTTAACAGTTACTGAATTTTTGCATTCCTCTAAAGGGCAAAGACTGTCTTTATTCTTTTTTGTACCACCTTAAGGAGCTGACATGGTACTTTGCACACACAGAAGATACTCAGAGAAAGTGTTAATCAAATGTTGTAGTTAACCACTTATGTAAAGAATGATGATTTAAGTGAAGGGAAAACTGGCAAATTTATTTCCATCCCACGTCGTATACTATGTACCTATTTGAATATAGTTAAACTTGGAACAAACACAGTTTCTACATTTATTTTAACTCTTTGTAGTTGATTTATTCTTTGTTTTTGTTTGATATCTGAAATAACCCCCAAGAAGACACTTCATTCCTGAAGGACACTGACCATCACTTTGGGAACCAAGAAGGTAAGAGTTACATTCCGCTTGACTGCGAATGCAGTAATTGAAACTAGCAAACACTGCTTCACACATTCTCATTCTTGGGGCACTCATAAGAAACTGACATTGATGAAAGTGAAACCAATTACTTAAGGATTCTTAAAAACAGATTATGAAATGTGCAGTTTTTACTCAGGGAAGAATGTCTCCCCAAATTTGCTCGTTACACTAATAGGTATAAAATGCAGTGCAGAACTTTGACAAGGAAGCTCCAGGTCAATATACTTAGCTGGCCCAGAACGTGGTGTTTATAGGGTCAAGATTAAGTCTTCACACACAGGCTAATTTTGCCATTTCTTGAGCAGAGCCTGCACCCCTAAATCCGCCAGGCTGTGCCTTTACTCACAAGTGACACTGAGAGGATAGAGAGAAATTCAAACCTCTGCACAGTATGGTAATAAAAACACTTTCCTCTCCTCTCCTGCAAAATTTGTGTTTATTAGAGGTAATTCTAGATGAATTAGGACCAAGGAAACACAAGTATAATTGAGTCACGACCACACTATTGCTGACGAGATATAGTTGAGAAATCCCCAGGAGAGGGATGAAAGTCAAGAGCCGTGGCATGGTGCACTGACAGCAAACAGAGAGAAGAAGGAGCACTCAGAAGGCGGTGGTGAGGATTAGGTGGACTGGGGTAGCCATCTCAATTAGAAGACCTCTAAAGACAGAAATAGAGTTGGTGGTTGAAGGGACATGGTTATGTAGGATTGGAAGCAGTTCAAGCTCTTGGAATAGAGAAGAGGCCAATTAGTGGACTTTCTGGGGTTAGAGTCCAGGGGCACCAGGAGTCATGTCAGAGAGTTGGATCACACCTAACAAGGCAAAGTTTATCAGCCAAGAAAGAATGGTTTCACCCTTGGGTCCCAGAACACAGGTGCATAATATGGGGAGAAGATTTGACTTAGCAACCACACGCACGCGGAGGATTGAGGGGCTTTGCTCAACAGTGAGCGGTGAGTCAGCAGTGTGACGAGGCTGCCAAAAGGCAGTCACCACCTCAGGCATTACACCTAGGTCAAGAGAGGTGTGGGCACATGCTGATGGAGGATGACGCGTGGTTTGGATGTCTCACTTTAAGAGATTAACAGAGGTAGGTTCACCGTGACAGAAGTACGTCATGGAAGAAGCAGATGAAGGTAGAGCTGGGGCTATTTAGCATGGAGAAGCCAAAGCTAAGGAGAATACAGAGCAGCCAGCAAATAGGTGAAGAGGTGTGTTGCGGGAAGAAGGTCTGAACTCTTTCTGTTGTTACCAAGAGCTGGAATGAGGATAGATCGACCTGAAGTTACAGAAAGCCAGACTTTAGTTTAAAGCAAGAAGAATCTTTGGCCTGTGAAACCTGCCCAAGATGGAAATGAGTTGTCCCTGAACAATTTCAAGTAGGCCAGACATCACTTTTGCAAGAACATTGCTGATACAACTCACATACCATCTAGGTAGTAAAATTAGGAGCCACTGGGTTCTGAGTCACCGTGAGAGTGGTCTAGGGTGAAAAGAGAAAAATCTCCACCTCAAAACTGGTAGTGACTTGAATCCCAGATGGAAAGTCTTCTTTTTCTAAGAGGCCTAAAAAATATAGCTTGACTATGAGCTAGTGCAGTCTTTCCCCAACTTCAGGCTTTATTCTCATACCACCACCACAAATTTTGCCGTATCCATTTAACACCATTACTGTTAATTCACTTAATATTTGTATTTACTTTCATTCCTTTCTTTTTCTTAGGTTTGTTTTTTAAAGTAACCCTATATACTTGCAATGAATGCATGGACCATCTACATCAGCATCAGCTGAGTCATTCGTTAGATATTCAAACTCTCAAACTCCACTCCAGACTTGCTGAATCAAAATGTACATTTCAACAAGACTCCCAGTTGGACTCATAAGCGCACCAAAGTTTGAGAAACACCATTTTATATCACTAGTATAAACGGATATCACACAATCTATAAATGGGAAGCGCATATTATCGTATTTTATCAATTCTAATTTTCTTCACATGTTTCACAAAATGTTATCTCAGAACTTGGGATGCACCTTATAATCAATGGAAGGAGTATCATAATTAGCTGTATTTTTTAATTGATTTGGGAAACACAAAATAGTTTATTTTACAATTGATGGCATATTTTGATAGAATAAGGTAATAGGCTTTAAAATGAGTATATAATTATTAAAATTAAGAAATATTTGCCTAAAATCTTTTTGTGGATGACCAATGGGACCATGCCATTGTTTTAGAAAGAGTGGCTTTAGAAAAGCAAAATAATGCTTTAAACCAATGGTTCCCACACATCACTGTGCCTGAGGCCCTTGGGAAAAATTCAGATTCCCCAGTCCCCACCACAGAGATACTGTTGCAGAAGATTTTAACGTGGATCATCTTCCAACACTTTGGGTATCGTGTTTAACACTAAGTCAAGTTAAGTAATACAAGGTCATAAACCTGTAACCTGACAAGATTCCCTCTTGCCACAGTGCAACCATTCTCCACGTGTGGCCGTGGAACCTTGGAGATCCCTGCGAACTTTTCAGGAGGTACATGAGGTCAAAACAATTTCCATAATAATATCTGGATGCTATTTGTCTTTTTCACTGTGTTTTCCCAATGATGCAAAAGCAAGGATGGATAAAACTTCTAGTACTTTATTACAAATTGAGGGACAGCACCAAACTACTAGAAATCATTGTATTCTTTACTGCCATACACTGGCACTGAAAAAAAAATTTTTTTAATTTAAAAAGCCAGCTTCGCTTTAAAATGACTTAAAATTTACAGCAGTAAAAATTATTAATTTTATCATATCTCACTTGTGTACACATCTTTATAATATTCTATGTGATAAAATGGGAAGTCTGCATAAAGCACTCCCGCTGCACACCAGAGTTTGGGGTTGTCTCAAGGAAGAGCACATGTGCAGTTGTATAAGTTGCAAGATGAACTAGCCACTTTATTCTCAAAGACCATTTTTACTTGAGAGAACAACTAGTGGGCAAACTATGATTATTCAGAGTTGGATATTTGGCAGCCATTTTCTTGAAAAAGAATAGTGTGCTCATTATTTCAAGGAAAACAACTGATAATATTTGCTACTAATGACAGCTTTGAGCTTTCAAGCAAAAATTAGAATTTTGGAAAATCTGTACCTGCCACCATTAGCTTGACAATTTCCTAATACTGAAAGAATTTTTTAATGAGAACAGTGCTGATATTAATGATTGTGATTTTTTTCTATTAAACAATGAAACGTGTCAACATTTGGAAGTTCTGTATAATTCAGTGAACCAATATTTTCCAAATAACCAATGTATGATATTCACGCATGGGTGAAAGATCCATTCAAAGTTTAAGCCAGACCAACGGATTATAATGTAACTGAGCACAAAATGTTTGTTGATGAGATTTCAGATTCCACATTGCAACTAGCCTTTAAGAAACTAGCACTTTTCAAGTTTTGGTATAGTCTCGAAGAAAAATATCCACAATTTTTGAAAAGGCAATTAAAATACTCTTTGTTTTTCGAAATTTCATAACTATGTAAGGCCAGATTTTCTATAGTTACTTTAACCAAAAAAAAAAAAACCATACAGCAACAGATTGAATACAGAAGTAGATGTGAAAATCCAGTGGTCTTCTATTCAGGAGACACGAAAGAAAGTAGCAAAAATGAAAACAATACTTCTCTTCTCACTAACATTTTTGCTTTAGAAAATATAGTCATTTTCATAAAATACGTTACTTGTGTTAACATGTAATGGATTTGGTAGTAATTTTAAACGAGTTAAGAAATATTTTTAAATTTTCTCTATTTTAATTTCTAATATAGTAAATATCAATAGTTATGACCAATACATAAGCCAAAACTCACTGAGTTCACAGTCATTTTTAAGAGTGTGAAGGGCTTCTGAGCACAGAAAGTTTGAGAACTGCTGCTGTAGGAAACCCCACCCACACCACACATGAGGGTCCGCCTTCAGAGAAGGGGAAAGCAACGCGGATGAATTCTTCCTCCTCCTACAGGTAGAAACCGAGAAAATTTAAACCTGCCTAACGGGCAGAGGCCGGGAGCTCTGTCTGAGGGTGCTATCGAATTCCAGTCTCTTACCATGAAAACTTAACCACAATCCCACAGATAGTTCAGCAGAGTCACCGGCCAAAGTAAAACTAAAATGCAACTGAATAAGGCCCAGAGGGAAGCAGATGCTTCTCTTTCTGCGGGAATCGAACTCTGCAGAATCACAAGAAGGGATCTTACCAATGAAGAGTGCTTTCGTGAAGGCTGAGAACGAGGAGGTGACTTCCAAGAGAAAACTATAAAATATTCAACTTTCCCTCTTTTAATAGGGAGCGTAAAGACCTTATTAAAAAAATAGGGGCTGTTTCTTGCGAGATACGGTGATACATGTGTGTAATTGAACTCCATTTTACAGTCAAAGGAGAATGAATGGGAAGGAAAAAAAGAGAGAAAGAAAGGGAAAGGGAAGAGATGTGGGGAAAAGAAGTAGAGGACTCGGGAGAAAAGAGATCCAGGGGGAAATGAGGAAAAGGAATCATAAAGCCGCACAGCCTGCAGGGACTTCGAAGTGAGCGAGACTGGCTGCTTCATTTTCGGAGGGAATAGACAGGGACCCAGAGAAGTTAAGTGGTTTGACCAAGTTAAGTCCCAGGACTTTAAGCCAGATTTTCCAGCTTGTCAGCAGGGAAAACACATAAAGAGAAGGGCCAACTGGAAAGAGGGATGGTTTGGGGACGGGGTGACAGGAAGGATGAGTGGGAGTGTAGGGAAGGGAGAGGGAGAGAGAGAGAGGCAGAGAGAACTCCTACACACCACACACATACACGCATCAGGCTGTGAGTTCTAAGGCAGATATTAATCTAATTAAACACTGTTTGTCACCCCCTGACACTGCTACACACAACTGAAGTTTGGAGACCCCTGCACTAGGCCCCGTATTTCTCATCTCTACTATGTGTAGAAATCACCTGAGGTCTCATTAAAATGCAGATTCTTTTTTTAACCTATAATTCTTTTTTCTAATTGAGGTATAATTGACATAACATTCTATTAGTTTCAAGTGTACAACATAATGATTCTATATTTGTATGTGTTGCAAAATGATCACCACAATAAGCCTAGTTGACATCCCCTGTCTATTCCTTCTGGGCCCCTGTCTATTCCCACCACATATTCTTAGGACATTTATTTTTCTTGTGACGAGAACTTTTAAGATCTACCCTCTCAGTAACTTTCAAATATGCAATACAGTATTATTGACTACAGTCACCAAGCTGTACATTACATCCCCAGGACTTATTTATTTCATGACTAGAAGTTTGTACATTTTGATCCCCTGTACCCGTTTCACCCACCTCTCCCCTCTGGCAACCACCAAATCTGTTCTCTGTATCTATGAGCTCTTTTTGCTTTTTTAAGAGTCCACATATAAGTGAGATATAATGGTCTTTCTCTGTCTGACATATTCCACTTAGCAGAATGCCCTCAAGCTCCATCCATGTTGTCACAAATGGCAAGATTTCCTTATTTTTTGTGGCTTAGCAATATTCCATTATATATATTTTTTTCTTTGTCCGTTTTTCATTATCCACTCATCCATCAGTGGACACTTAGGCTGTTTCCATGTCTTGGCTATTATAATAATGCTGCAATGAACATGGGGGTGCAGATTTTTTTTGAGTTAGTGTCTTCATTTTCTTTGGGTAAAGACCCAGAAATAGAATTGTTGGATCATATGTAGTTCTTTTTTTAATTTTGGGGGGAACCTCCATACTGTTTTCTATAGTGGCTGCACCAATTTACATTCCCACCAACAATGCAAAAGGGTTCCCTTTTGTCTACATGCCTGGAAAATGCAGATCCTGATTCCGTAATCTGGGCTGTGTCTGAGATGGTGGGTCTGCATTTCTAATACACTCCTGGGTGATGCTGATGCAACAGGTTAAAGGACCACACTTGCAGTAGGAAGGCTCTGTGCTAACAGTTGTCAGATGTGGTGCTTGGACCAGCAGCAGCAGCATAACCTAGGAACTTACTGGAAATGCAAATCCCCAGGCCCCACCCCGGACCTGCTGAATCAAAAACTCCGGGGTTGGGGCCCAGCAATCTGTGTTTTAATAAGCCCTCCAGGTAATTCTGGTCACGTTAAAGTTTGGAATCATTACACCAGGACCTAATGCTTCTCACCACCTTGTTACCTATAATTAGTTAAACGTGCAGCCAATCTTTGTGTTCAAGTTATTACTTTTCACTGGGCTGTCTGAAATTTCTACTAGGAATTATCAACATTCCAATAATTCTTTTCAGACATTTGGGGACAACACCGGGACCACAGGGCTCAAACATGATGCTTTTGGAAGTGATTAAGGAAGTGCTTCCCGAGGCCTCTTTATTGGGCTCCCCTTGGCTTCCTCTCCTGGTTCAGACTCCCCCACATGGTGCTGAACTAAGAGATATTCCCAAAACCAACACTCAGAGATGAAAACAACCCCCCAAACTTTTGTCTTAGAGTAAAATATCCCCTTTACCTCATTCCCACTTGCCCTCTCTTAGCCCCTAGACCTCATCCTAGGTTCCTGAAGACCTAGGTTAATCCCGGGAGCTTTTGAATCTGGCCCCCTATCTGAATGGAAATAACAGGGTGGAACCCTTCAGATTCAAGAGTCACCCAGGCTCCAGACTCAGAAGTCCCCCCTGGTCTTCCCAGCCCCCAGCAATCATGAGCTCTGATGCAGAGATGGCCATTTTCGGAGAAGCAGCTCCCTATCTGCGGAAACCAGAGAAGGAGAGAATCGAGGCTCAAAATCGCCCATTCGATTCTAAGAAAGCCTGCTTTGCAGTGGATGATAAGGAATTGTATGTGAAAGGTATGATCCAGAGCAGGGAAAACGACAAAGTCACAGTCAAGACCGTCGATGACCGGGTAAGTGTTGATCTCAGATGTCTTTGCTAATATGGGCGTCCTCATTTTTCTTTGGAGTGGAATACTAAAGATTGCATGGTCCATAGGAATCTGAAGACAGAAGGAAATTTACATCTATCTATTCTGTAGTAAAGTAGCAGATAAAAACCATTATTGCACACTCCTTTGCTCCTGCCTCTTTCCTTCTCTGAGGACTTGGGCTTCGAGTGTTTTTGTGATATTTGCTTTGGAGAAAGGGGAAGGTGAAGGTGGAAGAGGTTGGACTATTTAAAGGAGAGATTGATGCTAATTGCTGCTGGGTGGACCCAGCAAATAATAACTCTCTAGGCTGCAGGGTGACTTACAGAGGAACTTCCGGAGGCAAAGTCTAGTTTAATGCAGAGAATTACAGTGCACCGTTCAATTCAACATGTACTGAACACTCACTATGTCTAGGTCACAGTGTCCATTACTTTGCACATATAAGCAAATCTCAGCACCTGCTTTCCCAAAGCTTACCATCTAGTGTCAGAAGCAAGATGTACATGGCAGATGTGAATCTCAGTTCAAAAACTCAGGCATACCAAATAGATTTTTCTTTTATTTATGTTTTTATTATTGAACTTAAACCTCTGATTTCAGCTTCTCTTCATTGGGCTGGAAATACATTTTCTTCAGTCATTTTTAGGGCCTCACCAGAATTGTGCCACATTTTCGGAACCTTACACATACCACACTGGGGTCTCACTGCTTCCCTGGAGGATCTTCTAAGAAACAAGTCCCAGTCTCTGAAGATTCAGGATGCACGGACTTTTCCATCTCCCCTTGCTACCTTGGGTGTCTCTCTCTAGTGTAGGGCAGTGGGCAGAAGAGTCTCCTTTCCTCAAGAGATGTGGTCCACACCAACACATCCTCTTTCTTTTGTCTTTTCAGTAAAACCCTCCAAGCTCTTCTAATGACTTAGGCTTTTAGAAAACAGAAGCCAGAAAACCTTATCGGCTCTTTCTCTTTTCTGCCCTATTTTCTACCTCTCCTGAGTAACAGAGTGCAGAGCCAGCTATATGCTTGAATGGGGGAGAAAGAAGGGAAAAAATGGAAAGGAGAAAATTAAGTGATAGTCTCAAAGTATTGTTCAGCCATGCACCATGCTGCAAGTCCAAATCCAAATGTTTTAACTATCAGAGCAGAGGTACAAGGAATTATGAAAGCCTTGAAAAGACAGGGGAGAGAGGAAATGGGTCATAAGAGAAGGGGCACTTAAGAAGAGCTTTGGAGGTTTCTAGACACCGTTTCAATGAAGATATTCCAGACAAAGGAACCCACGTGAGCCGAGGTATTGAGGTGGAAATACACAGAATGCATTGGAGTAGTTCTTCCCAACCCTTTCTCATCGCAGCATTTACAGCAAATGGGGTAAACAGAGGCAACCCGGCCTGGCCTTGGCCACCCTGAGTCCCAACTGGCCACCCTCAGAGCTAAAGGGCGCTATCACTCTGTACACCTGCAACCTGCTCCTGGCACACAGGATGGTATGCCTCCTGGGGGGCATGAGACTAGAATTGGTTGTGCAGTTTGACCAGAATTAGATTAATCAAGGACTGTTATTTACAGATCATCTCTGGGCGTGGAAATTATCCATGAAGTTATTCATAGTAATGGGGTAATCGCACCACAACATCTCTCTACTTCCAGCATACTAGTAGAGTGAGGTATGAATCTCAACTCTCCCCTTCATCATGTACTTTTTCTCTCAATACCCAGACACTGACTCTGAACAGTGACCAGGTGTTCCCCATGAACCCTCCAAAATTTGACAAGATCGAGGACATGGCCATGATGACTCACCTGCATGAGCCTGCTGTGCTGTTCAACCTCAAAGAGCGCTACGCAGCTTGGATGATCTATGTGAGCGCTCCTCAACATCTCTTTATTCCACTGATCTCTCTGAGTAAAAATAAAATCCACGTGTTGAATTTTCTGATTTTTCTCAGACCTACTCAGGCCTCTTCTGTGTCACCGTCAACCCCTACAAGTGGCTGCCGGTGTATAACCCCGAGGTGGTGACAGCCTACCGAGGCAAAAAGCGCCAGGAGGCCCCACCCCACATCTTCTCCATCTCTGACAACGCCTATCAGTTCATGCTGACTGGTGAGTAATTTCTTCCAGTCAATTTTTTAAAATAGTTTTTAGTTAATTATTCAAATCCTTTAACTGGACTGGTTCTTAGTTATTCACGCCCTTCACAGGCCTCGGTCATCTTGTGCAATGATCAAAATGACCTTAAGAGATTCCAATGATTTCATGATGGAAAGCCAGGGGTGCAGGATCTTCCATTACCAGTCACGATGCATGGCCGGTGCTCATGACTGAAACCACACCAAGGACATGCTTATTTGGGGGGACTGTGGAACATAGAGAGATACCCTGGCCCCACCTCCAAAGAACTTCCCAACATGGACATGCTTAGAAGACAGATTATATTAGTAGCCAGTTAGGAATGCAAAGTTGGAGAAACGGACAAAGCAATGTCGCTTCACCTGTCTTCTTCTCCAGTCTCAGGCTCCTCTTTCTCCTCCCTAAGTTGCCAGAATGGCCCCGGGAATAGAGATGTGGTACTACTGTCACACCGTCGTGGCTAGTATCCTTCTGTCTGTTCAACTTTCACCTGACTTGGCACAGATACGAGAAGTGGAAGCAAGCATCTGAGATCTGATGATGCTTACACATCATCTAGTACAACGTTGCCCAAACTTCAGTCATTCTGGTCTCACCTTCATCATCCTAGTTATTTCTGAATACTCAATATTTTTCTTGAAATTGGCTGAAGTAACATTAGCTTCAGAAAGGAAGGTTAATATCACTGTTTGTAAGAGTTTCCTAGGCCTGCTGTAACAAAGTACCACAGAGCAGATGGCTTAAAAACAACAGAAATTTATTGTCTCACAGTTCTGGAGGCCAGAAATCCTAAATCAAGGTGTTGGCAGGACCACGTTGCTTTTGAAAACTTCAGGAGAATCCTTCCTTCCTCTTCCTAGCTTCTAGTGGTACGGCAATCTTTGGTGTTCCTTGGCTTCTAGAAGCATCACCTTGATCTCTACCTTCATCTTCACAAGGTGTTCTCCCTGTGTGCATCTGTCTCTGAATTTCCCTTTTTACAAAGACACCAGTCATATTGGATTAGTGGCCCACCTACTCCGGGATGACTTCCCCTTAACTAATTACATCTACAATGACCCTATTTCCAAATAAGGTCACATTCTGAGGTACTGGGAGTTAGGCTTTACAAGCTCCGAGTCTGAGACTTGCCTTCTTTATTAAAAAGGGAGATGAGAAAGTGCAGGGGAAGAGTTAAAGGTCTGTGAACAAGAGTAGCTTTCATACTGGGGGATTCCTGTTCACCTCCCATGCTGCCCATGTCACACATCCCTCGTTTGGGAAATCCGCACAAAATGTTTCAAAGAAGATTAGAGATGCTGAAATCATCACACCACCCATTAATGGCAAAGCCAGAACTAGAACCCATGTATGCTAACCACCCCTAATGTTGCCCAGTTTTTATATTCTGCCTGTTTGTTGTTTATTTATTTCATTTTGCTTCCCTCTGCACTTCTAGATCGAGACAACCAGTCCATCCTCATCACGTGAGTAACCGTGTTTGCACTATGATGACTTGGAAGCCAGGGCCATCCCTTCTACTCTGCTTGATCGCACTTACTTTTAAATTGGCAGCGGAGAATCCGGGGCTGGGAAGACTGTGAACACCAAGCGTGTCATCCAGTACTTTGCAACAATTGCAGTTACTGGAGACAAGAAGAAGGAGCAGCAGCCAGGCAAAATGCAGGTGAGCAGCTCCCTGCACCCAGAGGCTGGCTAGGATAAGTATAACTGAAATCCAAGTGAGCACCAAGCGTATGCAGGGCTTTGTGCTCAGCGGAGATGCACAGCACAAGGACTTGCCCCACGAGTGCTTATGGGGCAAGGCAGGAAGTGGTCCCACCCAGTGGACTCAGCCTGTAGCACCAGCTCCATCAGTAATACCAAGTGACCTTGAGCAACTCCACAACCTCCTCTGGAGAAGGAATGGTTTAGGCCAGCGGGTCTCAAACTGGAGAGCACATCAGAATCACCAGGCAAGCTTGTTAACCACTGATTGCTGGGCCCCAGGCCCAGAATTTCTGGTTGAAATTCCTATCTCACATTCGCAATCCTGATATTTTGCATTTCTAACATGTTCCCACTTTCATGCTGCTGGTCCAGGGATCATGCTTTGAGAACCAGTGGCTGGACAGTACTTGCCAAACTGCTCTGGAGCCAGAAAGAGAAGCAATCATGGGGGATGAGGGTGAAAACTCTGCTTTCTATAGGTGCTTCTGAGCAATAATTCTGATGAAATATTTTTTGCTACGTAAAATTTTTGTTGAGAACCACTGTTTCTATCATGTGATCTCTTGGGTGACTTTCATTGCCCACATTCTATTTATACTTCTGAACCCAAATATCTGTATTAGATGGGTCATGATGCATGCAGTAACAGAGGTATATATTGTACCAATCCATGATTTATAAAGAAATATTATCAGAGAAGAAAGACAGTCTGAGAAATCAAGCTGGAGCCCAGAATCTGGTGTGGCCAGAAGTTACTTTGATGCTATACTAACAAGACCCTCCCTAGGATGGGACCTTGAAGACTGCTCAGCTGGGAGGGGTTGAGGGGAGTTGGGCACCTCTGCACTGGCTACCAGGCTGGGCTGGTCCACGTCTCTCCTTGGACCCTGCCCAGAGCACCCACACTTCTGAGTCATCAATGGGCTACTTCAGAAGTCCTAAGTCCTCTCTTTTCCTATTCTTGTGTATTATTAGGGGACCCTGGAGGATCAGATCATCCAGGCCAACCCTTTGCTGGAGGCCTTTGGAAATGCCAAGACCGTGAGGAATGACAACTCATCAAGATTTGTAAGACCCAGTCCAATTTTCAGCCATCCCCAATAATTAAATCTTTTCCTCAAATGTCGCATAAACTAGAATATACCTGGCCTTATTCCACCACCAAGCAATTCAGGTCACTCTACCCAACTGATAGTCTGATATACTTTGAAGAACGTGTTGGCTTGTGCCCGGCAGAGGGAAGACCTAGCTGTC